>NC_044035.1:16740476-17062806 GCF_901765095.1 Microcaecilia unicolor | reverse complement strand
GAGTTTATCTTGTTGGGCAGACTGGATGGACCCTACAGGTCTTTATCTGCCGTCATTTACTATGTTATACATATTACAATATTCTTTGTCCCAGGCAACTATCTCGTTAAACCCAAAGTAGCAGCAGAGTAGATCTCATTCCAAAGAACCTTTCACAGATATTTCAAAGTACTCCCAACATTTTTATTTCACACATTTTCATAAATTCTTTTAAAGGATCATCAGAATTCACAGCATCAACGTTGCTACCCAGACTTTCAAAAGCAACGATGTGGAACTTACTACTACTACTACTTAACATTTCTAAAGCGCTACTAGGGTTACGCAACGCCGTACAGTTTAACAGAGAAGGGCAGTCCCTGCTCAAGGAGCTTACAATCTAAAGGACAAATGTACAGTCAGCCAAATCTTCATGGAGCCATCATTTTCAGTTTTTTAAGCTGGTTTCACTTGCCCGAACTTCCCAATGTTCATTTAAGAAATGTTGTTAAATTATCTTTAAGAACAGTCCAAAGAATAATCAAAACATAGTTAATAACACTTGCACGGTTGCACCACTTAACTGACAGCTGTTTCCATGCTGTAAGAATCCCTGCCTAGAGACCTTGGCCAGTTCCTACAAAGTTTAGAGGAGGTTGCACTGACCATGGACATTTAAAGATGGGGGAGGAAGGGAAGAGTGGAATCTGACTGAGATCAGGTGCTGATTTCTAAGTGATAATTGTTCCTACTGCCTCAGATCCTCAAGCAACAATTTTTTGGCACAGTGGTCAAGGCCATATGGGATGATGTGATCATGGAAGTTGTCCTGCTGGTGAGTGCAGAAAACTGTTGACCATCTCCAGGAGGCTACAGCTGTGATGCAGGTCAAACTAGAACCCACGTGGCTAGGGAGTGATCACCGAAGAAGCAGGAAGGAAGCTTCAGGAACTCAGAAACTGATAAGGTTAATGCTTGGCTCAATCTTCAAGCACGTGTGAAATAAGTATCACTCATGAGTATCAGCAACGTATCATTTCTAAAGTACTACCAAAAATTATTTAGCTCTGTACAGGTTCACAAAGGAAAGAAAGACCCTTCTCCGTAGAGCTTATAAATGACAAACTGAAACATTTGGATACAGTAGTGAGATTAAAAAATGATGATATCTTTTTTAATGGACCAGAACCTTCTTCCTCAGGTCAAAATAGTCACAAAGACACAAATTTTCAACCCGGTGCCCTCTCCACCCCACCCCTGACTATCTTGCACCTGGAAGAGGAATAAAGGGGATGGGGAGTTGGACTTTTCCAGTCTATTTAAGTAGACCAAATTTTTCTGAAATAACTAGAGAAGGCGGTTAGCTTGGCAGAGTTTAAAAAGGGGTTGGACGGTTTCCTAAAGGACAAGTCCATAGACCGCTACTAAATGGACTTGGGAGAAATTCACAATTTCGGGAATAACTTGTATAAAATGTTTGTCCGTTTGGGTAGCTTGCCAGGTGCCCTTGACCTGGATTGGCCGCTGTCGGGGACAGGATGCTGGGCTCGATTGACCTTTGGTCTTTTCCCAGTATGGCATTACTTATGTACTTATTTGAAATCTAGGAAATATTATTTTGGAACCAGAGTGGCTCGTAACAATTTATTTTCAGAATAGGAATAATTGGTTTTCCTGTATGTGAGTTTCGTTTGCCCGGGTATCTCACAGCTGGCACAAAAGAAAAGGAACCATTTTTTTGGAACTGAAGCCCAGAGGTGTTCAATTCATTTAGAAGCGTCCCTTGACAAAATCAAGAGGTAGAAAAGAAAGTTTTGAGCTTCTGGTTAAAAATCCCTTTACGGTTTTTGCACATTTTGTTAAGGTCAGTATGGATGGATTTCAGACCGTGTTCATTCTGTGCCCACCAGTATCATGGGACAATGAACTGAAATTCACAGCAGGTCACTCTGATCACCTTGCCCATGTTCTCCGAGCCTTACTGGACTCTTAGGAAGCAGATGTCAAAAGCAGTAGGCTGGAAGGAACAGTCGCCTCAAGGTTTCATTTTTATTTATGTGAATTTAGAACCTGCTGATCTAAGATCCATTCTCAGGTAGGGTGGCAACATGAGAAAGAGAAAGCCAGGCTTTGTATTTTATTTATTTATTTGTTGCATTTGTATCCCACATTTTCCCACCTATTTGCAGGCTCAACGTGGCTTACGTTATGCCGTAATGGCGATCGCCATTTCCGGGGTGAGAAATACAAAGTGGTATTGCATTAAAGTTCATAAGTGACTCTGAGAGTAGATTAAGCAGTCAAATATAAAGAGTTCATTTCCGGAATGAGAACTAAAGTGGAATTGCGCTCATGATCCTTAGTGACAGAGTGAACGAAGCAGTCACGTGCAGTGCTGGAGTAATAGAAACAGAAATGTATTTCCTATTGCACTGTGAAAAAAATAGTACAGACATCAAGAGATACACAGTTCCCAAAACTTCCCACAAAAGAATGAGCAGGAAAAGCTCAGGATAATCCTGGGGGGAAGAGGAGAACAGCAGCTAGAGCAGTGAAATATGTTGAATCCTGCCACCAGGCAAGAAATGTGATCTGACCAGGACCAGAACTCTGCAATTCTTGTTTTGGACTGCGCCTCTGTTCATAACTTTATGTTACTGACCAGTTGTTACTACGTAAATTATCTCCTGCTGTTTTTTTCTCTCTTTTTCTGCCAATAAATGTATTATTATTATTATTAGCATTTGTATAGCGCTACCAGACGCACGCAGCGCTGAACACCTGACACAGAGAGACAGTCTATATTAGATTGACAACACTTGCCAATAAAGTTATCTGAATTGGGAAGCAGATTGCCCCTGTTTTTCTGTTCCCTTTAACGGAGGTGATGGTATTTTTCTCTACCAGCCTGGATTGGCTGTTCCCTCTCCTGCGCCACACACTGAATTCATTAGCCTAAGCGGATGACATCAAACGTATTCACCAGGGCATTGATTAACATGTCACAGTCCGGTTCTGGGACTGCATGATGAGGTCAAGGGCAAGATGGGAGTGCAGGATCCTTAGCTCAGTGGCGTAGCTACGGGTGGGCCTGGGTGGGCACAGGCCCACCCAATGGCAGCACCACACTGCTCTCTCCCCTCTTTCCTCTGTGGTATCCCAGCATCTGTGCTTCAATCTTTGAACCCCATCCTTCCCTGGTCTACCATACAGGCATGTTTGGTGCCTGCAGCAATTCATTCTCGCTGTTTGCGCCAGCCCCGCAGGCTTCCATCTGCCGCGTCCCGTCAGACAGGAAACAAGCAATGACGTCAGTCAGGGTGGAACACAGACACGCAGCAGATGCAATTCGTTGCTGGAGAATGTGGTTAAGGTGGTTAGCTTAGCAGAGTTTAAGAAAGGTTTGGACAGCTTCCTGAATAAAAGGCCATAGAATGTTATTAAATGGACGTAGGGGAAAATCCACTATTCCTGGGATAAGCAGTACAAAATGCTTTGTTCCGCAGATCTTGTCGGGTGATTGTGACCTGGATGGGCCACTGTCGGAGACAGGGTGCTGGGCTAGATGGACCTTTGGTCTGTCCCAGTGTGGCGATGCTTATGTCTTGTGTCTTATGCAGGGTCGGCGCAAGCAGCGAGAATGAATCACTGCAGGCACCGAGGATGTCTGTATGGTGCATTGGGGAAGGACAGGGTTCAGAGGCAGAAACACAGATGCCAGGACACCGCGGAGAAGAGGAGGGGAGATGCAGGTAGGTGAAAAAAAATCTGTTTTTAAAAAATATCTTCAGGAAGATATTTGGTGGGGGGGGGGGGAGTGGAAGGGCCCATCTAAGTTACCTCAGTCCATCCAAAACACTGAGTCTGGCTACGCCTCTGCCTTAGCTGCCTTAGGGCTTCTGAAAGTTGTCCTGGGAACCTCACAGCCAGTCAGGTTTGCAGGTTACCCTCAATGAATATGCATGAGTTAAATCTACCTGTACTGGGTCTTTCAATAGATGCAAATTTATTTCATATATATTCTTTTTGGATATCCTGAAAATCCAAGCGACTGTGGCCAGGACAGACAGCCCTGCTGAGCTTCTCAAGCTGCTCCCTCCTAAGCCACTCTTATCCCAGATCAGTGGCCAATAGCTTTTCAATTCAACCACACACAAGATCCCCGAAAAACATAAACACATTCAGTAACTGCCCACACTTCAGAATACCACGTTGCCTAGTTGACCGCCAGACCCGTCATCCTTTGCACCAGGCAGATTCCTTCATAAATTCTGATGCATCAATAGAAATCAAACAAAATAAAACATGGAAAAGAAAATAAGATGATACTTTTTTTTATTGGACATAACTTAATACATTTCTTGATTAGCTTTCGAAGGTTGCCCTTCTTCGTCAGATCGGAAATAAGCAAATGTGGTAGCAGATAGTATATATAAGTGAAACATCCAAGCATTACTTTGACAGTCTGACAGGGTGGGAGGGTGGGGGTATGCATGGGGGCATCAAAGCATTTCATTGGGAGGCGGGGATAGTGCTGGGCAGACTTGTACGATCTGTGCCCTGAAAAAGACAAGTACAAATCAAGGTAAGGTATACACAAAAAAGTGGCACATTTCTTGGGCAGACTGGATGGACCATGCAGGTCTTTTTCTGCCGTCATCTACTATATGTTACTAACAGGATAGGTGTGGGTAGGTGAGAGGAGGGTGATCAACAGAGAAATACAACGTTATGGTTTATAATGAGCTAGAAAACCCAGATCCTTGTTAAGTCCTGTCTGTTGGGTGTCAAAATATTCACTTATATATACTATCTGCTACCACATTTGCTTATTTCCAATCTGACGAAGAAGGGCAACCTTCGAAAGCTAATCAAGAAATGTATTAAGTTATGTCCAATAAAAAAGGTATCATCTTAGTTTCTTTTCCATGTTTTATTTTGTTTGATTTCTATTGATAACCTTTAAGAGTGGACTAACACGGCTACCACACCTCTCTACTTATTCTGATGCATGAAATTCTGAACAGATGGAAGAAGACAGACAGCATTTTCCATTATCAACTGACCATTACCAATTACCATCTAGAAGAAAGATAAACTGGTTCCAGTATACGGTGCTATGGTATTAAGGGACCAGATAGCCACTAGCTGGTAAAGTTCAGGTGAGTATAGTAATCTCCTTTAGCATCACAGAGTTACTGCAAACATAAAGCAAGACTCCACATTTCTATTTTTCCTCTCTGCCGCTCCCTTACATTGCCACTGAGGTTTTCTCTAAAGGTCTTCGCTTTCGGGTATTTGGGATAACAGGTCTGCACTCGTCATTAGGTCTGTGGGGTGAATAAATAGGACAACTTTCCAGACAACCTCAGATACTTATTCCTGGTCAGCAAGCAGCCCTGGCAGCGTTTGACCAACAGGGAAAACAAAGGTGGTTGCTCCTCTCCTGAGCCATCTTCTGGAGTGTAAATTTTAAGGGGCTTCGACTTTAGCTCCAGAACTTAATACAAGAACAGTGCTGGGCGGACTTCTACGGTCTATGCCCTGAGAAAGGCAGGGACAAATCAAACTCGGGTATACATATAAAGTATCACATACCATGTAAAATGAGTTTATCTTGTTGGGCAGACTGGATGGACCGTAAGGTCTTTATCTGCTGTCATTTGCTATGTTACTATGTTACTCTTTGGGGTTCTACATGGAATGTTGCTACTAATTGGGATTCCGGAATCTCGTAACTCTTTAGGATTCCAGAATCTTCAGAACTTTTAGTACAAGAACAGAGCTGGGCAGACTTCTACAGTCTGTGCCCTGAGAAAGGCAAGGACAAATCAAACTCCGGTATAAAGTATCGCATAAATGTAAAATGAGTTTATTTTGTTGGGCAGACTGGATGGACCGTTCAGGTCTTTATCTGCCGTCATTTACTATGTATATGTTACTATGTTGTATCTAATTAAGCTGGCTACCAAAACAAAGTCAGCAGGACTTTCCTGCTTTTCACTTAAATTTCTATTTTGAACCTCTGGAGATTAATTCCCCTGATCACACTTGTACACCTGTTCTAAAGAAGGTGCCTTGGAAGAACACGTACAGGTATATTTTAGAAAATGCATAGATAAATTGCAGCCCCTGCCCCTCCTCCACTCCAGTTATGCTCCTGAAAACACCTAAGCATGGCAGGTATATAGTTTGTGCCTTCTGGTTGGTTTGACGTCTTTACACATGCAGCATTTGTCTGTGTAATTTTGTGACTCCTCTTACATCTCAAAAACATACTTTACAGGCAGAAAATGCTTTATAATTTACCCCATTAAAAAAAAAAACAACAGAGCATAACTAGACATTGCAAGAAAATACAGCAGAGCCAGGAGTAAGATTGTGAGAGAGTGCAATGGAGAGAGCTTGTTATTTTTGCTTTAAGTAGCAGATCTGCTGCCTTGTGCAAGAAATTTCTCGGTTTGTGCCTCTATGTAATTTCTTGTCTTAGCAAACGTCTAGGGCTGTAATTCCCAGGGATGCCTGATTACAGTTTAGCTGTCCCATAAACTCCCCGCAGACCTGCGCTGCCCCTAGAATTCAGGTGTCGGGACTGAGGTTAACCTTTTCCTTTCTCCTTCCGGTTTTCTGTCTAAGGGTGAAAAATGTGCAGTTGGACGGATTTATTAAAGTGGTTTTTACTTTAAGTCTCCCCAGTAGCAGTTATCCGGGGGGGGGGGGGGGACCCCCCACTCAGGCGAACTCTGTTATCCCTAAAGCTGAAGCACATCACCCTAAAGTTGAAGCACATCACTCAGGGCTTAGGATTTACAAGAGCAGCGGGTTCCGTCCGAGGAGGGCGTTTAAGAAAACGTATAAGGAAAACTATCCGCAAGAAGAGGAACTGGTAACTGCTAGGATTAATGACTATTTACACGCAGGCAGGTCCTAGGGTGCTTCAGCCTCAGCAGCCTGCCTGTGCACCTCCTCTCCTGCCCTTCTTTCTGCCTGTGCACCTCCTGTCTGTGTCCCCTCACTCTGCCAGTGCATATCCTCTCCTTATCTCTGACAGTCTCTCTCTCTCTCTCTCTCTGCCAGAGCATCTCCTCTCCCTGTCTTGGCCACTCTCTCTCTCCCAGTGCATCTCCTCTCCTTGTCTCTGACAGTCTCTCTCTCTCTCTCTCTCTCTGCCAGAGCATCGCCTCTCCCTGTCTTGGCCACTCTCTCTCTCCCAGTGCATCTCCTCCCCTTGTCTCTCTATCTCTCTCTCTCGCTCGCTCTTTCTCTCTGCCTCTCCCTGTGTTGGCCACTCTCTCTCCCAGTGCATCTCCTCCCCTTGTCTCTCTCTCTCTCTCTCCCAGTGCATCTCCTCCCCTTCTCTCTCTCTCTCTCCCAGTGCGTCTCTTCTCCCTGTCTCTGCCAGGGCACCTTCTGTCACTGTCCGCTCTTTCTGCCAGTCTCTCCCCTGTCTCTGCCCCTCGGACCTGCTTCGGGTACCATCTCCTTTACTTTGTTCCCCCCCATCCCCATGAGCCGGACTAAGTTCCTCCTGCTTGCTAAGGAATCCTCTTCTCCCAGGACTGATAGCAACCCCCCCCCCCCCCAGATCACTGGATGGTGCCCTCTCCCCCCAATGACAGCTGGCAAGAAGGGGCCCACAGTGCAAAGCCCCGTCTGATTCCTTAGGGACTTTACATCGGCGGATCTCAGCCAGGGCAGCCCCCAATCCTGACCCTCCCACCCCGAGCCCGGATCGTGCGGAACTATAAAACGAAAGAAGCTGAGCAGAAGGAATGGAGAAGACACGAAGCACAGCCGCTCCGATCGCCCCCATCAGCTGCCGTCGCTCGTCCCCTACCTCGAAATTTCTCCATCGGGTCCGGCCAGAGGACGCCCAGCGGTTGCCCAGAGGTGCAGCTGCTCCAGCTGTGGCTCAGACACTGCTGCTTCGCTCCCGGCAGTGCTCGTAGCCCCTCCCAGCTAGCAGCGCTCATCCAGCACCGGGGCAGTCCCAGACCACTGGGGGGGGGGGGCGCTTTGGCGAAGGGAGGGGGCGGTCAGTACAGTCCCCTTTTCTGAGACAGAAGAATGCCTTTTGCAGGAATAAGATGTTTGGGGGGGGGGGGACCCTCAGCTAAAGCACCTCCTAGAAATAGTCTCCTTCTCCAGGAATACATTCAAATTGGGGGGGGGCACCCAGTTCTTTGTGCCCCCCCCCCCCCCCCGCAAAAACGCATCACCATCCTTACTACTACTACTACTACTATTTAGCATTTCTATAGCGCTACAAGGCGTACGCAGCGCTGCACAAACATAGAAGAAAGACAGTCCCTGTTCAAAGAGCTTACAATCTAATAGACAAAAAATAAATAAAGTAATCCATTAGAGGGGTTAAGCCCTTCCCTCCACGTATCCAGATGTGAATTTTGCTGTGGTACTAAAGAAGGGCCCCCGATTCTTTGATTTTGGGGGGTTTCTTTCCCCAGCTGGTGCAAAAACAGGGAAACAGAAATCAATATTAAGCCTGGTTTTAACTTTTTCCCATCGTTCCACGTTAGAAGCGACAGCCCATAATATTTATAGAACCCACCTTTTTGCTGCTGCTTTTAACTCCTAACCCTTATTCACTTGTTCAGAACCCTTAGTTTATCATCCTCACTTTAATATTCCCTTATCTCTTCTTTGTCCTGTTTGTCTGTTCTAATTAGATTGTAAACTCTGCCGAGCAGGGACTGTCTCTTCATGTTCAAGTGTACAGCGCTGGGTAGGTCTAGTAGCACTTTAGAAATGATAAGTAGTAGTAGTAGTAGTTATCTGACTTTATCAAGCTTAGCTTTTCCTTTTGTTAATGAAACTGTTGCTTTGGAATTGTAAATAGTAATTACAATATTGTTGATGACCTTTGACGTACTAAAACTTGGCAGATGAGAACATTTAACCACCCCAGGTGTTTCGGGTTATAAGTGCTCCTTTTCAGGTTATCCACCCACCCCACTCCCCCCAATGTGGCATCCTTCTTTTTAGCACTGTGACTGCTCCTTGCAGGTTGCTGCTCTCCCCAGTGCCTTTTTGAAGCAGAGACTGATCCACTGTTCTGAGCAGATTTACTCACTGCTAAATTTTCATCCTCTTGCCATTAAGACATTCTCTCTGTTTATCTCTCTTTCTTTTGAATTGTGACACCTGTTTTTGTCCAGTCATCTAGTCCCCTTTCCCTTTCAGATGTTTGTTCCTGGGTCTGCATGTCCTCTACTTGTATGTCTTCCTTCCTTTGGAACTAGGGATTTCTTTTACTATCAGGGTTCCTTCCCTCCCCCCCCCCCCCCCACCACCCCTTTGGCCTTTAGAACCTCTCTTGCCCAACCAACATGGTGATGGACGCCACTGGCCTTAGCTATCTCTGAGATCTGCGGGTGTGCAGTGAAATGGTGACCTCATAGAAGTGGGCAGATGTTGTCCCTACTTGCACTGCTCCAGCTGTGAATATCCCCAAGCTGTCATCCTGACCTCCTACACTGCTCTAATTCTGGTTGCCTCCTTTTCTTGACCTCCCTACTGCGAGGTTGACCACTCCATTGTTTATCCTTGAATCTGACCACCAGGTGTTGCTCTGTGCAATGACTAATGTAACCCTATGGGTTAAATGTTAAAAGATTACCTGGCTCCTTCTAGATCTGGTGTAGACAGGGTTTTTTTGAGGGGGTACTTGGGGGTACTGAGTACCGGCACTTTTTCCATTGTCTGCTAAAATTGACCCATGGACCCCAAGTTTTAATGAAAGAGCTCAGGCTCTACACACAAATTCTGCCTTGTCATAGATTCTGTGACTGGTTCCAGGGGACCTTGCTATTATGGGGTGGGTCCCTCATTGATCATCTCACCCCTGAAGGGTGGCCTAGCATTTGAGTACCGGCACCTTTTTTGCTAGGAAAAATGCACTGGGTGTAGAGGCAGTGAGCAGTGCAGTGAAACTGAGTGGTCTGTGTGCATGCGCTGAGTGGTCCGCATGCTGATGGAACTCTCAGGAGAGTGACAAACAGCTCAGGCTGGCAGTTGGGGGGGGGGGGGGGAGCTGGATTGGTGAGAACATGTTACTAGGAAAAGACTGATTCTTATTCCATCAATGTGATTGTAGCTGTATTACATTGTAAGCCACATTGAGCCTGCAAATAGGTGGGAAAATGTGGGATATAAATGCAGCAAAATAAAATAAATAAATAAATAAATAAATAAGAAAGTTGATGCTGGAGATCATCACCTGAAAGAAAAGGCGCCCATCGTTCAAGGGAGCCAGAGAGAAAACAAAGAGAACAGCTAAGTGGCTGAAACTATTAAAACAGTGCACATAAGATAAAATAGTAAAGGAAACCTGAACAATAAGTGAGAGATAACTAAAAGACAAAACAAAAAAAAAAGAGTAGAGGAAAACTTGAAGGTCTCCGGAAATCTGAAAGAGAGGAGAAAAGAAACTTTCAAGAATGTAGAGTTTTGTAAAATTGAATGTGCTTAAATGATTTATGTAACTAATATTTATACTCATCTGAAAATGCTCTCAATGTTTCTAGAGACTAAACTGATTTTTTTAAATTTTCTTACATTTGTACCCCGCGCTTTCCCACTCATAGCAGGTTCAATGCGGCTTACATATTATATACAGGTAGTTATTTTGTACCAGGGGCAATAGAGGGTTAAGTGACTTGCCCAGAGTCATAAGGAGCTGCAGTGGGAATCGAACCCAGTTCCCCAGGACCAAAGTCCACTGCACTAACCATTAGGCAGGTTGCAAACCTGTAATTAATAGAAATCAAACAAAATAAAACATGGAAAAGAAAATAAGATGATACCTTTTTTACTGGACATAACTTAATACATTTCTTGATTAGCTTTCGAAGGTTGCCCTTCTTCCTCGGATCCGAAACCTGGAATTGAAATACATTTGTTAAATTTGCAAGTTGGTAAAATTTCATTAACATTTAGATATAATTCAAATAATAAAAAAATATTTTCTTTTTATTGTTAAACTCCCTGGTCGGCGTTGAGTCATTTTGGGGAAACACTGTGACATATTTGGTACCATCATTGTAATACCGCACTCTGCCACCAGGGGGTATACACTAAGAACACTGACTTTTTTCCTGGAGGGTATTAGCTCTGCTTCTATGGCAACTTTCAGCCCTTGCTGGTCTGATAAACAGGAATAGAATAGACCTTCCAAGTTACCCAGCTCCAGGAGGGAGGTTTAAAGCCAGTTCTGGATTTCTGACAACCTCATACTGGTGCATTATGGGACCTGCAGCACTTATTTCTAAGGATAAAATCATGGACTACAAATCCCACACTGCTTTAGGATGTAAGTTAAAAAAAAACTTGGACTGGCCAAAAAGTCTCCCTCCTGGAACTGGGTAACTTGGCAGCTCTGCAGGAATCAGGTCCAGAACTCAGAAATAGGTCTCCCACATGACAGTGCATAAAATTATACAGTGATACCTCGGCTTTCGTTGATAATCCGTCCAAAAACAATCAACGAAAACCGAAACAGACGAAAACCAAGGCAATTATTTCCATCTGAATCAATGTAAATCCAATTAATTCGTTCTAGACACTCCAAAATACATACCAAAAACACATTTTATAGAGAATAAATATAGTCTCATGATGGAGCTAAAGGGAAAGGGTTCACTTATGACCAAGGGAAGCACTTAACAGGAAAAATGAGATTTGAGCACATGTGATTTTATCTTGCGTGTGTTGCGTTAGACGCGCAGGGTGATGCTCACACAATGAGAAACAACGCCACAATGAGCAGGAGAACGCATGGGTCGCCCTTTGTTTTATTTATTTTATTTTCATTTATTTTTGTTACATTTGTACCCCGCGCTTTCCCACTCATGGCAGGCTCAATGCGGCTTACATGGGGCAATGGAGGGTTAAGTGACTTGGCCAGAGTCACAAGGAGCTGCCTGTGCCTGAAGTGGGAATCAAACTCAGTTCCTCAGGACCAAAGTCCACCACCCTAACCACTAGGCCACTCCTCTTTTCGCAAAATTAGCAGCGAGGTCACATGGGCACGCCAACAAAATCCGAGGCAACCGACAAAATCTGAGACAAAATTTTCACTGAAAAAAAATCAACGAAAACCGAAACCGACGGTAAACGAAGTCAATGAAAACCGAGGTTTCACTGTAGGTTTAAACTCCCATCGTCCCACCTTGATTTGACTTTGCAGGGTAAATGCAACTGAAGCACAATTATGTGTGGGGTGCACAGTGTGTACCAGAAGCAAAATTCAACAGGTACCATGATGTCTATTCAGCACACATCCCAAGCCTCACACACAGAGACACCCTCGTTTTCAGCACATTTGTCATGCTGCAATAACTTATGGCCAGCTTTAGGGCCAGGGCTCCATCACCCAAAGGTTTATTTATTTTGCAGAGCTGCCAAGTTACCCATTCCAGGAGGGAGACTTTTTGGCCAGTCCTGATTTTAATTGTAGTAATTGTAGTCCATGATTCTAGCCATTGAAATCAGTGCTGCAGGTCCCATAATGCACCAGGATGAAGTTGACAGAAATCCAGGACTGGCCAAAAAGTCTCCCTCCTGGAATGGGTAACTTGGCAGCTCTGAATTATTTGTGTAATACATTGTACAGATCTAAGTGTCACAAAATAGAGACCCACCCGGCAACAGAAGTCTTCTGAGTGCAGCTGTAGCTGTGATGGTTGTAAAAAGCAAAATGATATTTACTTTTTTTTTTGAAATATAAAAATGTTTACATCACGGTTTCCCGGCTGAGAGATGTTCAAAGTGGTACGCAATTACGTGAGCAAAATACATTAAAATGCATTACAAACACAAGTAAAACACCAATGCTGTGTAAAAATACACCTGACAAAAGTTTGCTTTCCCCTACCCGAACTGGAGATCTGCAGAGAAAACCTTTTACTAGATCTGCACATTCTGTCACACTCCGTTAGGGCTCTCATGGATTGGGAAGATCCACACCTTTACCATCTGTCTGAAAATCATACAGCCAGTCTCCGATCTAAGCTAAAGTTACGATATTGTTCCACAACATGGAAATTGCATTCATAAAGGCCTGCGACATGTGACCTAGAACCTAGAACCACTCTAGAACCTTGGAAGTATGAAAAAAACAGTAAATTCCCTGTATGACTAAAGTACTGAGACTATTCTAACCTCAAGGGAAAATAGGTGAGAACCCTCAGTGTAAATTTTGAACACCCAACCATGGTTATTTGCACTCGGTAAATGGGAGCAAATACAAGAACATAATAATAGCCATACTGGATCAGACGAAAGGTCCATCAAGCCCAGTATCCTGCTTCAAACAGTGGCCAATCCAGTACCTGGCAGAAACCCAATTAGTAGCAACATTCTATGCAACAATTCCTGGGGCAAGCAATGGCTTTCCCCATATCCATCTCAATAACAGACTATGGACTTTTCCTCCAGAAACTTGTCCAAGCCTATCTTAAACCCAGATATTCTACCCACTGTTACTATGTCCTCCAGCCGCCAGTTCCAGAGCTTAACTATTCTTTGAGTGAAAATAAACATTTCTTCCTATTTGTTTTAAAAGTATTTCTATGTAATTTCATTGAGTGTTTCCTGGTCTTTGTAGTTTTTGAAAGAGTGAAAAACTGGTTCACTTTTACCTGTTCTCCACCACTCAGGATTTTGTAGACCTCAATCGTATCCCCCCCCCCCCCCCCAGCCCTCTCTTTTCCAAGCGGAAGATGATGAACATAGTTCAGATAAGAGGCAATCATCTAAGCTCACACATCATCACCAGGTTCTCATGCACTGTAAAAATAGGTGACAGAGTCTGCCCATCCCCTCAGCCCTGCAGTCCTAGAGGTGACAGGCTCTGTATCCCTGTGCCCATCCCCTCAGCCCTGCAGTCCTAGTGGTGACAGGGTCCGTATCCCTGTGCCCATCCCCTGAGCCCTGCAGTCTTAGAGTTGGCAGTCTGTGTCCCTCTGCCAGTCCCCCGAGTCATCTAGTCCTGGAAATGAATCCTTGTGCCAGTTCATTGAATCATCCCGTCTTAGAAGTGACAGGCTCTGTATGAATTTGATTTTTTTATTTAATTAATCATCTTTCCAAATCTAAGGGGGTCTTTTACTTAGCCTTAGAAACCCTGTTGACTTTGACAGTAAACTTCCTTCAGCCCAGTGGATGTTCCTGGACCATCAGTAGATGGGATGAAATCCAGGTCATCTTGCTGGAAGAAATACACAAATAGCCCCAGCCTCTCTTTTCTCTTCAATATCTCAGAAGGGATTCTGAGGGCTCCTTGTTCCCTCAACAATCAATAGGGCAGATGGGTTGTTTCCTGGCCTTGTTTTAAGCTGCTTCAAGTTCATAAATCGAAACACATCATTACATAAACGTAAGTGACCTTTGAGTGCATTGGACAAAGCACAATGGACCTAACCAATTATTGCCCAGTAGCATCTATTCCGCTCATAACCAAACTCATGGAGAGCATAGTGATGAAACAATTCACTGAATACCTAAATAAACACTCAATTCTACATGAGTCTCAATCAGGATTTCGGTCAAATCACAGCACCGAAACTGTACTAGTGTCTGCAATGAACTCATTTAAACAAGCAATTGCAACTGGTAATAACATACTCCTCCTACAATTTGACATGTCCAGCGCCTTCGACGTGGTTAATCATGGAATACTATTACATATACTAGAATACTTCGGAGTAGGAGGTACAGTCCTCAAATGGTTCAAAGGATTCCTGACCACAAGATCATACCAAGTAACAACGAACGCGGACATATCAGCCCCATGGATACCTGAATATGGAGTTCCCCAAGGATCCCCCCTCTCACCAACTCTCTTCAACTTAATGATGATACCTTTAGCCAAACTTCTAGCCAATCAAAACCTCAACCCCTACATATACGCAGACGATGTCACGATTTACATCCCATTCAAACATGATCTAAACAAAATCACCAATGAGATTAACCAAAGCCTCCAAATCATGCCCTCCTGGGTGGATGTATTCCAGCTAAAACTCAACGCAGAAAAACACAATGTCTTGTACTCACTTCACAACATAACACAAACAACTACTCCACCATAACCACACCATACTGTTCTCTACCCGTCTCACAAAATCTGAAAATTCTTGGAGTTACCATTGATCAAAACCTCACACTCGATGCCCACGTGAAGAATACGATGAAAAAAATGTTCCACTCTATGTGGAAACTCAAAAGAGTAAAACCCTTCTTCCCGAGATACATCTTCCGTACCCTGGTACAGTCAATGGTAATAAGTCACCTGGACTACTGCAACGCATTATACGCCGGCTGCAAAGAACAGACTATCAAAAAACTCCAAACAGCCCAGAATACCACAGCCAGACTCATATTTGGAAAAACTAAATATGAAAGTGCAAAACCCCTAAGAGAGAAACTTCACTGGCTCCCACTCAAGGAACGCATTGCGTTCAAGATCTGCACGATTGTACACAAGATCATTCACGCAGACGGTCCAATCTACATGCTAAACCTCGTGGACCTGCCTCCCAGAAACGCCATAAGATCAGCCCGCAAATTTCGCAATCTGCACTTCCCCAGCTGTAAAGGACTGAAATACAAGCGGATACACGCCACCACCTTCTCTTACATGAGTACGCAGTTGTGGAATGCATTGCCTACAGCCCTGAAAACTATTGATGAAATAACTAACTTTCGCAAATCTTTGAAGACACATCTCTTCAACAAGGCCTACAAAGAGAACCCATAGCCTCACAAAACTACCTCACCAACCCATCCAGTTATTAAAGTCCACCTTCTATGCTATCCTGCCTAACACCTTCCTTCTCTCTTACCTACTTAACCATTGTACATTATTAATTGTATCTGATATCCTGGAATGACTTGTTTCTGCAAAGTGTGATTGCATAATTGGATCCAGTGACAACTGCATTGTTTTAGCCGATCTCAAAGATCTGGTAGGATGGTATATCTTCAAAACTTCCCGAAAGTAGGCAGGAGTAACCACATACAAAGTGCGATTAATTAGTGTCAGGACCTTATACAGGTAACCAGTGCGAGTTCTTAAGAAATGGTGAGACGTGAACAAACTTAACCACCCCAGCTATCAGTCGTGCTGCCGCATTTTGAACCATTTGCAAAGCCCTAAATCTTGGTGATGATATTCCGAGATACAGGGCATTGCAGTAGTCCAACCGTGACCACAAGTCTCATAAGTGGATAACATTGGTTTAAGCCTATGGAGCATATGCAGCTGAAAAAGCCAAGCCTGAACAACTTTACTAACCTGGGCACCCATGTTCAAAGCCCTGTCTAATTGAACCCCTAAACAGGTTGCGTAGGTACGTATTTATCACCCACATTGACCCTATCGGGCCATGAGTTCTGCTCAAGTTTCCCTACAATCATGAGAATAATCTGTAGAGCCTCGAAATTTGAAAGCGTTTTGCCATTATTGGCAAGAGTTATAGAGATGAACACAAGAGCAGAGGCAGTAGCTGTGAATCTCCAAGACCTTTATCACCAACAGTCAATGTTTTTTTAAAACCATGAACTTAATACAATGTTCAGTGTGGCCACGTTTTTGATACAAGCCATTTACACTTTAGCTGGCACAAGTCCCAGAACCCTAATTCACTCCTTTGTTAGTCCCTCAGACCACCTTCCCGGGGATTCTACATCCCCACTTTTACCACAATCACGTAAAGTCAGCAAGAAATGTCTGTCTAGGTGTTTATCATCTGAATGGATTTCCCCATGCAGTTCAGCAAAACAGAGATATACTCGACTGCATATAAATTATAATTAGCTAATTACAGGCTAACAAAAAGAAAAGCTATGTACTTAAGATTTTGATATGCAAGAACTTGTGTTTCCCTGAAGCAGGAAAACACAGTTGGAAAATGTGATTCAGCTGCAAAGAGATTATGTAAAAGGTATATGCATTTAGAAAGTGTAATCTTAAGTAAACTTGAAGATTCAGACATTTGGTAAGCAGGTATTCAAAGAAGTGATATGTGGTAGGAATTAGATACTGATGTGTATTGAGCAGAAGAGGGACCTTGGAATGACAATGCCTGATGAACTCAAGAGTGTGAAAGTCTGAAGCCAGAGCTAGAGGGATGCTGGGATGCATCAGACATGGCATAATCCTTGGAGAAACGGAAGTCATAATGCCTTTGTGCATGGCATTGGTGAGACCAGGACTGTTGCCAGCTAAATAGTACCCCAGGCAGTCAGAGGAGGAGAGTGAGTCCCCTCTAATTCTACAGCAGGCTAGGGTGGGAGGTCCAGCTATCTCCCAGTGCGTCGGCAGCAGAGTTTACTTTCTGATGTTCCTAATATCTCTCCCATCATGCTACTCTCTCAACCATGCCTCGGTCACTCCTCTTGCTCTGGTGCCTCTGCATCACTTCTCAGCTACTTGAATTGTGAGGTGTTCTGTATCTACAGAACCTCCCAGAATTCAAACAGTTTATGAGTGAACCACGTGGAAGGGGAAAGAGAATAAAATCGTTGGCAGTAAAGGTATATCACTCTTCTCTCCTGAAGCCCCCCCCCCCCCCCGGCTTGATGCCCTAGACAGTTGCCCAGCTTGCCTACCCCTTCCAATGGCCCTGGGTCAGACCTCAACTAGAACACTGTATCCAGTTTTGGAGGTCATACTTGCATAAAAGATGGACAAAGAGGTCCAGAGAAGAGCTACTAAAAGGATACAAAGTGAGATGAGACCTAAGGACCTAAGTATGTATGCTCCGGAAGAGAAGAGAAACAAAGAACTTATAATAGAGACATCGACATAGCTACAATGTATGAATCACACACAAGATACAAAGCTTCTTCAGAGGAAAGAGTACTCTGAGAGAAGGACTCATAGTATGAGGTTGGAAGTGAGTACATTCCAAAAGGGATGGTCGTCATCTACTCTCATAGTAATTCTACAACGGTAGTAGGACTAGAGTTGGGAGGTTGCAGTACTGTGAAAGCTCACCTTTCATTTTCCTTGAACAGAAGCAAAGGGAGAAGTGAGGACAAGTCAAAGGGTGAAGAAAGAAAACCCAAATACATGGTACTGCATGTCTTGAGGTGGCCAGGTTGATAGCATCGAGCTATACTTCCGTATAAACCAAGAGGATTGATAGTGGATGGGGACAGTCCAGCATGACCATGGGGACTTAAGAGGTCAGATGTTTATGTCAAACATAGGGGCTGGAGGCCACCCCATCCCACCCCAGGCCAAGAAGTCACCCCCCACAAGCCACATGACATGGGGTTGTGGAGGTCCAGTGGACCTCCGCCCCCCAACTCCCCATCAGAGGACCCCTAACCCCCCTTGTGGTCTAGTGCCACCCAAACCTCAATAGCACTCCCTCCTCCTTCCAGTGTTGCCTCCAAAATAGTGGCACCCTGCCATGCCCAGTGCATCCTGGAATCCCTTATATAGTAGGGAAGCCCTGCCCAGCACGTCCCAAGATGCACTGAACAGGGTAGGCTGCTGCCATTTTGGAGGCGGCACTGAAAGGAGGAAGTTGTGCTATTCCCTCCTCCGTCTCTTCAAGGTACAGGGGTAAGGTTTAGGTGGTGCTAGACCACCAGGAGGGGGGTTGGACGGCTGGACCTCCAGCCCTCTCTGTCCGGGAGGTGGTTTGAGGCCTTTGTCGGGGGTGGGGAGCTGGAGATCCTCCGTACCTCCAGCCCCCCATGTCAGATGGCGTGTGGGACTTGTGTGGGGGGGGGGGGCTTCTTGGCCCAGGATGGAAGGCCTGCCAGCATGCAGATGCATGTTGGACAGGGCTCCCCATTCCTCCCCAATGCTTTGCAAACTCTAACGCCAGCTCCAAGCTGGTGTAGGGTTTGCCAAGGTAGCAGTGCCCTTGTATGGCACGCTGCCTACTGATCACTAGGGAACAATATGTAATGCTACTTGTTTCATGTGCTTGCTGGCTCTGATTATGGGGCAGGAGCAAACACGGGCACTAGCATGGCGCTAATAGCCTTTTACGCCCACGTTTGCTTCTGATCATCAGGGCCTGAGAATTTGGTAGGGTTTAAATTGTTATTACATTTGGTGGTAAGATAAGGGGCTGGGTGTTGGATTATGTAGGGGACCTTGTAGGTCTAGCCGAAACACAGGAGGTGGTGGAGATGAAAACGGTAACAGAATTAAAAAATGCATGGGATAAACATAAAGGAATCTTGTTCAGAAGGAAGGGATCCTCAGAAGTTTAGCGGAGAATGGGTGGCAGAGCCGGTGGGGGGGGGGGGGGGGGGGGGGGGTTGGTGGTTGGGAGGCGGGGCTAGTGCTGGACAGACTTCTATGGTCTGTGCCGTGAAAATGGAAGATACAAATCAAGGTAAGGTATACACAAAAGATAGCACATATGAGTTTATCTTGTTGGGCAGACTGGATGGACCGTGCAGGTCTTTCTCTGCCGTTATCTACTATGTTACTACATGTTACTATCCAGCTTATAATCGAAAGTGATCGCCGGCCATCTTCCGACACGAATCGGGAGATGGCCGGCGATTTTTTAAAAGCGGCGAAATCGGTATAATTGAAAGCGGCATTTTTGACTGCATCGCCGCTTTCCCATTGCTTCACCGGCGAAAGTTCAAGGGGGCGTGTCGGTAGATTAGCGAAGGCGGGGCATGGGCGGGCATGGGCGTGACTACCAGATGGCCGGCTTTCACCGATAATGGGAAAAAAAAGCGGCGTTAAGCAGTATTTCGCCGGCTTTACTTGGTCCTTTTATTTTCACGACCAAGTCTCAAAAAGGTGCCCCAACTGACCAGATGACCACTGGAGGGAATGGGGGATGACCTCCCCATACTCCCCCAGTGGTCACCAATCCCCTTCAAAAAAAATAAAACTAAAAACCTTTTTGCCAGCCTGTATGCCAGCCTCAAATGCCGTACCCACCTCCATGACAGCAGAATGTGTTGTATCCTCCGACAGCCTTTCCCTGGTTGCGATGTGGCTCTCGGGTGAGTGTAACACCTTTTCTGTTAGGTGCCCTGCAGAGTCACATTAGCAATGCATTGTGGTGGGTGTAGGGTATTGGGCTCTACTCCCATAGTGCTTTTCCCCCCTGCTAACTGGGTCAGAGTGTGCCCTGTTTTGTTTCCTGTTGTAGTCCATGCGGTAGTGGCCATTTTTGTAAGCCAGTTTTAGTTCCCTTTCCTGTGTTACCCACGTTAGAGAACGTAGTTCTTACCTTGAATGGTGCTGAAAGAGGGCATTGTACACCATTGTGCCAGCTCTGACCTACTGCTAATCTTAGTACCAGGGGACTCTTTGCCAGTGGGGCACAACCTCTGATCTGCAGTTAACTGTGAGTAAACGTGCTTATTTCAAGAAAGGATTTTTTTCAGAGAGATTAGTCTTCAGGTGTGAACTGGTGTGCCAAAGTTATACAGCAGCAATAAGTCCTAGAGGCTGTATGCAGGTCCCTGGAACAATTTTAGTGGGTGCAGTACATTTGTGGGTAGTGGGTTTGGGGGGGTTTGAGGGGCTCAGCTCCCAAAGTAAGGGAGCTATGCACGTGGGAGCTTTTCTGAAGTCTAGCGCAGTGACCCCTAGGGTGGCTGGTTGGTGTCCTGGCATGTCAGGGGGGCCAGTGCACTAAAAATGCTGGCTCCTCCCACAGCCAAATGCCTTGAATTTGGCCGGGGTTTGAGATGGCCGACATAACTTTCCATTATCGCTGAAAAACAAACCCGGCCATCTCAAACCCGGCGAACTCCATGGCATTTGGCCGGACTAAACCGTATTATCAAAAAAAAGAGATGGCCGGCCATCTTTTTCGATAATACGGTTCCGACCAGCTGTAGCGCCGCCGCCAACATAGATCGCTGGCGATCTATTTGGCCGGCGCCGTTCAATTATGCCCCTCCACGTTACATAGTCTGGGGTATCTGGCAGACCTTGCAGGGGACCTAGAAGTCTGGATGTTTGGGCAACAAATAGATTAGTCTGTGATAATAGAATTAATTAGCAAATGGGTATCTACTACTACTATTACTACTACTTATCATATCTATAGCGCTACTAGACGTTCTAGGGTATGTCTGGCAGGCTGAAAGTTCAGTCTTAGCAGAAATGCCCACATAGCTGGGTCTGTCTGGCAGGTAATGGGGGAGACCTCTGAGGCTGGACATTTGGGCAACGGCCATGCTCATATTGTCCCTCCTCCCAAACCTTTAGTGAAAGAAGCAACTAACCAGCCAGTAGTCACACCCACAAGGACTTACATACATCACATGTACCTTTTCTGACTCCAGAAAAGTTACTCACCTTTATCTCCTACCTAACTCCCGTTACTCTGTCTTATCTCTCTCTGTGTTCTACCTCTACTTGCTTCCCGATGTTTTAATGCAGCAGACTAAGCTGCAATGTGTACTATTATTTAAATATCTTTACTGCTGTAATTGTCTACTGTCTGTGTCTGGATTATTCTTGCTGTACATCACCTTGGGTCAATTTCTTAAAAAAAAAAAAAAAGCAGTAAATAAATCCTGATAAATTAATAAATAAATATAGAAGGGAAGGGAGTAGGGTGTGAACTACGAGGAAGGGGAATGTATGTACTCAACTACTCTAAAATGATAAGAGTGAATGTTAATGTTTATTGAGGATTTGATGTACCACTTTATCTAAAAGAAGGTCAAAGTGGTGAACAATAATACAAATGAACATAAATAGGAAAGAGACAGTCAGGCATGCTACAATCATAAAGAATCATAAAAAGGAGAAAGGAGGGAGGGGGAAAGGGGGAGCTGGGAAGAAGCATAGTGGAGCCCTTTTACAAAGGTGCACCAAAAAGTGGTCAGTGGTAGTGTGGGTGCGTGCATTGGACATGCGCTGGACCATTTCTCCACCGCATCTGGAAAAAAGGGGGGGTCTGGGTCGGGAAATGGATATGGGGCAAAATGAAAAACCAGCATGCGTCTATTTATGGCCTGAGGCCTTAATGCCACCCACTGACATAGCGGTAAGGGCTCGTACGTTACCCTCGCGGTAACCGTCCAGCGCGTGCCAACTGCCGATTACAGCCGAGAATGCCCCATGGTAGAAAACAGAAAATTCTTTTCTACCGTATGTTTTTGGTGTGCACCAAACTCAGAATTACCACCAGGCACATACGCTACCCAACAGAAATGCCGATTTGACATGCGCTGCACACGTCTAGGTCCATATACACCTTTGTAAAACAGCCCCATAGGAAAGTAGAAAAGGTTATTATAGTAACATACATGGAGGCATATTTTCAAAGCACTTTGGGAGGCTAAGTTCCATAGGTTTCTATGGAACTTTGGGAGGCTAAGTGCTTTGAAAATATGCCTCATGGTAACATAGTAGATGATGGCAGAAAAAGACCTGCACGGTCCATCCAGTCTGCCCCACAAGATAAACTCATATGTGCTACTTTTTGTGTATACCTGACCTTGATTTGTATCTGCCATTTTCAGGGCACAGACCGTAGAAGTCTGCCCAGCACTAGCCCCATTTTCAGGGCACAGACTGTAGAAGTCTGCCCAGCACTAGCCCCGCCTCCCAACCACTAGCCCCGCCTCCTAACCACCGGCGCTGCAACCCAATCTCTGCTAAGCTTCTGAGGATCCATTTCTTCTGAACAGGATTCCTTTATGTTTATCCCACACATTTTTTAATTCTGTTACCGTTTTCATCTCCACCACCTCCCTCGGGAGGGCATTCCAAGTATCCACCAAGTATCCTTCCTGACATTTTTCTTGAGTCTGCCCCTCTTCAATCTCATTTCCATGTCCTCAAGTTCTACCGCCTTCCCATCTCCGGAAAAGGTTCGTTTGCAGATTAATACCTTTCAAATATTTGAACGTCTGTATCATATCAACCCTGTTTCTCCTTTCCTCCAGGGTATACATTATGACTGGTGGTAGCAGTGGTCAGCTTTGTGAACATTTGAATTCAGCTGCTGAGCTTCTGTTCTTCCACCTCAGAAAAAATTCAATTACCGTAATTGGAAAACAGTGAAATATATAGAAAGACTTACCTAGTCCATTGTGGTCAATACTTTGAGATAAGTGCATGATCTTAGAAAGTATTGTTTGAACTTCTTATGGGCTACACATTTATGATTATTTTAGGATAGCACTTATTTGATGAGACTTTAATGGACACTAATTTGTCACTTTTGGGATATGAAACCTATGATGTGAATACATTTGCCAACCACATTGCTGTAGAGACACAGTGTTGCCTTGAGCTATAGCGTGTGACCTTGTCAGCAGTTCACCACTGCGAATGTAATACTGAAACACCGATGGTCTCAGTTTCCCATTCTTAGTACTGATATTGTACATTTCTTGTGTCTCACTTAATTTAGTGCTAACAGTGGGGGATATTTATATTGTCTAAGGGTCCCTTTTACAAAGCAGCAGCAAAAGGGGGCCTGCATTGGCTTCGGCGCGTCAAGCCCGCTTTTATCGCAGTGGGTAAAAGGCAGGTTTTTGTTTCAAGACATGGCCGTGCAGCAACCGTTTCGGGGGGGGGGGGAGGAAGCACTTACCGCCACTAACAATGGTAGGCACTAGTTAATACCAAGCTTAAAACAAAGCTATAATTTGTTTAAAGGAGAAAGAGACCTCAGAAACCAATCGGATGACAATCCTTGGTTGCAATCGGCTAAAATCTTAGCCGATATTTCATTTCTATCATCAGGTTTAAAAACGCCTTTTTTTTTCTGTGCCATCATTTATTGTGCATCAAACAAAAAACATTTTTCATAGTGTTTTAAAAAATTCTTCAACGGTGATGCAAAGCACCAGAATTGCTTATTGCATTAAGTAAACAGCGCTTATCTTAAATGCTCAACTGGTTCACCCATCTCACGGCTTCCTCAGGAACTCGTGCTGCTTAATTTCACCGTAATATATTTCCAGTAACAAAGGTTTACTTCAAAAGGGTGCGACTTTTTCCAATCTGTACATTTTTTTAAAATCTCTATCATTTTGGGGCAATATAGAGGTATAACCAGTAGAAAAGGGAAGGTGATATGTCCTCCAGGTATTTGGAGGGCAGAAAGACCCCACTTTAGAAAGAATCTCACTTCTCCTCATGCCTGATCTCCTGCAGAATACAATAACTATCATGTAAATTGAGGAAGGGAAGGGAAATGGGACTTGATATACCACCTTTCTGTGGTTTTTTGCAACTACATTAAAAGCAGTTTACATAGTATACACAGGTACTTAATTTATACCTGTGGCAAGGGAGGGTTAAGTGACTGGCTCAGAGTCACAAGGATTTACAGTGGGAATGAAACCCAGTTCCCCAGGATCAAAGTGCACTGTACTAACCACTAGGCTACTCCTCCACAGGAGCCTGTGTAATGTTTTATATTCTGTGATCCATCTTAGGGCTTATTGTAGACCACATTTACCCAGTCAATATTGGGGTAATTGAAATCACCCATTATTATTCTGTTGCCCAATTTATTTGCATCCCTAATTTCCTTTAACATTTCTGCATCCGTCTGTTTATCTTGGCCAGGCGGACGGTAGTACACTCCTATCACTATCCTTTTCCCCTTTACACATGGAATTTCAATCCATAGTGATTCCAAGATGTGTTTTGTTTCCTGCAGAATTTTCATTCTGTTTGATTCAAGGCTCTCGTTAATATACAATGCTACCCCTCCACAAATTCGATCCACCCTATCACTACGATATAATTTGTACCCTGGTATGACAGTGTCTCACTGGTTATCCTCCTTCC
The DNA here is from genome assembly GCF_901765095.1 of Microcaecilia unicolor. Classification (NCBI taxonomy): domain Eukaryota; kingdom Metazoa; phylum Chordata; class Amphibia; order Gymnophiona; family Siphonopidae; genus Microcaecilia; species Microcaecilia unicolor. The sequence continues at coordinate 17,038,043 of NC_044035.1, read as the reverse complement.
ACTAGGTCTCAGAGATGCCTATTATATCTAATTTTTCATTTAATGCAATATATTCTAACTCTCCCATCTTATTTCTTAGGCTCCTGGCATTCGCATATAGACATTTCAAAGTATGTTTGTTGTTCCTATTTACATCATGCTTAGTACTTGATAGTATTAATTTGCAATCTTTTGTCTGACTTTTATTTTTATTTAAGGGCACCTGATCTACTATGGTCTCTTTTGCAACCTCACTATCAGGATACCCTATCTACCCTGTTTTGGTGATATCTTTGAAAGATACCTTATCCCTAACCATGTGCTCCCCCGCCCCCCCCCATTTCTAGTTGGTAGTGAGTAGTGTGAAACAGGAAGTGCCATGGGGCATCCATTACTCACTGCTATCTGGGAAAGGGGTGTGGACTCTGCAGAGTTATGACATGGCTTCCCATGATATCACTAAAGGGGCAGGGTTTGGGCCGGGATATGTAAAAAATGCAGGGTTTGGGGCAGGGCTATGAAAAAGGAGCAGGGCTATGATATCGCATCTGGTGATATCATCAGAGTGGGTTGGGTGTAGCCATGGCTTGTGCAGAGTGGGTGTGGCTTGGGTGGATCCTCCATTCTGAGTGGCTGAGAACCCAGAAGTGGGCATGGCATCTGTCAAAATCAATTACATGGAGCAGAGGTCATCAAAACTGTCCCAGTGACCCCAAAAGTGGTTGGTTGGAAAGAAAAGGGGATGGGACTTGATATACAACTTTTCTGTGATTACAGTCAAAGCAGTTTACATTCTATATACAAGCACTTACTTTGTACCTGGGGCAATGGAGGGTTAGGTGATTTACAGTGGGAATTGAACCCAGTTTCCCAGGATTTCAAACATGATCTAAATGAAATCACCAACGAGATCAACCAAAGCCTCCAAATAATGTACACCTGGGCAGATGCATTCCAACTAAAACTTAATGCAGAAAAGACACCACGTCTTGTACTTACCTCACAATATAACACAAAAAACTTCTCCACCATAATCACACCATACTGTTCTCTTCCTGTCTCACAAAACTTGAAAAGTCTCGGAGTCACCATTGATTGAAACCTCACTCTTGATGCCCAGGTGAAAAACACGACAAAAAAGATGTTCTACTCCATGTGGAAACTCAAAAGAGTAAAACCCTTCTTCCCGAGATACATCTTCCGTACCCTGGTACAGTCAATGGTAATAAGTCATCTGGACTACTGCAACGCACTGTACGCTGGCTGCAAAGAACAGACTATCAAAAAACTCCAAACTGCCCAGAATACGGCCGCCAGACTCATATTTGGAAAAACTAAATATGAAAGCGCAAAACCCTTAAGAGAGAAACTTCACTGGCTCCCACTTAAGGAACGCATTGCATTCAAGATCTGCACGATTGTACACAAAATCATTCACGCCCCAACCTACATGCTAAACCTCGTGGACCTACCTCCCAGAAATGCCACAAGATCATCTCGCAAATTTCTCAACCTGCACTTCCCCAGCTGTAAAGGACTAAAATACAAGCTGATGCATGCCACCACCTTCTCTTACACGAGCACGCAGTTATGGAATGCATTACCCACAGACCTGAAAACAATCGACGAAACAACTATCTTTCGCAAATCTCTGAAGACATATTTCTTCAACAAGGCCTACAATGAGAACTTATAGCCTCACTAATCCACCTCACCAACCCACTCAGTTATGAAAGCCCACCTCTATAATTACCCTAATAAATCCCTTCCTTCTTCCCTGAATTAAGCTCTGCGCAATACTAACTGTACCCGATATATTGGAATAACTATGCTAATAAAACTATGTAAGCCACATTGAGCCTGCAAATAGGTGGGAAAATGTGGGATACAAATGCAATAAATAATACTCCTTCACTCCATTTGGGTTTTCAAGATATCCATAATGATTGTAAATGTCATGAGTTGAATTTTTCTATATTGGAAACTCAGTATATGCAAATTCCCTGACAAGTTTGGGAAGCCCTGCTGCAGTGCATGGCCAGCTTAAAATCTTTGCGGCATATAATTGTCACCCGCAATTTTACATTAAAATACAGTTCAGTGCAAACAGAATATCTTATTTCAGGAATTCCCCTTGGTTCCATACATACGCTTGTCAGGTCTTTACGCGCTAGGATTCTTCGCATTAAACATTACCAACAAACAATACAATTTGTAGCTGTGACGGAAGAAATGTTAAATTGCGAAGAGGCACGTTCCAGGTTTGGAGAACACTGAAACAGCTGTGAACACAGAACGAGCTGTAAGCTACAAAGCATCCTAATATCTGAGCAATTGTTTGGAACAAAGAAGTCCATTTATATTTCATTTTCCGAGCAAGAGTTTCCTTTCTTCAAGGATGCGCTTAGTTTTGCACCAAGCCAACATTAAGAAACTCTTAACAAGGAGCTTTAGTGAGAGAGAGGGAGAAAGATCTCATTCTCCCACTGAGTAATTGGAAGGAAAGAAGTTGCCTCGAGCTCCTTTTGGAGAAGCAGAGTATCTGCCAAAGACGGGGAGCTGACAGACAGATATGCATTCTTTTATCCTTGAGATCTTTTGGTCAAAAGTAGAGAAAATTGGGAGTGCTTACAATTTATGAACATTCTAGCAGTAGCATCGCCAATCGATATGTTAAATAAAATTGCTCAACAGAAGAAGATTTCGATATTTCTCTGTATTATTCTCAGATTCGTCTAGAATGTAATAATACTGCTACACCCTCATCTGTGTATTGTTATCCAACATGGAGACACGGCCAAGGTCCATTCCATTGTCATCTCTTCTGAAAGATGAAGCTTGACTTGTTGTCTCAGAAACTGACTGGAAAGAGTAAGTATCCAATTAGCCAGGAGCAACATCTGCAGGTTGCAAAGCCCGAAAATAAAAGAAAGATGATATGGCCTGTGATCACTTGGGGCATTGGGAAGAACTTACAACAAGGCATGCTGAGATCTACAGGCAAAAAGCCAATCAGCAACAGATCATTAGCTTAAAAATGAAGAAGAGAAATCCTGGTTCTGACAAAGAGAGAGAAAATGTCATAGTTACTCTATTTCCGTCTGTAATACCCCCTTAAAGAAATGGACCAAGCCCACTATGACATGAAGGAAGGATTGACCTTTCGACACAGGCTCTGCTATGTGAGGTCTATATGATAAAACGTCTAGGGTGAAGGCAGAGGAACTTAAGAAGTGGCCAACAGATTTTATTAAAAATGTAGATAGGAAAGAGAAGGAGGTACCTGAGAAGTGATTGAGGATCTGGAGATGCTTTCTGAGGACAAACAAACAGATGGGGTTCACACTTTCCACAGAAACGGAACACAATAAAAATTGGGTGGAAAGACCCAATATCAAGTGATCAGTCACCACATCAAGGTAAGATGCTCCAAAGAAAACCTTTATTAAGACCCAACACGGTCCATGTTTCGGCTAACACGCCTTCCTCAGGGGTCAAATCAATCGATGAGTGCTCAATTACATATCGACAAATGGAGCATTTAAATATCTTGACAAGTGCTTTATAAAACATGTAGAACTACAGAAAACATTTGTAGCAGATATGACTTCTGTAACAAAAAAAAAAATTGTCCTATCTTTGTCCATTTCTTTTTTATCCAGATAGTGGTCTCAATGTTACCAGAATGGCAGAGCAGTTGAAGGAGTGGTTAGAGCAGCAGTCTGTGACCTGAAGAGACCAGGGTTCAAATCCCACTTATTCTCATTGTGGCCTTACATAAGTACATAAGCATTGCCATACTGGGAAAGACGAAAGGTCCATCAAGCCCAGCATCCTGTTTCCAACAGTGGCCAATCCAGGTCACAAATACCCGACAAGATCCCAAAAATGTACAAAACATTTTATACTGCTTGTCCTAGAAATAGTGGATTTTCTCGAAGTCCATTTAATAACAGTCTATGGACTTTTCCTTTAGGAAGCTGTCCAAACCTTTTTTAAACTCCGCTAAGCTAACCGCCTTTAACTCTTCATTGCTTCAGGTACAAACTTAGAATTTAAGGAGACAAGGAAATATTACTGTACCTTGAAGCAGCACTAGAAAGGCGTGAGGTAAATACCACACAAATCAATGCTAACCTGATAACACTTCCAGGTCAGTGCTGAAACCAAGTAGTCCAGTGGTTATCAAACCTGGTCCTGCAGGCACCCCAGCCAGTCAAGTTTTCAGGAGACCCACAATGAATATTCATGAGAGAGATTTACAAGCACTGCTTCCACTGCATGCAGATCTCTCTCATGAATATTCACTGTGGATATCCTGAAAACCCGACTGGCTGGGGTGCCTCCAGGACCAGGCTTGGAAACCACTGAGATAGTCAGTGCCAGCCAGTATCTGGGTGCTGACATTGAATAGCTGACTTTATTTTAACCACAGCTGTCACTGACATTTTAGGAAAAAATGGAGAAGCCTGGTTTATTTCGTGTGGAGAAGAAACGGCTGAGGGGTGACTTGATAGCAACCTTCAATATATGAAAACAGTTCCCGATAAGAAGGTCAATCTATCCTCCATCCGCACAGAACGGAATGATGGCCCGTCTCCACTGGAATCTAAACTGTCCCCGCCTGTCCCTGCAGGAATTTAACCCATCACTGCAACAATTTAACGGTATCTTAAAAAAAAAATTGCAGTCGGTTCTCTTAGCCTCTGTCTGGGTTCGAGCCGCAGCATTGCAGGCAAGGAACAGAAATTGGAATTTGGAACACTCTGGTGCGCACATATAAGACTCATCTCTGATTCGCTGGCACTGTGTGCTGAGAGGTCGCCACATGCACATGCCAGTAGGTCAGGTGACCTCTGATGCTCATGCCTGTGTCAGAGCTGAGGCCTGCACATCAGCCCAGGAGGGCAGAGAGGGGTTAATGGAAGACTTTCCGCATCTGCACTGTTAAAGCAAGGAGGAGCAGAGGGTTTCAACGTATGATCAACGATGACACCTAGATTGGGTGTCCAAGTGGCAGATGAAGTTCAGTGTTGACAAGTGCAAAGTGATGCATGTGGGTAAGAGGAACCCGAATTACAGCTATGTCATGCAAGGTTCCGCGTTAGAAGTCACGGAACTAGAAAGGGATCTGGGAGTCATCGTTGATAAGACGTTGAAAACTTCTGCTCAGTATGCTGCGGTGGCTAAGAAACCGCACAGAATGTTATTAGGAAAGGGATGGAAAACAAACATGAAGATGTTATAATGCCGTTGTATCGCTCCATGGTGTGACCGCACCTCGAATATTGTGTCCAATTCTGGTCGCCCCATCTCAAAAAAGATATAAAGGAATCGGGGAAGGTGCAGAGAAGGGCAACGAAAATGATAAAAGGGATGGAACGACTTCCCTATGAGGAAAGACTGAGAAGGTTAGGGCTCTTCAGCTTGGAGAAAAGGCGGCTGAGGGGTGATATGATAGAAGTCTACAAGATAATGAGCGGAGTAGAGCGGACAGATGTGAAGCGTTCATTTACACTTTCAAACAATAATAGAACCAGGGGACACAAGATGAAGCTAGAATATGGTAGATTTAAAACAAATAGGAGAAAGTTTTTCTTTACTCAGCGTGTAGTTGGACTCTGGAACTCGTTGCCGGAGAATGTAGTGACAGCAGCTGGCCTTACAGAGTTTAAGGGGGGTTTAGACAGATTCCTGAAGGAAAAGTCCATTGAACATTATTTAAAAAAAGGGGGGAAGGGAAAATTATTATTATTATTATTTATTTGGGGGGGGGGGGGGGGGGGGGTTGCCGGGTTCTTGAAGCCTGGATTGGCCGCTGTCGGAGACAGGATGCTGGGCTTGATGGACCCTTGGTCTTTTCCCAGTATGGCGGTGCTTATGTGATCCTTTTCCAGGGCGGTGACTCCTAACGTGGAACTTTGCATCACGTAGCTATGGTTTGGGTTCCTCTCTGCCACAGGCATCACTTTGCACTTGCTCACATTAAACATCAAATGTCAGTTGTGGATGCCCAGTTTCCCAGTCTCTTAAGGTCCTCTTGCAATTTTTCACAATCCTCTTGCGATTTAGCAACTTTGAATAACTCGGTGTCATCAGCAAATTTAATTACCTTACTAGTTATTCCCATCTCTAGATCATTTATAAATATGTTAAAAAGCAGCGGTCCCAGGTAATTGCAGACCTGTTGGGGTTCTGTTTAGAGCAAAGGCATTGCGTCAATGTATCATGTCACGTATGATACTTTTCACTGTGGTAACCCTCCTCATTTCTGGTTTTATGTAATGTGATAGAACACTGTGTATTTGGGAGACTAGCCGTTTCTTTCTCTGTTGTCTCGCAGAAAACAGTCCAGCTGTTTCCCCTGACCCCTTTTAACAATGGTAGAAAAGTCCATAGGATGCCAACGGGGTACCCACCCTACCCCAAAACAATGGAAAGTTTAAAATCCAGACAATATATATCTGTAAACAGACCACAAAGGTCTGTGTCTCATGCAAAGAAATGCTTCAGGCTGGACAATCCACTGCTCAGATGTTTGAGGAGGCTGCAGTAGCGGTGGAGCGGGCCTAGTATAGCACAAGACGGTGGAAGGGCAAGTTAAAATCCAGGGAATTGGGTAACAACTATTTCAGCAGGACAATGTGGGCACGTTTGAACACAGCAAGAAAGAATCCTTCACTGCGTTGCTCTGGTACAGCTTTACCAGCTGCCTCCCCCCCCCCCCCCCCCCCCCTTTCTGATGGAATTATGCACACTGAATACACGCCAGTGAATTATGTGCCAGAAAAAAATTCAAAACAATGCACCAAAATAATACAATATATTAATCAGAATAATTACCCTTGGCTCCCAGTCAGCTTTAGCACTCCAGTCCAGCATCTTCCTGTGAACAGTGATGTCCAGCAGCAGTGGAACAGAAATCCTATGGTTACTGGGAATCATGGAATGATTTGCCTATCAGCCTTCATGGTAGGTTCCCAAATAGCCACCAGGCTTCAGCTCTGCTGAGTTACCAAACATGTTTGGGGTATGTATTGTCTGCATAAGCTGTATCTAACGGAAAAGAAGCATGCTGAAAACCAGAGAAGTCAGGGTTCAAATCCCACTTGGACAAGTCATCTAACTATCGATTGCCTCAGGTACAAATTTATAGACTGTAAGCCCTCCAGGGACAGGAAAATACCTAACATACTTGAATGTAATTCACCTTGAGCTATTACTGAGAAAGAGATGAGCTAAATCTAAATCCAAAATCCGGTACCAGGCATATTTGGGACAATTCAATAAACGGGCATCTACTAGATTACTAGAGTCATCTGAGAGAATGCTCCAGAGTCTTTGAGGGGAGGGGTCTGAAGTTGTAGGAACTCATTGTGGGAGGTAAGCCTAGACCAAGGGGAGTGTTGGGGAATAAGTTGCAGAGGGAAATGTTTCTAGTAATGGATTGACAGTAGAGGTGGAGTTTGAAGGTAATAAAAGTTTCTATTTGTTTGAGCACATGGTCTTTGGTTGCCTCCAACCCACCAGGACCCTAGGAAGAGAGGAGGTATCCTGGAAAAGCCAGATAACCTAAGGCTGAATTAAGGGGGAGTTATTGTCAGCCAAAGGAGAGGAGTGCTCTGGGTGGGCAAGGGGAGCCCAGTTCACGAGCAGGAACAGGGTAGAGCCTGTTCAAGGCCATAGGGTGCAGCTCAGTGAGGTGCAACTCTGGAAGAGAGGACAGCTAAGAAGGTCTGATCCTGGAGGAGTTTGCCGATGACAACCAACGCTATCAGCACAGCCTTGGATTATACAGCCCAAGGGATGGGTGATGGACTGGAGGAGATATATATATATGTACATACTTAGGGACTGCTATAAGGAACCATTTAAATTAGTGGATAAGACTGTACCAAATAGTCTTGGATAGACAGAAAACCTCGTAAACCAAACGCTGTCCGTACATAGAGAATGTTGAGTTTGGATTAACTGGCTCTTGCAGAATTCAGTAAAGTTTTGCATAAAAGTTGGTGTGGGGAGTATTTGTTAACCATGAGAGGAAGTGAAGAGCTTACTCTCCTACGTGCCTCACCAATGTGCTTCATTTCTTTGAAGGTGTGAATAAACATGTGAATAAAGGTGAGCCGGCTGATATAGTGTATCTAGATTTTCAGAAAGCGTTTGACAAAATCCCTCATGAGAGACTCCTGAGAAAATTGAAGAGCCATGGGATACGAGGCAACGTTCTGTTGTGGATTAGGAACTGGTTGATGGATAGAAAACAGAGGGGTAGGGTTAAATGGCCAATTCTCTCAGTGGAGGAGAGTAAATAGTGGAGTGCCCCAAGAATTTGTACTGGGACCAGGGCTGTTTATTTATTAGGATTTATTTACCGCATTTTTTGAAGGAATAGAGCAAACATGAGCAATAGTCAATTACAGCAGTAAAAATATTCAAAGACAATACAAAGTACGGCATGGCATACTACTTACAATGTCAACACAATACGTAATAGAACATTATAGGGTAAAGCGAAGATGTAACATATAGATAGGTAAGAAAGTAGGAAGAGTTAGAAGTAAGGTGATTGATGTAAAGAAAGTTGCACATGAGGCCAGAGAGATGGTTAAAATATTATCTCAGCTAGGGTAGGAGTGGATAAACATGTCCCGCTGCAGTATGTGCAGCCCGAGTCAATCCTTGTGTGTGTGAGTGAGACTAACAAGTTAGTTACTTCTTCCATTCAAGGCTTGGTTGAAGAGCCAAGCTTTCACCTGCTTCCTGAAGTAGAGATAGTCTTGTGTTAAGCGGAGCGTCTCAGGCAATGCATTCCAGAGTGTGGGGGCTACTCCGGAGAAGGCTCACTTGCGGGTTTCACACCTTGTAATGTCTTTTGGAGAGGGTGTAGTTAGTGATAGTCCTTGAGAGGACCTTAGTGTCCTTGGAGGGGTGTAGAGGATCATCCTATTCTTCAGGTACTCAGGGCCATTTCCTTTAAGGGCCTTGAAGATCAGACATAAGAGTTTTAAATGTAGCCCTGTATTATACTGGTAGCCAATGAAGTTGATTAATGATCTGGAAATGGGAACAATGAGTGAGATGATTAAATTTGCAGATGACACAGAACTATTCAAAGTTGTTAGAACCGCATGCGAATTGTGAAAAATTGCAGGAAGACCTTAGGAAGTTGGAAGACTAGGCATCCAAATGGCAGATGAGATGTAATGTGGATAAATGCAAAGCGATGCACATTGGGAAGAATAATCCAAATCATAGTTACCTGATGCTAGGGTCCACCTTGAGAGGCAGCACTCAAGAAAAAGATCTAGGTGTCATTGTAAACAATACGCTGAAATCTTCTGCCCTGTGTGTGGCAGCAACCAAAAAGGCAAACAGGATGTTAGGAATTATTAGGAAAGAGATGCAAAATAAGACCCAAAATATTCTGTATTGCTCCATGGTTTAATAATTTATAAAATCTGATATACCACCTTGCCAAAAATAAAGTTGGTTTACAATAAAATTTAAATAAGAGAATAAAAAGAAAAGAACGCCATTAAAACGATAAGAAAGCACATACCCTACCAGAGCACGCACTCAACCTTTCATTCTCAAAGCCAGGGGTGTCCAACCTCGGCTCTTGCCAGGCTGGGTTTCCAGGATTTCCACAATGAATATACATGAGATCTATTCACATAGAATGGAGGCAGTGCATGCATATTCGTTGGGGAAATCCTGAAAAACCGACTGGATTATGGCCCTCGAGGACTGAAGTTGGACACCCCTGCTCAAAGTGATCACACCTTGAGTATTGTGTGCAATTCTGGTCGCCATATCCTTTAAAAAGAAATAGCGGAATTAGAAAAGGCTCAAAGAAAGGCAACCGAAATGATTTCAGGGATGGAACTCCTTTCGTATTAGGAAAGGCTTAAAAGGTTAGGGCTCTTCAGCTTGGAAAAGAGACGGTTGAGGGTGGATATGATAGAGGTCTACAAAATATTTATTGATGTAGAACATTAATTGATTTTTTACTCCTGGACTAGGATACACCCAAGGAAGTTACGTGAAAATACTTTAAAAATGAACAGGAGGAAATATTTTTTCATTCAACCAGTGGCGTTCCTAGGGGGGCTGACACCCGGGGCGGATCGCCGATGCGCCCCGCCCCCCGGGAGCAGCGCCCCCCCCCCGGAACAGCGCGACCCCCCCCCACCGGCGAACCCCCCGATCCCCCGACGAAATAACCCCCCCCCCGGGTGCACGCCGCTGGGGGGGGGGGGGTGCTGTGCGCCTGTCGGCTCTTCGTTTTCATGCTCCCTCTGCCCCAGAACAGGAAGTAACCTGTTCCGGGGCAAAGGGAGCATGGAAACGAAGAGCCTACAGGTGCGCAGCACCCCCCAGCGGCGTGCACCCAGGGCGGACCGCCCCCACCGCCCCCCCCTTGGTACGCCACTGCATTCAACAAATAGTTAAGCTCTGGAACTTGTTGCTGGAGGATGTGGTATTAGCAGTTGGTATATGTGAGTCTAAACAAGGTTTGGACAAGTTCCTGGAGGAAAAGTCCACAGTCTGCTATTAAGATCGAGGGAAAGCTACAATTTGTCCCTGGGATCAGTAGTATGAATCTTGCTACTATTTGGGATCCCCACTGCTGGAAGGAGGATACTGGGTAGATGGACTATTGGTCTGACCCAGTATAGTTATTTTTATGCTATACTATATTACACTACTATACTATCAGAGTTTTCTATACCAAAAGGATTCAAAGCGGTTTACAATAAGTAGGAAAAGCTCTAATAAAAAGGAGACATTAACAATCTAATAACATAATAAAAGAAAAATCCAGTAAATACACAACACATTAAACCAAAAACAAATTTAAAATCCATAAAATTAAAAAAAATATTGCTAAAAAAATATGTTTTTAACATTTTCCTAAAAGAAAAGTAAGAAGGGACTAACCTTAAATTCGAAGGTCATTGGTTCCATGTTCTAGCCTCAACACAAGAAAAAGACTTCTCAAAAACAGCCTTAAATCCAATATTTTTTAAAGAAGGAAAACCTAGCTTCAAAGTTCTCAAAAAGCCTAAGTTTCTACTCACAGATGGAAATGCCAGCGACTCACTCAAACCTTCAGAATTCAATCTAAATATTGATTTAAAAATCAAGCAAAGAATTTTAAAATCATTACACTTACATATCGTCAACCAATGATAGTCTTGGAAAATGAAAGCTATGCTTTCAAAACGTCTAATACCTCTAATCAATCTGATGGCCATATTTTGCAGCAATTGTAGCCCAGCTGATGATCACCCAAGACATTAGGATCATATTGAGTTCTGTGGTACATACATACAATAAAACAAAACCAGCGGGACGAGCGGTACCGTTCTCTCCAGTAGGGTTATTATTGGACAAATATGAAGCTTTTCGCATCCCAAATCGTTCACAGTTATTGTTTCTTCGTAAGGTGGGAGATATGGGTAAGAGAATTATTCTAGGGGTGTGGGTTGGTGAGGAAGCTCCTTTCTTTTGGGCCTGGAGGAATCGCATGCATGCACTGATGCTTCTGGAACGACAGTATTCTAAATGCTCCCGCAGATGCTCAAAATTGTTTCTTGAAGCATGGGATGTGTACATTCAGTCCCTTCCGCATAGGGTCAGGAGCTTGATTCTTAACTCAATGATTCAGGAGTGCGCACACCTCCCTTTCCTTCTTTTTTGGTTTTCTTTTCTCTTTCTTCTCTGGAGGGGGGGAGGGGATAAGAGTTGGGTTATTGCTGTACTTTTTGCACTGCCTGTTGACGACTCTTTTGCTTTTTCATGTTTCCAGCTTATTGGCGTTTCGGAGGGATGCAGCCTTCTTGGCTAATTCTCATATTTTACTAGCTACATCTGAGTTGTCATAAACATTGATGGTTGTTTGCTAGTGACTAGTTGTCAAGACTCTTAGGCTTGATAACTAGAGGCCCCAATATCTTGGCACACCAATCACCCGAAGTCTCTATTATTTTTATGAAGTCTCTTTTATTGAATAAATCACAGATAATTTACTCACAGACAGATGTTCAGAGGTGCTGCTCCAGGACACAGAGACTCCTTAATCTGAGAGCTGTTGGGGGTGGAGATCTGAAGAGAGGTAGATATATTGCAGGGGGGGAAGGATAGTTGAACAGGTAGAAATGGTTCAAAGCTAGGTGACTGGAATTTGCGATAGCTCATTAGAGAGGAAATATTTTCAAGGTAAAAAAAACAGGTTCATTACAGGGAGTTTCAGCAAGACAGAGCTGTCTGGAATGAGATGGTACATGCTCCATGTTTCTGGCTAGGTGGTGGGAAAGCCTCATGGCTGAAGGGACAAAGAGGTGTTGAGGCTTCACGTGGGTTCAGGGAGGAGCAGATAGAGACCAATGGGGACAGAGCCTGCCATCGGGTAGCAAGGGGTGGTCCTAGAGGATGGCTCTCGATTGGAGGGAAAGGTCATACCTGGCTGACCTCCCAGGACAGAGATAGTGAGAATGACCAGGAAATGATAGCAGGAAACAAAAGAGCCAAGCTTGGCAGAGAGAGAGAAGAGGTCTGGGCAGCCTCACAACCAGTGGTAACAGTTCTTACACAGCCAAGCAAGTGTGGTTGCACTGCCTGTAAACTACATTACCCACAGTGCATTGCTCATGTATCTTTGCAGTGAGAAACTGCAGCAATGATAGTCCTTGGAACTGAGAATAACAGTAAAAGCATTACACACATTTTAGGATCACGTTATAAACTAGTGCGAGGCTGTCGGAGGACAGAACACCAGTTGTGGCCGTTTTACGTAGAGGTTGCTACATGTAAAATGGTACTGAGCTACACCTGTATCTGTTTGATTTATTGTTTTCGTTTTGTCTGTGGTTCAATAAAAATGGTTTAACCTAAAACAAAACCAGAATTGGCTCCGCTCAGCCCCATATAACATGGAGGTTGTTGGTGTAGAGAAAGCATTCAGTTCAGGCCATAGGCTGCTGTCTCGCCCTTTAGCTGTCTTATCTTTGAACTATTTATCTATCACTGTTGTCACATCTGCTGCCATTTGGTGAGAGAGCTTCCAGCCCGCTGCCTGGCTGTGCTGAGGGCTGTAGGACATTCCTCAGTCCTTAGTCAGCGGGTCAGGGAGCAGGCCAGCAATATTTCAATGCGCACAAGGCCAGGATTTCACAGTCTTTGGGTTTCAGAACATTCCCAGGCGTCGGATACAATGGGATGGAAAAAGACAGTAGTACGAATAAAGGTTAATTCTGCTTTCAGCTTCAGAGCATTAGTTTCAACTGAAAAAATAAGATGTTTTCAACAGCACGCTGCAGGGATCCTGAGAAACCAAGGTTTAAAGCAGAGGCCCATGGAGATCAAGTGACTTCTTCAAGGTCAGATGGAGGCAGTGATGCTCTGAACCCAAGAGTCCCGGTCTGTTGCTATAACAAGCTGAGTCGTCTGGTGCAGCCATGGAATAATGCTTCACAGGTCCAGGATTTAGGGAACTTTCCCACAGAGGCATTTTCAATGCATTCCACTGGAGCTGCTGACGGATTATATTATGTGATGGTTCTGTCCCAGCAGGGTGATCAGCGAGGGCCTGAAAACATTCGTGGCAGCAGCAATGAGAAAGACCTGGGAACCTTGTTAAAAAGGACAAACAAACCACTCATCCGGAACAAAACCAGGGCTTGAGGGGGTACTTACTTGGGGGTACTGAGTACCGGCACCTTTTCTATTATCTGCTATCAATAGAAATCAAACAAAATAAAACATGGAAAAGAAAATAAGATGATACCTTTTTTATTGGACATAACTTAATACATTTCTTGATTAGCTTTCGAAGGTTGCCCTTCTTCGTCAGATCGGAAATAAGCAAATGTGGTAGCCAGTGGCGTTCCGAGGGGCGCTGACACCCGGGGCGGATCGCCGATGCGCCCCGCCCCCCCGGGTGCAGCACCCCCTCCGTGCAGCGTGACCCCCCCCCCCGGAGAAGGGACACCCCCCCACCCCGGCGAAAGAATCCCCCCTGGGTGCACGCCGCTGGGGGGGGGTGCTGCGCGACGGTCAGTGTCGTTGGTTTCCATGCTCCCTCTGCCTCGGAACAGGTTACTTCCTGTTCCGGGGCAGAGGGAGCATGGAAACCAACGATGCTGACCAGCGCGCGGCACCATCCCCCGCGGCGTGCACCCAGGGTGGACCGCCCCCCCCCCCCTTGGTACGCCACTGGTGGTAGCTGATAGTATATATAAGTGAAACATCCAAGCATTTCATTGACAGTCTAGGAGGGTGGCGGTGGGTAGGAGGTATGCATGGGGACAGCAAAGCATTTCATTGATAGTCTAACAGGATGGGTGTGGGTAGGTGAGAGGAGGGTGATAAACAGAGAAATACAACTTTATGGTTTATAATGGGCTAGAAAACCCAGATCCTTGTTAAGTCCTCTCTATTATCTGCTAAAATTGACCCATGGTCCCCAAATTTTAATGAGAGCTCAGGCTCTACACACCAATTCTGCCTTGTCATAGATTCTGTGGCTGGCTGCAGCCAGGGTGCCTGGCTTTTGTGGGGTGGGTCCGTCTGTGATCACCCCACCCCTGAGGGGTAGCCCGGCATTTGAGCACCGGTACCTTTTTTGCTAGAAAAAAAACGCACTGAACAAAACATTCAGGGGATGGACGGTATCCTCTTACTTGGCCACTTACATCTTCTAGGGAGAAATATAATATCAATTCCTCGGGATCCGGCCTGTGCGTTATCAAAATTCTACTCACCTAGTCCACTACCATTTTTTCATATATACTTGTTCTAATAAGAGGCGAAGGGTTGGGGACCCCTGCCAGCCAACCAGGGACCCTGAGCAAATTTGGGGGGGGGGGGGGGCAGGCCCCCATGGCCCCACCTAGCTACGCCACTGCTTTGCACACCCAACTTTGAGCGACCTATAAAGAATCTGGAGGTTACTTGTAACACTGGCTGTACAGTACTGTGTGGGCAGAGCCCAATTAATAGACAAACTAGGCATGTGCCTTGGGCCCAAATGTTTAGGGCGATCCTGTCAGATGTGCTAGGATTGCCAACTGTCTGGATTTTTTCAGGATTCTAAAAATTTGTGAATTACCTGTTTCAAAGTCAGAAGGATGGCTAAGTGTGTGGATATTTCTCAGAGTTTAGACCACTTATAGCTCTCCAATACTCCCCACTTCAAAGTGCACAGGCAACCGGGCAGTGCCCAATGCCCAGAGGCCCTAGGGTGCCCAGAGGCTCTGCCCAGATACCTGCCGCATACAACAGCCCTCCCCAGTCCTACCTTGATAGGCGCCGCGCTGATGATCTAGTGGCCTCCGTGGGGGTGAGACATGTTCTTTCCTGCCCGCTGTGATGCTGCTATTCCCCCTGCCTTGTACCGCCTTATTTTTTAAATGGTGGCTGAGACTCCGTGCGGAGGTCTCGCAAGACTGTCGAGACCCGTGAGACTACCACGGGAGGTCTCATCCGCCATTATGAAAATACGGCAGCGCCGGCAGGTGGGAAATAGTAGCAGCACAGTGAGGAGGAAAGAACATGCTACCCCCCCTTGCAGAGACCACCAGGGCCCTTCAGGTAGGACTAGGGCAGCGGGGGCAGCAGCGTGGCGGTAGGGGGTGTCGGGCAGTGGCTGGGTGGAGGACCCAGACCGTTCTTAGTCCGCTCCGCTTGAATATGTCAGATTTGGAATGTACGTCTTGCCAGAACTGGTGTTAAACATGGCTGGGGCTCCAGGGCAGAAATTTGGGTAGGGATCCCAATGCCTGTTACGAGGCTGTGTTGCATTCAGCTTCCTGTAGGCTTGGGGCTCTCTGTGGCTAGGGAGCCAAGGATAATTGCCCTAGTTGCACCCCACTAACACCATCCCTGGCATGCGCTAACTTTATATTTTGCAAAGGAAGAAATGCCTTTCTTTCTTGTTTCTCTGATGCTGTATTACATGCAAGGTCTGGCTTCTTGGGGTTTGGGTTTAATTTCTGTTTCTAGTTTGTGGTCACTTATTCTATATTTCGCATTTGTGTGTGTGACAGAGGCATTCTGTTAGCTTGAATTTTTTATGTAGCATTCTGTAGTAATTGGCTTGTTCAGTTTTCCCGATAAATGTATTGATATTTTAGGGCCCCACTGCAGTGGCGTTCCTAGGCTGGCTGACACCCGGGGCTGATCGCCGATGCGCCCCCCCCCCCGGCAAAATAACACCCTCCCTGGGTGCAGCGCGACCCCCCCGGGTGCATTTTTACCTGCTGGGGGGGGGGTGCCGCGTGCCTGTCAGCTCCAAGTCCGCTCGTTCCCTGCTGCTCCCTCTGCCCCGGAACAGGAAGTAACCTGTTCCGCGCAGAGGGAGCAGCAGGGAGGGAATGAGCGGACTCGGCCAACAGGCGCGCTGCACCCCCCCAGCGGCGTGCACCCGGAGCGGACTGCCCCCACCGCCCCCCCCCCCTTGGTACGCCACTGCCCCACTGTAATATTTAGGAAGGACCCTTGTTCTGGAAGTTAGTGTTGGCATGGTAGATTTGCTCTAGGTTCTGAGTGACTTTTGTTTTAAATATTTCTAAAAAAATACTTGAACAATATTGAGATTACACTAGAAACCAAAATGTTTTGGGGGAGTTTTATGGGGAAATGTCATAGCTCTGCTCTGCATCCATTGTTGGGGGAGGGCCAGGGGATTCCGTGGATGCAGAATGTCTTTGAGGAAAGAAGAAATCAGGGTGCATCCATATCTGGATGACTGGCTGATCAGGGCATCCACAGAGCAGGAGATTGCTCTGCTACAATCCCTAGGTTGGGTTATCAATCTATCCAAGAGTCATCTTGTTCCTTCACAGACTCTGGAATACCTGGGGAGTTTTTTCAACACTGCCCAGGACAAGGCTGTTTTACCGGATCAAAGGTGAACCATGCTTCAAGATCTGATCCATTGCCTCTTGTGCTCCCCAAATCCCCGTGCTTGGGATTATGTGCGGGTGCTAGCCTCCATGGCAGTGACATTGGACATTGAAAGTCTGACCTTTGACATCTGTACTAATATAAAGGAAGTCATTGCTCACTTCCGGTTTTTTACTTTAGAAGATCCTTTTGATCATATGATGTCCCGATTTTGAGCGCAATATTCCTTGGGAAGAAGCTGACCTGCTGTTTATATGCTTTTGCTTTGTTTGATATTACAGCAACTGAAAGCCCCTGACGCAGCCCTTGTGGGCGAAACACAGTCTGTGTCGGGCGATTATTTCTCCAATAAAGTCTTATTAATACCACCTAGTGATCTGCTCTTTTGTTTGCTTCCACGTTGGATTTTGCGGCTCATCTGCCTTCTTGTTTTCTTGGACATAGTCCTGTGGGCCAGATCTCACATACAAAGAAAAGCTACGAGAATGGTAAGGGATTTGCGTTACAAGGCGTATGAGGAGAGACTTGCTGACCTGAACATGTATACCTTGGAGGAAAGGAGAAACAAGGGTGAAATGATACAGACGTTCAAAAATTTGAAAAGTATTAATCCGCAAACGAACCTTTTCCGTAGATGGGAAAACAGTAGAACTAGAGGACATGAAATGAGATTGAAAGGCGGTAGACTCAAGAAAAATGTCAGGAAGTATTTTTTCACAGAGAGAGTGGTGGATGCTTGGAATGCCCTCCCGCGGGAGGTGGTGGAGATGAAAACGGTAACGGAATTCAAACATGCGTAGGATAAACATAAAGGAATCCTGTTCAGAAGGAATGGATCCTAAGGAGCTTAGCCGAGATTGGGTGGCAGAGCTGGTGGCGGGAGGCGGGGATAGTGCTGGGCAGACTTATACGGTCTGTGCCAGAGCCGGTGGTGGGAGGCGGGGATACTGCTGGGCAGACTTATACGATCTGTGCCAGAGCCGGTGGTGGGAGGCGGGGCTGGTGGTTTGGAGGCAGGGATAGTGCTGGGCAGACTTATACGGTCTGTGCCAGAGCCGGTGGTGGGAGGCGGGGCTGGTGGTTGGGAGGCAGGGATAGTGCTGGGCAGACTTATACGATCTGTGCCAGAGCCGGTGGTGGGAGGCGGGGATGGTGGTTGGGAGGCGAGGATAGTGCTCGGCAGACTTCTACGGTCTGCACCCTGAAAATGGCAGATACTAATCAAGGTAAGATATACACAAAAAGTAGCACATATGAGTTTATCTTGTTGGGCAGACTGGATGGACCGTGCAGGTCTTTTTCTGCTGTCATCTATTATATTTCTATGTTACATCTTCTTCAACAATCTCTTTTGTGCTGGTGGTCACTAGTATCCCAGGATTACAATCTACGTCTTCTGTGGACGCCTCGGGCAAGGCTCAGCATGTTGTGGTGGTTTCAAACATCCACTCTCATTCCGGGAGCGTCCCTGGCATCACCCCTTTGGATAGTGGTGGTGACTGATGCCAGCCTGCAGGGTTGGGGGTGGGGGGACCACCCATTGCCTTCATCACAGTGCCCAAGGTTTATGGGACAGCACGGAATCACAGTGGCCAATCAATCGCCTAGAACTCAGAGCAGTTTGCCTTGCTCTTTGGGCCTTTCAGTCGATTCTGGAGGGCAACATGACAGCGGTGGCTTATGTGAACAGACAAGGTGGCATGTGAAGTCAGCCTCTGGCAGAGAAGGCTCATCTTCTCTACTTCTTTGGACGGAGAGTCATTCACAGCAGTTTCCCTATATGGAACTTAGGCTCCTCCCAGTGCATCTCAGGATGTACTGGGCAGGGGCAGGTGGGCCCAGAGGCAGGAGGGAGTAGGTGTTCCCCTTGCCTCCTACCAAAAGGTATGTGGAGGGGTCTGGGGGGGATTCCACTAGATCACAAGGGCCAGTGGCGACTATGGGGTTGGGCCTGGCCTAGGCCAGGAACAGTTGGGTTGGTGGACCTGCTGGACCACCAGGCGCTTTTGGGGGGATCAGGGGCCACTGGACCACAGGGGACTTTTTTAGGTGTGTAGGGGTCGGGAGGGGTCCGTTGGACCACCAGAGATTTTTTAAGGTTGAGGGGTTAGGAGGGGTCCACTGGACCACCAGGGATTTTGTTTAAGGTTGGGGGGTTGTGAGGGATCCAGTGGACCATGAGGGAATTGGGAGCCCTGGACATGTGAACAAGAGCTGTACCTGTAATAAAATCTTTCATTTTTGAGCCAGCTGTCCCAGTCTCTAGAGTCATTGGTCCACTTCCCTTGTATACCTGAGCATGTGCCAGGAACATTTGTGGTCCCTTTACCGACCAATACTCAACTCTAATAGCGTGCATATAATTTGCATACTATTAGTGTTATGCATTGGTCAGTAATTCCAACTCGGTGTTCCAAAGGGGTTTTCCGGCGCTGTTCCCTACAGTGCTGGAGTTCTGTGCATCTCCCCCTGACCAAGGAACATACCATCCTATAAGACAGAGTTCAATTCAGTGCCCTCTATCTCCACCTGCTGGTAGATAGTCATAACCCACAAGTCTCTGGATTCATCTGTGGTGATTGAAGGAAAGAAAATGATCAGGTAAGACATATTTTTGCCTTGTCTAGCCTGTCTCCCACTCACAATGACACTGGGGGGTGGTGGGGGTGGGGGGACGACAGTAAAGAGCCATGCAGCAGCTTGAAGCTCATGATGTGTGAGGCATGATTGCAGGAAGTTTATTTCTGGGTCCATCAGTGTTCAGATAGCATTTTGATGTCACGCGAGGATCCTGGACAGGAAGTGGCTGAGAAGCTGAACATAGCAGAGCCCAAAATACCTTGGCCTGAGTTAGAAGAGCTGCTTACAGTCCTGCTTCTGTCTACAGTATTTGAAAGCGTTTCTGCTGATTTCCACCTTGACAGAGCTAAGTAATTGCCAGCAGATGCCCTGCCATAGCCATGTCTCTGCTGTAACTTGCATTAAGCTGTGAGTGGCTCATGGGGACTGCTACAAGTGTGATGACATACATGGCAAACCCTAGGTGGGGTGAGGTTGCCATAGCCACACCTGGCCATCCCAAGGCACTGCAGGATTAAAGCCACAAGGAACTGTGGTGGGATTTGAACCTGGACCCTCTGGGATTCAAGTTAAATATCCAGACACAGTCCGGGACTACAAAATGGCCTTGGTATTTACAGCACACTAGCCCCTAACCAGGCTGTAATCTTTTTACTAAATGACATTTCTCCAGTTCACCCAGCCCATTTGGTCCATAATTGCATTCTGTGAGCCCAGATATTATTGTAGAGGCACTCAGGTTTTGCTCACATGCAGACAGTAGAGACCTCTAGTGACTCATCAGAGAAATACTTCTTGGGGCCGATATTGAGACCACGGGAGGGAGCCCTGCAAACTCCTGCAGTCGGTGGTGAACCTGGAAATTCAGTGCTGGGGCTGTATCTGGCGACCGACATTTAATTTCCGTTTTTTGAGGGGGGCAGTCTAAACATAGCTGGTTAAACCAATATTCATTGGCTGACTGGCCAAGTTATAGTGATCAAAGATAGACCTGCTATTTATCTGGCCGCTAAACTTAGCCAGTCAGCCAATGAAGAGCCAGTGACCGGGCTAGCCACTAAGCGCTAATATTCAGCCAAGATAGCCAGCTATCTCGCACAGAATATTAGCGCTTAGCCGGCTTTAGGTTATTTAACCGGCCAGATTTAATTCCTAGCCGGTTAAATAGTTTTAAATACCTGGGGGGGGGGGGGGGGGGGGGGGGGGGGGGGGGGGTGACTTTATGACTTTAGAAGTTTCTTACAGTTTCTGGAGCACATAAGTATTGCCACACTGAGACAGACCAAAGGTCCATGAAGCACAGCATCCTGTTTCCAACAGTGGCCAATCCAGGTCACAAATACCTGGAAAGATCCCGAAAAAGTTCAATATATTTTATGCTGCCTATCCCAGAAAAAAGCAGTGGATTTTCTCCAGGTCAATTTAATAATGATCTATGGACTTTTTCTTTAGGAAACCATCCAGACCTTTTTTTAAACCCTGTTGAGCTAACTGCCTTTACCACATCTGGCAACAAATTCCAGAGTTTAATTATACGTTGAGTGAAGAAAACTTTTCTCCGATTCGTATTAAATTTACTACTTTGTAGCTTTATTGCATGCCTCCTAGTCCTAGTATTTTTGGAAAGAGTAAACAGACGCTTCACGTCTACCCGTTCCACTCCACTCATTATTTTATGTACCTCTATCATATCTCCCCTCAGCCGTCTTTTCTCCAAGCTGAAGAGCCCTAGCCGCTTTAGCCTTTCCTCATAGGGAAGTTGTCCCATCCCCTTTATCATTTCATCGCCCTTCTCTGTACCTTTTCTAATTCCACTATATCTTTTTTGAGATGCGGCGACCAGAATTGACCACAATATTCGAGGTGCGGTCGCACCATGGAGCGATACAAAGGCATTATAACATCCTCATTTTTGTTTTCCATTCCTTTCCTAATAATACCCAACATTCTATTTGCTTTCTTAGCCGCTGCAGCACGCTGAGCAGAGGGTTTCAACGTATCATCAACAGAGAGTGACACCGGTGGCAGGAGATACCTCTCGGAGGGAAACTGCTGATATAAAAACCCAGTCCAACTTCAACTCCTTTGTCTTTGTCTTAGTACCACTCCAGCAAGGAGAAGAGGCTTGGCTCTATTCTCCCCAATACCTGTACATCTGACTAAAGGATCACTGTCTAACCAAAGCCACTGCACCTGGAAAGAGCAGGACGGCAAGTGGATTGAACAGTGAAGCTGCTGCATTTGCACAAAGTGAGTGCTGGAGTGGGGAATCCAACCAGCTCAACACCCTTCCTACAGGACGCAAAGGGAGGAAAATGTGGTGAAGGCGGTTAGTTTAGCAGAGTTTAAAAAGGGGTTGGACGGTTTCTTAAAGGACAAGTCCATAAACCGCTACTAAACAGACTTGGAAAAATCCAAAATCCCAGGAATAACATGTATAGAATGTTTGTACGTTTGGGAAGCTTGCCAGGTGCCCTTGACCTGGATTGGCCGCTGTCATGGACAGGATGCTGGGCTCGATGGACCCTTGGTCTTTTCCCAGTGTGGCATTACTTATGTACTTATGTCCTCTACTTGGCTCACTTTTATTACATAGAGCAGTGATTTAACCTATTGTGATGTCATAGTGGCTCATTCCACCAATAAGAGCCAACCTCATTAGTGATGTCACAATGGCTTGATTGTATAGAATGTTTGTACGTTTGGGAAGCTCGCCAGGTGCCCTTGGCCTGGATTGGCCGCTGTCGTGGACAAGATGCTGGGCTCGATGGACCCTTGGTCTTTTCCCAGTATGGCATTACTTATGTACTTATGTACTTAGTAACAAGGTCAAGCCTGAAAGAACAGGACCAGAGGAGGCTCCCAGGAGAAAACCACAGGTCAGAGATCCTCAGTAGCTTTGTGCCCATCAGGGAAAGGATCACCTGCAAGTACTTCAAACTTAAGGCTCGGAGCAGGGCTGCCGAGAGACTGGGCCGGGCCCGGGGCAAGGATGCCCCCGGGACCCCGCCCCTGAGGTCACCGCCGCCCCCCCTCCCGAGGCCGCCGCTCCGCAGTCCCCAGTCTCCCACCCCCAGCCCCGTCGACAGCCCCCCCTCTGTCTGCCACCGGGCCCCCCCTGCATTCAAATCACAGCACCTCACCTCCGTGTGCAAGCGCAGCGGCAGATCGCCTCCCTTCGGGCTTTCCCTCCCTGTGTCCCGCCCTCGCAGAAACAGGAAGTTACATCAGACGAGGGCGGGACACAGGGAGGGAAGGCCCGAAGGGAGGCGATCTGCCGCTGCGCTTTCACACGGAGGTGAGGCGCTGTGATTTGAAAGCAGGGGGCCCGGTGGCGGACGGAGGGAGGGGCCTGTCGACGGAGCCGAGATCGGGCGGGTGAGACCGGGGACTGCAGCGTCGGGCCCCCCTTGGAGGCCCGGGCCCAGGGAATTTTGTCCCCCCCTGCCCCCCCTCAGTGGCCCTGGCTCAGAGAGCCCTACTACCTGATAGACATTTGCAGATCAGCTCTCCTCTGGAAGGAGGGCCAGAGAGAGGACAGCTGTAAAGAACATTTATCAAGAATCTCTACCAAGGTAGAGTGTTGAGTAGGAAATCTACTAAAGACTGTAAGTCATAGGTTCTCAACACGTGGTACATATACCCCTTGGGGTACGTGAGACCTCTGCAGCGGGTATATGGGGCATGTTAGATTCTACAGTATGTTGAGAACCTATGTGGTCAAGGATCTTTCTTGCTTCCCTCCTGCTGCCATCCCCACTGCTGCTGGATGGCAGGATGGGGAGACAAAGAGGGAAGGTGCTGGATGGAAGGATGGGAAGAGAAACGGGAAATGTTGGATGGAAGGGAATGAAGGATGGTGTTAGTGAAAGACTGGGGAATGTGAGGAAGGGGAATAGGAGAGCCGGGGTGAGGGAAAGAAATGGAAAGCAGTAGGTAGATACAGTAAAAAAAACAAAAAAAAGGGAAATTGAAGAATGGACAATAATAATGAATTAAATTTGGACAGAAAGACAGAAAATAAATTGAAGAAAACTGAAAGGAAAAGGAGGAGAGAGAAAAATGGCGAGAGTAGAAGATGGCGGAAAGTAGAAAACAAACTCGGACCAACATAATTAGAAAAAATAAGCAGACAACCAAAATACAAAAAGTAATTTTATTTTCTAATTTTGTCCATTTCAAGACCTCTGCTGATTGGAACTCAGGGGTACTTGATTGAAATTTGTTCGACTTGGGATTGAATTGGATTTATTGATTTTATATACCCTGCATTTATTTCTTAGTGTTAAAGCGGTTTACAAAGATAAAAATTATTAATACAAATGCACAAACATACAGGGGTCCTTTTAATTTAATACATTTATATCCCACTTTTATCCAATAATTTTACTTCGATGTCACATACATACATAGTCTTCAACAATCATCACACACATGGTTTTAGCTGGGTGGTAGTTTCAATTATAAGGGGAATACACGTGGAGGGGCATAATCGAAAGGGACGCCCAAGTTTTGCTGAGGACGTCCTCGCAAAATGTCCCGATGGAGGGGCGGGGAAACCCATACTATCGAAACAAGATGACCAAATGCAAACCCTTTGGTCATGGGAGGAGCCAGCATTTGTAGTGCACTGGTCCCCCTGACATGCCAGGACACCAACCGGGCACCCTAGGGGGCACTGCAGTGGACTTCAGAAAAAGCTCCCAGGTACTTAGCGCCCTTACTTTGTGTACTGAGCCCCCCAACCCCCCCAACCCCCCCAAAACCCACTCCCCATAACTGTACACCACCACCATAGCCCTTACGGGTGAAAAGGGCACCTAGATTGTGGTACAGTGGGTTTGTGGTGGGTTTTGGAGGGCTCACATTTACCACCACAAGTGTAACAGGTAGGGGGGATGGGCCTGGGTCCGCCTGCCTGAAGTGCACTGCAGTACCCACTAAAACTGCTCCAGGGACCTGTATACTGCTGTGATCGAGCTGGGTATGACATTTGAGGCTGGCATAGAGGTTGGCAAAAAAATGTTTTAAAATTTTTTTTGGGGTGGGAGGGGGTTGGTGACCACTGGGGGAGTAAGGGGAGGTCATCCCCGATTCTCTCCGGTGGTCATGTGGTCATTTCGGGCACCTTTTTGTGCCTTGGTCGTAAGAAAAACAGGACCAGGTAAAGTTGTCCAAGTGCTCGTCAGGGACGCCCTTTTTTTCCATTATGGGTCGAGGACGTCCATGTGTTAGGCACGCCCAAGTCCTGCCTTTGCTACACCTCCGATACACCCCCTTCAACTTTGGCCGCCGTCCCTGCGACGGGAAGCAGTTGAGGATGTCCAAATCGGCTTTCGATTATACCGATTTGGACGACCCTGGGAAAGGACACTCATCTTTCGATTTGTGTCGAAAGATGGGCGTCCTTCTCTTTTGAAAATGAGCTTGCTAGTCTTCACTTATATGGACCTGTAGTCACATATATCGTCTTCGATGGGTTGCCGTTGTAACTATGTGGCGAGGAAACATGATCTATAGAATGGGTGTGGTAACATGATCGGTGGAATGAGTGCCGGGTGTAGCTGAAAAGAAACACAAAACTAGGAACGGAGTTAACTAGATAGGCCCTCATATGGTTGGAAAGGCTTTTACGAACAGATGCATTTTTTTAGTAACTGCTTGAATTGTTGAGTGTCTTCACATGCTCTCAGGTATCCCGGTATTGTATAAAGTGTCCTTTTGGAAAACATTATATATACAGTGGGGGAAATAAGTATTTGATCCCTTGCTGATTTTGTAAGTTTGCCCACTGACAAAGACATGAGCAGCCCATAATTGAAGGGTAGGTTATTGGTAACAGTGAGAGATAGCACATCACAAATTAAATCCGGAAAATCACATTGTGGAAAGTATATGAATTTATTTGCATTCTGCAGAGGGAAATAAGTATTTGATCCCCCACCAACCAGTAAGAGATCTGGCCCCTACAGACCAGGTAGATGCTCCAAATCAACTCGTTACCTGCATGACAGACAGCTGTCGGCAATGGTCACCTGTATGAAAGACACCTGTCCACAGACTCAGTGAATCAGTCAGACTCTAACCTCTACAAAATGGCCAAGAGCAAGGAGCTGTCTAAGGATGTCAGGGACAAGATCATACACCTGCACAAGGCTGGAATGGGCTACAAAACCATCAGTAAGACGCTGGGCGAGAAGGAGACAACTGTTGGTGCCATAGTAAGAAAATGGAAGAAGTACAAAATGACTGTCAATCGACAAAGATCTGGGGCTCCACGCAAAATCTCACCTCGTGGGGTATCCTTGATCATGAGGAAGGTTAGAAATCAGCCTACAACTACAAGGGGGGAACTTGTCAATGATCTCAAGGCAGCTGGGACCACTGTCACCACGAAAACCATTGGTAACACATTACGACATAACGGATTGCAATCCTGCAGTGCCCGCAAGGTCCCCCTGCTCCGGAAGGCACATGTGACGGCCCGTCTGAAGTTTGCCAGTGAACACCTGGATGATGCCGAGAGTGATTGGGAGAAGGTGCTGTGGTCAGATGAGACAAAAATTGAGCTCTTTGGCATGAACTCAACTCGCCGTGTTTGGAGGAAGAGAAATGCTGCCTATGACCCAAAGAACACCGTCCCCACTGTCAAGCATGGAGGTGGAAATGTTATGTTTTGGGGGTGTTTCTCTGCTAAGGGCACAGGACTACTTCACCGCATCAATGGGAGAATGGATGGGGCCATGTACCGTACAATTCTGAGTGACAACCTCCTTCCCTCCGCCAGGGCCTTAAAAATGGGTCATGGCTGGGTCTTCCAGCACGACAATGACCCAAAACATACAGCCAAGGCAACAAAGGAGTGGCTCAGGAAGAAGCACATTAGGGTCATGGAGTGGCCTAGCCAGTCACCAGACCTTAATCCCATTGAAAACTTATGGAGGGAGCTGAAGCTGCGAGTTGCCAAGCGACAGCCCAGAACTCTTAATGATTTAGAGATGATCTGCAAAGAGGAGTGGACCAAAATTCCTCCTGACATGTGTGCAAACCTCATCATCAACTACAGAAGACGTCTGACCGCTGTGCTTGCCAACAAGGGTTTTGCCACCAAGTATTAGGTCTTGTTTGCCAGAGGGATCAAATACTTATTTCCCTCTGCAGAATGCAAATAAATTCATATACTTTCCACAATGTGATTTTCCGGATTTAATTTGTGATGTGCTATCTCTCACTGTTACCAATAACCTACCCTTCAATTATGGGCTGCTCATGTCTTTGTCAGTGGGCAAACTTACAAAATCAGCAAGGGATCAAATACTTATTTCCCCCACTGTACATAAGATTAAGATCAGGATAGGGGAACATATGAGTAATATCAGTCGTTCACGATTGGAGGCACCACTGGTTGAACATTGGCGGTTTATGAAACATTGTTTGCAAGATTTAAGATTTGTGGTATCATTTACTTTCCAGAGCTCCAGAGAGGATAATATATCACAGGCTGTAGTGAATAAGGCGCAGTGATTTATATATGAGTGGAACACAGTAACTCCAAATGGGTTAAATAAAGATATTGAATGTTTTTTGTTGTAATAAAGGACTGCACCTGTGTGAATTCACCCGGCCTCGGTTTTTAAAAAGGAGGCTCAGCGTCTTACACTTCTCTGGGCACTATCTTGGAGTATCGGAGAGCGTGACAGTCTCTAAGTCGTATGAAGTATTTTGAGAAAACGTTTTTGAAAGAAATATTGATTCGTGGATATACTTTTTGTTTAGTCATCCTTGAAGAAGCCACTATGCTGTGGCGAAACTTGGATCCAAGTTGGGAAACAGTGCATGAGTTGATGGGATTTGCAGTCCTGCATCTATCGTTGGAAAAGAGATGGATGAGGGGAGATGAGATTGAGGTCTACAAAATCCTGAGTGGTGTGGAACGAGCAGAAGTAAATCGATTTTTTACTCGTTCCAAAACTACTAAGACGAGGGGACACGCGAGGGAGTTACATGGAAATACTTTTAAAACAAATATTGAAGAAATACATTTTCTCTCAACGAATAGTTAAGCTCCGGAACTCTTTGCTGGAGGATGTGGTAACAGCGGTTGGTGTATCTGGGTTTAAAAAAAAAGGTTTGGACAAATTCCTGGAGGAAGAGTCCATGGTCTGCAATTGAGACAGACATGGGAAGCAAGCGCTGGGATTTTGGGATTTGTAGTATGGAGTGTTGCCAGGATTTGGGTTTCTGCCAGGAAAACAGGATACTGGGCTGGAGGGACCATTGGTCTGACCCAGTATGGCTACTCTTATGTTCTTATAACCAAATTAGAACTGTGAGAGCTCTGTTTTCAAAGTATGCTATTCATACGTTTCTACATGCCCTTGTTAACCCGTCAAATTGACTGCTATAATTCTTTGTTCGATGGTATTCAGCAATCAATACTGGGAAGGTTACAGTTACTGCAGAACACAGCCATCTGCCTTCTACATGTTTCTCATTCTTTTTTAATTAATTCACATATAATTGATAAACAATCATTATCAAGCCTAAGCTTGTACAGAAAGGTATACATTCCAGAAATAATTAATAGCAAAGAAAGAAGATTATAATGCATAATATACATAAGTACATAAGTAATGCCATACTGGGAAAAGACCAAGGGTCCATCGAGCCCAGCATCTTGTCCACGACAGCGGCCAATCCAGGCCAAGGGCACCTGGCGAGCTTCCCAAACGTACAAACATTCTATACATGTTATTCCTGGAATTGTGGATTTTTCCCAAGTCCATTTAGTAGCAGTTTATGGACTTGTCCTGTAGGAAACCGTCTAATCCCTTTTTAAACTCTGCTAAGCTAACCACCTTTACCACGTTCTCTGGCAACGAATTCCAGAGTTTAATTATAAGTACATAAGTAATGCCACACTGGGAAGAAACCAAGGGTCCATCGAGCCCAGCATCCTGTCCATGACAGCGGCCAATCCAGGCCAAGGGCACCTGGTGAGCTCCCCAACGTACAAACATTCTATACATGTTATTCCCGGAATTGTGGATTTTTCTAAGTCTGTTTAGTAGCGGTTTATGGACTTGTCCTTTAGGAAACCGTCCAACCCCTTTTAAACTCTGCTAAGCTAACCGCCTTCACCACATTTTCCGGCAATGAATTCCAGAGTTTAATTACACGTTGGGTGAAGAAAAAGTTTCTCCGATTTGTTTTAAATTTACTCAAGTCCTCGTTTTGGATCCAAGATTATGAATACTGGAGACTAAGAAAACAAAATATTTTCTAAAGTAATTTAGTAACCTGTCTGAAATCGAAGTGTCATATATTAACAGAGCTCAAATAAATGGCAATAAACATTAACATTCTCTCAACCCCAAAGAGCGTTTGGTTACAAGGAATTCTGTGAGCTGAGATGGCTCAAAAAACAACAACATATTTTACTGATTGGTGGAACCTGACTATACATTTACAAGGGTACCGAAGATGAAAAGTGGCCTGAATCTGAAGAACTCCTAACTTAAGCAGTAAAAACTGCCTGCGTCTTTCTGAGTCTCTTTAGTTACATCTGGGAATATTGATATTTTAAGACCCCCAAACTCTTTGTCTTTATTTTTGAAAAACATTTTGATAACCCGTACTTTATCCAAAGTTAACGCAACAGTTGCCAATAAAGTGGAAGGAACAGCCAGATCCGTGTCAGAGGATTCCAGGATAGCTGAAACATCCAAAGGGACAATTGTGCTTCTGTTGGTTTATTTGGCAGGTAATATAG
Organism: Microcaecilia unicolor; assembly: GCF_901765095.1. Classification (NCBI taxonomy): domain Eukaryota; kingdom Metazoa; phylum Chordata; class Amphibia; order Gymnophiona; family Siphonopidae; genus Microcaecilia; species Microcaecilia unicolor. Next base: position 17,008,801 of record NC_044035.1, on the reverse strand, counting down.
TATCTTCTTGAAGTCCAAAAATTTCCTTTAAGTATCTGTTCAACATTTCCCTGGGTGTGATCGATGGCGCCCTGGGGAAATTCAGAAACCTTAAGTTATTTGATCTCAGGGAGTTTTCCCAAGACTCAATGTTCCTCCGCATATTCATATGGTCTTTTATCATGGTTGTTTGAATTTCTTGAAATCGAGCAACATTTTTTTTTCCTGAGTCTCAACTTTCTCTAGAGTTTTTTTTTCATCTCATTATTTACTATTTATATTTCCTCTTCTAATTTTTTTGTCCTGGTCTCAAGGACCTGAGTTTGAGGACATAATACCTTCCTCAGGTTAACAATTAAGGCCCAAAGATTTTCCAGGGTTACTTCAGCTCAGGGACGTATCTGCGTGAGGCCACGGGGGCCTGGGCCCCCGTACATTTGGCACTGGACCCCCCTGCCGAAGACCCTCTCCACCTGCCGCCAACCCGCCGTCGCCTATCTTTGCTGGCGACAGTGGCGGGGGACCCCAACCCCTGCCAGCCGAGGTCCTCTCTTCTGTTGCAGCAAAGCTTCCTGTTCTGAGTCTGACGTCTCAGAATTTGAAACTGAAGGAAGCTTTGCTGCAACAGAAGAGAGGACTTCGGCTGGCGAGGGTTGGGGGTCCCCCACCAGCTTTGCAACGGAAGGATCTCAGCTGGTGGGGATTGGGGTCCTCCACCAGCTTTGCAACGGAAGGACCTCAGCTGGCGGGGGTTGGGGTCCCCCGCCAGCGACGGTGGCGGAGGAGAGTTGGTGGCGGGAGGGGGTGGAGAGGGTCGGCGGTGGGGGGGGGTCAAAGTTGACGGGGAGGTCCGGCAACGGTGGGGGGGGGGGGGCTAAAATGTGCCCCCTCACTCTGGCTCTGGCCCCCCCTCCCACCGAAGTCCAGATACGCCTCTGCTTCAGCTGGTTTCTCTTGTAAAAATTGTGGAAAATTTAAAGTCTGTACCTTATCAGTAGAAATGTTGTCTTCAGCTTTCGTTTCACTTGCACTCAAAGGATCTCCCGCTGTTTCCCTCGGGGCAGGGTCTAAATTAAAGGAGTTTAGCACCCCTTTGTTCTCCAGTTGTTCTCCCCCCCCCCCCCCCCGGGGCCCTAATCTCTCACTCTGGGCTGCACCTCCGGGCTGCCGAAGAGGAGATTCCGCTGGAGAACTTGCACACCGGGGCTGCGTGGGGGGAGCTCCTTGAACGGGGCTCAGAGTGACATCAAGCAAGGGTGTCTTCGGATCTCCACCTTGCCCGTTCGCCGTCAGCATGCCGCCTTCCGTTCTTTCGATCACTTCTGGTCTCCGTAAATAAGACTCTATAGGACCCGGCCCTGAAGCTGAGGGCCGGCTTGGGGTCCCTGCAGCAGCCGACCTTCCTCTTCACTTTGGCATTTCGAAGAACTGGAACTACTTGGAGCACCGCGACAGGATCAGACCGCCATCAACGTGTTTCTCATTCTAATTCTCATTTTACTCCGTTCTTTCTAGAATATCACTGACTCCCAGTGAGCTATACATTCCATTTTAAGATTCTTCTTCTTACATTTTAAGCTTTGCGGACCCCTTTCTGATGCTCTTACTGCGTTAGTGTCCACTCGGTACTTCTATTGTAATGATGACAGACCGCTGAGGGTTCCTTCTCCTCCTCGGGCACAGTGGGCTTCCACTAGAGACTCTACCTTCTATATCTTGGTCCCAGTGTTGTAGATTTCTCTCCCTATGTCTATTCAGCTTGAAATTTCCTTGCCATAATCTCTGAAATACCACTTATTTTGTCAGGCACAGTTTTACTAAGCGGTGGTGGAATTTTTAGCTCGCGATAAAAATCAACTGGTGGTAAACAGTGAGACGCCAGCTGATTTCTAACATGAGTTAAAAACGCTACCACAGCTTAGTAAAAGACCCCCTTAAGCAGGATTGACTTGCTGTCTTGATGTTGATGAATTCCCTGATGTGCAGCGATGGCCTAGTGGTTAGAGCACCGGTCTTACAATCCAGAGGTGGCCAGTTCAAATCCCGCTGCTGCTCCTTGTGATCTTGGGTAAGTCACTTAACCCTCCATTGCCCCAGGTACAAACTTAGATTGTGAGCCCTCCTGGGACAGAGAAATATCCAGAGTACCTGAATGTAACTCACCTTCAGCTACTACTGAAAAAGGTGTGAGCAAAATCTAAATAAATGTATGGAATGTTGCTACTATTGGAGATTCTACATGGAATGTTGCTATTCCACTAGTAGCATTCCATGTAGAAGCCTGCCCTTCCAACGCATGTATGTGCAGGACGTCAGACTCACAGAAACAGAAGCCTGTGCGGCCGCGTTGCTGATCTGCAAGGGCAGGCGTTTACATGTAATGTTGCTGATGGAGGAGTGGCCTAGTGGTTAGAGCACCAGCTTTGCAACCTAGAGGTGGCCGGTTCAAATCCCACTGCTGCTCCTTGTGATCTTGGGAAAGTCACTTAACCCTCCATTGCCTCAGGTACAAACTTAGATTGTGAGCCCTCCTGGGACAGAGAAATAGCCAGAGTACCTGAATGTAACTCACCTTGAGCTACTACTGAAAAAGGTGTGAGCAAAATATAAATAAATAAATACATGGAATGTTGCTACTATTGAAGATTCTACATGGAATGTTGCCACTTTTTGAGATTCTGGAATGTTGCTACTATTTGAGATTCTAGATGGAATGTTGCTAGTGGAGGAGTGGAGGAGTGGCCTATTGGTTAGAGCACCGGTCTTGCAATCCAGAGGTGGCCGGTTCAAATCCCACTGCTGCTCCTTGTGATCTTGGGCAAGTCACTTAACCCTCCATTGCCTCAGGTACAAATTTAGATTGTGAGCCCTCCTGGGACAGAGAAATATCCAGAGTACCTGAATGTAACTCACCTTCAGCTACTACTGAAAAAGGTAATACATACAGCTAGTGTGTGTGCACCTAAATGCTGAAGATATACACATAACTTAATTCTGTATGTTATGCACTTAAGAGTGAGTCCTTCCCACATACCCCTTGCTTGTAAAATATGCATGATATGCTCATATTTACAGAAAAGTGCTTAGGTGTGTTTTTGGCATTTAAGTGTTATGTACACACACATGCACATATATGCCAATATTATAATCATTCACATATGTAACTGTCACATACATGCTAGTGCCTAGTTTATGGAATTACCCCTATAATTTCATCCAAACAAGTGCAAACACAGAAGACCTAAATAAGCGAAGGTCATCGCTAAGGGAGAGGTAGTTCAAAAAGGCCATTGAGAAGGAGCCACACCACACTGATTCAGGCCCAGATGCACTAAACAATCGTTAGAGCCCTTCCCTTACCGATTCCCTTAGCGAATCGGTAAGGAACGGGCATGAATCAAGGGAATGCAAATGAGCTGCTCGTTGTAGCTCACTTGCATTCTCTATTCCATCGTTAAACAGTCGGCCAATCGGCCGGTCGAGCATGTGCAGAGCAGCCAAGCGTTATGCTGGCTGCTCTGCGCATGCCAAATACACCTCCCTGTGCCGCCCGAAGACACTGCGCCGCTCAACCCCTCTGATGCGGCTCAGTACAGTTGAGGACGCCCATCCAAAAAAAACATCATTTTGACCGCCTCCCCCCCCCCCCCCCGCAATAATAAAAACATCTATTTTGGCCGTCATCCCCCCCCCCCCCGAAGACACCGCGCTGCTCACTCCTTCCGATGCGCCTCAATCCAGAGGACAGTGTAGTTGAGGACGCCCATCCCCCCAAAAAACGCCCATTTTGGCCGCCTTTCCCCCCTGCAATAATAAAAACGTATTGTTTGGTCATGCTTCACTCAGCTGAGAGACCTGGAAGTCCCTGAGCCAGCTAAACGTGGCGGCCAAAATAGACATTTTTATTATTGCACTGACGAGCACTTGACTTTTTTCCCCCGATTTTTTGTTTTTGTTACTTTTGTAGCAGTTTTTCAATCTCGCACAGCCCCAACGAGAGGTACAGACCTCTCGTTAGATTTTCCAGCGTTAAGGCAATCGGAAAAGGTTAGTGTATCTCATTACAATAGGGTTTCCACACAATTTGCTCATTTGCATTCCGTTTTCGTTGGCTGCTACCATCGCCAAAAAAAGGTCTTTAGTGCATGCCAGGGTTTACTACTTGCTCGTTAATGGCTCGTCAAGTTTAGTGCATCTGGCCCTCAGTGAGCTCAAGAGCTGGCCCGGCTGCTTCCCAACCAAGCAGGTCTGAAACAAAGGCTGATACGCTCACGGTGGACACCTTTTCACAAGGGTTACATCAGACTTTTTACGAACCAGGTTCTTTCCAGTTTAGGACTTTATTCACAGCACTAGCAGCAGTTCATAAACGTTCACAGACTGACCCAAAAATAAACCCCAATTCCTGAAGGGTAAGGTTCACTAGTTCCCAACCAGACTGATGTTTTTTGCTGCTAAATAGTCTCACCTCACGTAATCGTTAAGACCAAGTTCAGCAGCAAGAACCTAGGACGGATCTGGAGAAAGGGAACTAAACACTTCTTAGGCTCCTTTAACAATCCACTTCAATTTCCAGTCAACAGCCAAATTCTGCACAGCAAAAATACATTCTTTCTTCAGGTGGCAGGAGAAGACTTTTGCTTCCATGAGAGTCCCGCTCTGTTGAAGGCCAAATGACCAGCGGGATACCCCTAGCCCCGGTGTTACACACCAGTATCCCTGTTAATGTCATTGCCGAGGATACAAAAATCTGGAACAGTAAATGTGCTGAAAGAGCTTAAAAACACATAAAACATAAAAGGGGACTTCAACCAACTGGAAGAGTGGCCAAGGCTTTAGGAGCGTCAACTCATGCATGTGGGATGCAAGAAATCCACTAGGTGCATATCAGTTAGAAAGGCGAGAACTTGAAATTGTCAAACGCGACAGAGATTTAGGGAGTAAACATCTCAGATGAAGTTCTGGAGTAACTAGAGCAACTGGGAATGTTAACTATGGGTAAATATTCAGCTGACGGCGCTCAACATTTTTCTCGTTGCCGCTGGCTTTATGCCCCAGGTATTCAATGACGGATACTTGTGCGGCTGGCTGTCTCTTATATGGTTAGGTGCACTATTCAGGAACAAGGAATGGGAAGCGGACCAGGCTTTTCGACAAATGTGATCAAGTATATGTATCAAGATTCCCGAGGCAGGCACACAGGTGCCGAAACATGGTTCCATGTCGAGTCAATATCAATAAACATCTATAATTTCATTCCGGCGTCCTGAGTCTGTTTCTCGAAGACCCTGATGCAGTTCCCACTCCTTGTTCTTGGATTCTATCTACCTCGTGGGATCTCTGTGTTCTTTCCACTTTCGTGGTTATTTAACACAGGTGCAATTTTCAGCATTTAACCATCTAAGGAGTCCATCTACTAAACTGCGGTAAAAGGGGGCCTGTGCTAGCGTCAGCGGGTGCTTTTGATGCACGCTGAGGCCCCTTTTTACCGCTGTCCATTTTTGGGGAAAAAAATGGCTGTATGGTACGTGAACCGATTACCACATGACCATTTCGGTGGGGAGCCCTTACTGCCACCTACTGAGATGGCAGTAAGGGTGCTGGTGCTAACCCGGATTACTGCTGGTTCAGTTCCAGCGCTACAAAAACAGGCCAAGTTAAGCGCCAATTGTGCACCTAAGCATAGCCGCCGAGAGGGGGGGCAGGGGGGACAAAATTCCCCAGGCCTCCAAGGGGGGCCCAGCACCGCAGTCCCACCCGCCCTCCGTCGTCGACCGTCTGCCCCCTGCATTGAATTCGCAGCGCCTCTCACCTCCGTGAAAGCAGCGCTGCAGGGCAGCAGATCGCCTCCCTTCGGGCCGCTTTCCCTCCCTGTGTCCTGCCCTCGTCTGACGTAACTTCCGCGAGGGCGGGAGGGAAGGAGGGCTGAAGGGAGGCGTTCTGCTGCCTGCAGCGCTCCTTTCATGGAGGTGAGAGGCGCTGCGATTTCAATGCAGGGGGCCCGGCCCGGTGGCGGACGGAGGGGGGGGGAGTGGTGGCGGCGACCTCGGGGGGGGGGGGGTGGAGGGGGGAGCAGCGACCTTGGGGGGCAGCCTTGCCCCGGGCCCGGCCCAGTCTCTCGGCGGCCCTGCACCTAAGTTCTAGAATACTAACAGTTATGTGCATTAGTGCTCAGCAGTATTCTATAAAAGCTTCAAGGGGGCGTTCAAAGGGAAGACGCATGGGCGGGACGACTTCAGCATCTATAACGGAAATTGCATGCCTAAGTGTCATTACAGATACGCTCACAGCCCGTGTAAAGTAGGCTCTTAAACTGTGGTGCCCTTATCTAGAATTACCCTTATAACGTTTTGCACCGGGATTGAAGAAGTGGAAGATCTACACCCTGGCATGAAGGGATATCCCTTCCCCTGGAGAGAAATAGTATACCCTACCTCTCCTTATTTATCTTCTTTCATCACACCGGTTCCCAAACCTGGTCCTGAACGTACCCCAGCCAGTCAGGTTTTCAGGATATCCACAATGAATATTCTTGAGAGAGATCTGCATGGAGTGGAGGCAATGCATGCAAATCTCGCTCATGAATATTTATTGCAGACCTCAACATGTATACGCTGGAAGAGAGGAGACATGATAGAGACGTTTAAATATCTCAAGGGCATTTATGTACAGGAAGAGAGCCTTTTTTAACTGAAGGAGAGCTCTGGAATGAGGGGGCATATGACAAAGTTAAGAGGGAATAGGCTTAGGAGTAACCTAAGGAAATATTATTTCACAGAAAGGGTGTTGGAGGCGTGGAATGGCCTCCCGGTGGAGGTGGTGGAGTCGAGGACTGTTTCAGAATTTAAAAAGGCATGGGATAAGCACGTGGGATTGCTTAGGAACAGGAAGAATTAGGGGTTACAGAGGATGGACAGACTGGATGGGTCATATGGCCTTTATCTGCAGTCATGTTTCTATTCCACCAATGCCTAAGAGCCAACCTCATCAGTGATGTCACAATGGCTCAATTGTCCTATTCTTGGCTTACTTTCCCCCCTTAGTGTGAAGAGTTTCAGTCTCTGGTAACCAGAGCTCATATTGTGATGTCATAATGGGAATAGGCTTAGGAGTAACCTAAGGAAGTATTATTTCACAGAAAGGGTGTTGGAGGCATGGGATGGCCTCCCGGTGGAGGTGGTGGAGTCGAGGACTGTTCCAGAATTTTAAAAGGCATGGGATAAGCATGTGGGATCCCTTAGGAACAGGAAGAATTAGGGGTTACAGAGGATGGGCAGACTGGCTGGGTCATATGGCCTTTATCTGCCGTCATGTTTCTATGTTTCTATTCCACCAATGCCTAAGAGCCAACCTCATCAGTGATGTCACAATGGCTCAATTGTCCTATTCTTGGCTTACTTTCCCCCCTTAGTGTTTCAGTCTCTGGTAACCAGAGCTCATATTGTGATGTCATAATGGGAATAGGCTTAGGAGTAACCTAAGGAAGTATTATTTCACAGAAAGGGTGGTGAAGGCGTGGAATGGCCTCCCGGTGGAGGTGGTGGAGTCGAGGACTGTTCCAGAATTTAAAAAGGCATGGGATAAGCATGTGGGATTGCTTAGGAACAGGAAGAATTAGGGGTTCCAGAGGATGGGCAGACTGGATTTGGCCTTTATCTGCCATCATGTTTCTATGTTTCTATATCCTGAAAACTTGAGCGGCTGGGGTGCCTCCAGGACCAGGTTTGGAAACCCACTACCTTACCAGCTGTTGAGAAGGATCCATGGACATCGTTTCACCATACCTTCGGTTTCTAGAACACAATGGATCAAGTGGTCCCTATCTGCCACTTTCTACCAGGTTCCTGTTTGAACGTTTAGTGAATCCTGTTCCACATTTAACCTTATTGCCAGAGACTTGCAGACACAGTAGCGGGAAGACTGGATCACTTCAGCCAGATGTTAAAGGGGAAGCTGTCTGGGGAGTAAGAAGTGGCGTTCCTTGGTCGGCTGCCACCCGCGGCAGATCACCGCTGCGCACATCCCCCCCCCAGGTGCAGCGGCGTCGTCCCTCGGGTGCAGCATGACACCCCCCCCCCTAGGTGCAGCACAACATCCCCCACCCGGGTGCAGTGTCCCCCTCCCTGGTGCATACCCTCCAAGTCCCCCCCATGCATTCTTCCCACCTTTTGGGGTGCTGGGAGCAGCCGCGCGTCTGTCGGCTCCGCTGGTTCCCTGCTCCCTCTGCCCCGGAACAGGAGGTAACAGCAGAGGGAGCAGGGAAACAGCGGAGCCGACAGCCGCACAACTGCTCCCAGCACCCCTCCTGCAGAGTGCACCCGGGGTGGACCGTCCCCATTGCCCCGCCCTCGGTACGCCAGTGGGAATAAGGTTTCTTCTAAAAGAAGATGCCCAGAATCATTGGTGCACCCCAATCCAGCAGGTGACAGTGCCTCTTATGTCATAAGATGTACGGAGTGTGTCAGCTAATCTGGCAGCGAAGTGGAAAGAAATATGGAACTATTTCAATTTCCCAAGGTTGATGGTTAGCGCTACTGGGAGGCAGCAGCGGACAGCGGTTCTATCACAAAACGCTGGGGAAACCAGATGTCTTTCTTCACTTAAATATGTCCTACTTATACTCAAAGTTGGATTATGGTGAGCAGGGCCTCTATAACCATGTAAATTATCTTCTGTGGCAAAATCCCCACTGACAGCATTCGAGAATTAATATTCTGATAATTCAAAGGGCCCGAGAGGCTGCTGGATGTGCTGTAGCTCCTCGATCATGTCCGTTGGGCAAAGGGATATCTCAGTAGTTACAGTCAGTGACATCGCCCTGCATGTTCTCAGCCAGGAAAGAATGTTAAAAAAAATAAATAAATATCGAACAGGGAGTTGTAAGGTGCACAGTTTTCGCTCTCATTCCTAACACTTAAAAACCCCAAACCTTTGTTTAAAAATCTTCTGCAAATTAAGAAACTGATGTGCAAAAGGTTAATAAGGAATATGTTGTGTGTATTTATTTTTTTTAACTACATGATAATATCTATATATATATATATCTATATATATATCTATATGCATATATATACTGTACTTTTAATGTTCTTGGAGTGGTAGTTTCTTGGTTCTTCTAGGCATCCTAAGGGCACTTCCAGGCTCAACTAATTTCATCCAGCGTTATCAGGATCGAAAGTACCAGAGAGAAGGAACAGCAAAGACGGACGGGTACCTGGACATGTCCAAAAAAACCTGCCAGCACAAGTTTTGGAGACAGGAATGTTTGCCCATGTTTGCCCAATTGCTACGAGACCCCCCTCCCACCCATTCACCCCCCCCCCTTCCCTGGGTGTCTTCTTCTGTCGCTGTGTCTTCAGAGACAGTCGTCGGTTTCAGAAATTCTCCAAAAATGAACAAAAGCTAAAACAATCTTCCAGTACAATTTCCTGTGATCCCAGTGGTTTTAAGTTTCAGACGGAGTCTTAGAAGAGCCGGAATTTTTTCTTCATTTCGTTACGTTTCCAGAGAGGTAATTTGTCGAACTCCTGGATGGGCATGCCAAAGATCTCCTGGAACACTTCGGGGGCGAGGTGGCACTATTAAAGAGGAAAGAGACCGGTGTCAGACGCAAGGGAAATACGCTCCACTTCTGCGTAGGATTCAGTGAATATTAGATTTTCAGACTGAACTTCTTGAAGTGAGTATTCCAAAACAGTCAGCAAAGTTAGACATTCAGCCACTGAATATATACCAGCCGATGGTCAGTGTGAGTTAACTAGCCGGGAATGGCCGCCAACTGGTTAACTCATGTCTTGGTAGATAACTGGTCATTTTCAGAGGCATTTAACCAGTTAACGCCACTGAAAATACCTGGTTAACGCCAAAAATAAAGCCGGCAATTTTGGGAGTGTTCCAGGGGTGTGACCGGTTTAAAGTCACGATATTTGGAACTTAACTGGCCAGGCTTAATGGGCAAATAAGACTGAATAAATAGCAGTTCCTATCTTTACCGTTAAGCTATGGCCGGTTAAGTCTCAAAACTGACTTAAAAACCCCCCAGAAGAACAATAGTCCTCGTAATCGCAAAGACGTATCCAACACAGCGAAGGTGACAAAAAGGATGATCTCCAACATAAAGGAGTTTATTTAAAGCATCCAAAGACTCGATACGAGTCGATTTCGGCCACGCTGGCCTGCCTTAGGAATCTTCGGTTGGGTGTCCTTATCCTGTTAGAACGCATTGTTCCGAGCTAGCGATTTTACTTTAAACAAGGTGCAATAATTGGCGTTTACTTGAAGACTCCTGAGGCAGGCCAGCGTGGCCAAAACACGACTCATGTCGAGCCTTTGGATGCTTTAAATAAACTCCTTTATGTTGGACATCATCTACTAGGAAGGCAGGACAAATAGCTTGTTCTTTTGGCCGCTGTTGGTGACAGGGTGCTGGGCTTGATGGACCCTTGGTCTGTCCCAGCATGGCGATGCTTATGTACTTGTTCCTTTTTGTCACCTTCGCTGTGTTGGATACGTCAATATTGACTCAACCAGTCATGCACTGGCTGGCGTTGCAAGAACCAGGTATTTAATGCTGGTTGCTGGAAACAGCCTGGCATTGAATATCCGGCAGAGCCCCAATTCCTGTGCGCACTTTAGAAAATACGTGCAAAGACACGTGGAGGGTGTGTCTGCACCCCTAGCACGTCCTGTTTTGTCCTCCTCCTGAGATGCTTTTGCTATTGTAAACCGGACAGAAACCAGACTGGGCCCTTGCGGTATATCAGGAATATGTAAATAAATTAAAAAAGGAAAATTTTATAACTTGGCACCCACATGTATGCACAACCTGAGCACGTAAGTGTACGAATACTGTCACTTTCGTGGCTAAGTGTAAGTGCATGGGGGAGGGGCTGCCACAAGCAGCTTACAGAATACAGTAGGTTTAGGCTACTCGCCTTTGCTGTTCTTAGGTGCCCATAGGCACACCCGGTCTATGGCTGGTGGAACTGTGGGTTCATAAATAGAAAGTGTGCTCTCTTGAGCAGGGACTGTCCTTCCCCTTGTTTAAAATTGTACAGCGCTGCGTAACCCTAGCAGCGCTATAGAAATGCTAAGTAGTAGTAGTAGTAGTAGTAGTAATACTGGGTTAAGCAGGAGTAGCCTATTGGTTAGTGCAGTGGACTTTGATCCTGGGGAATTGGGTTCAATTCCCACTGCAGCTCCTTGTGACTCTGACAAGTTACTTAACCCTCCGTTGCCCCAGGTACAAATAAGTACCTGAATATATGTAAACCGCTTTGAATGTAGTTGCAAAAACCACAGAAAGGCAGTTTATCAAGTCCCATTTCCCTTTCCCTATTTGAGATTCTACACGGAATGTTGCTGTTGCTACTATTTGAAATTCTGGAATGTTGCTACTATTTGAGATTCTACATGGAATGTTAATGTTGCTATTCCACTAGCAACATTCCATGTAGAAGCCTGCCCTTGCAGATCAGCAACGTGGCCATGTGCAGGACGTCAGACTCACAGAAACAGAAGCCTGCGCGGCAAGGGCAGGCTTCTACATGGAATGTTGCTAGTGGAGGAGTAGCCTAGTGATTAGTGTAGTGGACTTTGGTCCTGGGGAACTGAGGAACTGAGTTTGATTCCCACTTCAGGCACAGGCAGCTCCTTGTGACTCTGGGCAAGTCACTTAACCCTCCATTGCCCCATGTAAGCCGCATTGAGCCTGCCATGAGTGGGAAAAGCACAGGGTACAAATGTAACAAAAATAAAATAGATACTATTGGAGATTCCACATGGAATGTTGCTATTCCACTAGCAACATTCCATGTAGAAGCCTGCGCGGCCACATTGGTGATCTACAAGGGCCGACTTCTACATGGAATGTTGCTAGTGGGACTCTGGGCAAGTCACTTAACCCTCCATTGCCCCATGTAAGCCGCATTGAGCCTGCCATGAGTGGGAAAAGCACAGGGTGCAAATGTAACAAAAAATAAAATAAAAAAATATTCTGGTTATCGTAAAAAAAAACCAGAACTGCGCTGTCACTCCGACAAACTGCTGGGATGCCCAGTTACCCAGTTGCAGGCTGGAGACCTCTTGGTTGGTCCTGGTTTTGAATTTACACCCCAAAGCACTATGGGATTTGTAGTGCCTGATCCTGCCCACTGACATCAGAGGGTCTTTTACTAAGGCAAGCTTACGTTTTTAGCACACGCTAAAAATAGGTGCACACTAAACGTTAGAGACGCCAATGCATTTCTATGGGCGTCTCTAAAGTTTAGCGCGTGCCCAATTTTAGCACGCACTAAAAACGTGAGCACACCTTAGTAAAAGTCGCCCTCAGTGCTGTAAGGTCCATAATGCACTAGGATGGAGTGGCTAGAAATCCAGGTCTGTCCCAAAATCTCCAGGCTGGAACTGGGTAACTTAGAGGGGCATAACCGAACGGGGCTAGCCATCTATATGGGTGGCCATCTCCGGGGGCGGGTCCATAAAGGGGCGGAACCAACCGTATTACTGAAAATTTCTTTTGATAATATGGTCGGGGCCGGTCAAATGTTGAGATCACCGGATTTAGATACCACCGGATTTAGAGATGGCCGGCTTTGGTTTTTGGCCATAATGGAAACCGGGCCCGGCCATCTCAAACCCAGCCAAACGCAAGCCCTTTGGTCGTGGGAGAAGCCAGCATTTGTAGTGAACTGGCCCCCCTGACATGCCAGAGCACCAACCGGGCACCCTAGGGAGCACTGCAGTGGACTTCAAAAATTGCTCCCAGGTGTATACCTCCCTAACCTTGTGTGCTGAGCCCCCCCCAAACCCACTTCCCACAACTCTACACCACTACCATAGCCCTTAGGGATGAAGGGGGGAACCTCCATGTGGGTACAGTGGGCTTTGGAGGGCTCCCATTTACTACCACAAGTGTAACAGGTAGGGGGGGATGGGCATGGGTCCACCTGCCTGAAGTGCACTGCACCCACTAAAAACTGCTCCAGGGACCTGCATACTGCTGTCATGGAGCTGGGTATGACATTTCAGGCTGGCATAGGGTGCGAGGGGGTTGGTGACCACTGGGGAAGTAAGGGGAGGTGATCCCCGACTCCCTCCGGTGGTCATCTGGTCAGGTGGGGCACCTTTTTGAGGCTTGGTCCTGAAAAAATAGGGACCAAGTGAAGTCAGTCAAATGCTCATCAAGGCCGGCTTCGTTTTTTCCATTATTGGGCGAAGCCGGCCATCTGGTAACCACGCCCCCGTCCCGCCTTCAGCACACTGCCGACACGCCCCCCTTGAACTTTGGCCGGCTCTGCAATGGAAAGCTGTTGGAGCCGGCCAAAATCGGCTTTCGATTATACCGATTTGGCCGGGTTTAGGAGATGGCTGGCCATCTCTCGATTTGTGTGGAAGATGGCCGACGATCTCCTTCGAAAATAAGCAGGTTAGTAACACTGAAACTGGAGCTGCCCCTCCCCCCCTTCTGAAGGAAACAAATATATCTTCCCTATATAAACGTTTGTCAGTCAGATCCTTGGGACAGATATTTCCATTGTAAACATCACTTAGTCTCTCCGGGTTTCTCGGCAGTACTTACTCTGGCCTTGCCTGAGCCTGCCCGTTTCATTTTAAGCTGCCCACTTCCATTTGCTCTTTTCACTTCTTCAGTACTGGATCTTCTGCCTGCTCTCCTCATGTCCGCGTGGTCTGCTCACTTTTACTGCCCTGAAGCACCGTTCTCCCTCCAGCACCGGCGATTCCCATAGCCAGCCTTCTGCCAGCGTGCGTCATCGGGGCCTCTCCTTAGGTGCGACCCACCTACTCTGCAACTTCCTGTTTTCCGCAAAGATGGGACGCGTGCCTGAGGAGAGGCCTCGATGACGCACGCTGGCAGAAGGCTGGCTATGGGAATCGCCAGTGCTGGAGGGAGAACGGTGCTTCAGGGCAGTAAAAGTGAGCAGACCACGCGGACGGGGAGAGCGGGCAGAAGACAGGGAGAAATGCAAAACTCGGGAGGGGATGGAGAAGGGAGAAAGCGCTGCCCAAGACCAGAGTGGAAGTGAAGCTATCTAGTCCACTGTAAGCAAGCCAATTTGTAATCTGTTTTCACTTTCCACCCTCCTCCTCCCCAGCGCAGCCGTCATTTCAGTTCACTCAAAACAAAGCACAGAAAATTTTGTGCCCACCTACTTTGGGCTCAGGCCCATCCAAAACTGGCTGTCTGGCTACGCCACTGACCAGCAAGTATTAAAACTGGGATTGTGCCCCGTCTTACCTCCAGTCTGGTCCTGTCTACATCCTTTAGCACTTTATTGCGCCCTCTACTGGTCACCATGAGTGCTTCATAGGGATAAATCTGCAGCAAAAGCAAAACTCCATGTAAGTCCCAGACCTGGAAGTTCTGGTTGAAGCCTTTGAAATAAGCATACAGTAGATTATGGGGAAAGTGCCATCGATGCAGGGAGTCACTGAGTGCATGGAAGAAGTGAACTGGAACATGACAACACAATTAGATAAGGTGAACCAAAGCAAAATGGACTCCTTATGATACTGAGAAAGGCAGGATTCAGCTCCTGACTTTGAGAGTTATGCTCCTAAATTGGCCTTTTTAGAAATTTAATAGACCTGGTTGCCGCATCTCAAAAAAGATACAGTAAAAATTGAAAAGGTACAGAGAAGGGTGACGAAAATGATAAAGGGGATGGGACGACTTCCCTATGAGGAAAGGCTAAAGCGGCTAGGGCTCTTCAGCTTGGAGAAAAGATGGCTGAGGGGAGATATGACAGAGGTCTATAAAATAATGATTAGAGTGGAACGGGTAGATGTGAATCGATTATTTACTCTTCCAAAAATACTAGGAATAGGGGGGACACAATGAAGCTACGAAGTAGTAAATTTAAAACGAATCGGAGAAACTTTTTCTTTAGTCAGCGAGTAATTAAACTCTGGAATTCGTTGCCAAAAAATGTGGTAAAGGCAATTAGCTTAGCGGGGTTTTAAAAAAGGTTTGGATGGCTTCCTAAAGGAAAAGTCCATAGACCATTATTAAAATGGACTTGGGGAAAATCCACTGCTTATTTCTGGGATAAGCAGCATAAAATGTATTGAGCTTTTTGGGGATCTTGCCAGATATTTGTGACCTGGATTGGTCACTGTTGGAAACACGATGCCGGGCTTGATGGACCTTTGGTCTGTCCCAGTGTGGCAATATTTGTGTACCCAAAATTTAGGAGCATAAAAAGCAGGTGCAACAGGAGCAGATTTAGGGCGGACAAAAAACATAGCAGTGGTTTTCAGCACTAGGCTCATAAATTTAGAAAGATGAATTTCAGGCTCTTGTCGGGTCCTTCATTGTTTTAATAAAGAACCATTTTAATCCTTTGAATGTAGACCACATTGTTTTTATTTTCACCCTTTGGTGTTTCTTATTCCCGCCCTGCTGTGGTGGTCAATGCTATCTAGTTAAAAGCTACTGAATATTAACGGCTGGGATGGTCTGCGTGATTGAACCAGGAGCCTCTCTTGCCTCATTGTTTTGAGTATAAATCCCATGATTTAAGAGCACCTAAAAAAAGATTAATTTTCAGCTGCTATATTTGGCTGAAAATACTGCACAAATTTAGGAGCATAAGCTCAGCTCTTTTTGACCATATGGAGGCATATTTTCAAAGCACTTTGGGAGGCTAAGTTCCATAGGTTTCTAAGGAACTTTGGGAGGCTAAGTGCTTTGAAAATATGCCTCCATCTGTCTCTTCATTTCTTGTTTGGTTTGACTAAACCCAACATGTATCAATCCAGCCATTTTCTTTCTATCTTTAATCTGGCAATTAAGGCTGTATGAAGGGATGGAAACACGGGCAGATGTTTGGGGGGGGGGGGGGGGTTTGTGTATATTTCATAAAATATTTCAGGAAAGAACTGACCTTTGAAAACGTTTTTGGAATCAGTAATGTTGAAAGGGCTGCTGTTTTTTTTTGGTTGGGTTATCAAGGCCCCACCATGGTGCCTGTGACCTCTTTGTTCTTAAAATATTGCAAACCTTGGTCATTGTTTCTCGTGGCACACGGCTCCTGGTCCTCCCTCATTTAGGGGTCCTTTAACAAAGCAGCGGTAAAAAGTGGCCTGCGGTAGTGTTACATCTTTTAGGCACGCACTGGGCCATTATTTTTACCATGGCTGGGAAAAAGGCGGGAAATAGGCCTGCACCAATATTAAAATTAGCGCACACCTATTTACAGCCTGAACCCTTACCGTCACTCATTGACCTGGCGGTAAGGGCTCACACTCTACCCACACGGTAACCATGCAGCAAATGCCAATGTGGCACGCTGCCAGTTACCTCCAGGAGCGCGGGATTTGGTGTGTGCCAAACTACCCCGGCGGTAGTGCTGATTGGGCATGCACTACCAACGCATTAGCCCTCCTGCGCCTTTGTAAAAGGGACCCTTAGGCAGGGCCGCTGAGAGACTAGGCCGGGCCCGGGGCAAGGACGCCCCGCCTCCGCTGCCGCCCCCCCCGTCACTCTCCCCGCTGCTGCAATCCACGGTCTCACCTGCCTGCCTCCACGGCTCCGGGCCCCCTTCATTCAAAGTGGCAGTCGCAGATCGCGTCTCTTCATTTCCGGTGTCCCACCCTCGTCTGATGTAACTTCCGGTTTCCGCAAGGGCGGGACACAGGGAGGGAAGGCCAGAAGAGACGCGATCTGCGACTGCCGCTTTGAACGAAGGGGCCCCGGAGCCGTGGAGGCAGGCAGGTGAGATCGGGGACTGCAGCGCCGGCGGCCTGACCCCGGCGCCGGGTCCCCCTTGGAGGCCCAGGCCCGGGGAATATTGCCCCCCTGCCCCCCCTCTTGGCGGCCCTGCCCTTAGGTAAGAGCTAGGCCAGACTCTGCCAGGCTCTCCAAGATCTAGAAGGTTCCAGGTGTTACTGGAGCTCTTTAAAGGACACCAAAAAGAAGGATTGTACACTGAGCAGAAGTTTGATTGTGACCTTCTCATGACATTCCTACTTTTATTTCAATCAGCAAATGGAGAAACTGGGTAAGTGGAAATGGAATGCCAAACCAGGGGACACAAGATGAAGCTAGAATATTGTAGATTTAAAACAAATAGGAGAACGTTTTTCTTTACTCAGCGTGTAGTTGGACTCTGGAACTCGTTGCCGGAAAATGTAGTGACAGCAGCTGGCCTTAGGGAATTTTTTTTATGTTTCAACGTTTTTATTGATGATGAAATAAATATGGTATAACAGATACCATAAAATATAAAACTTCAACAGTACAGTGGAACTTCACATATAAGTATTGAACAGACCATCATCAAGTTTTTTGTATACTTCCTCCCTCCCTTCCCCCCTCCCCTCTATTCCCCCTCCCTCCCCCCTTACTTCTGTGTGTCAAACAATATTGGGGATAATGGATTTAAACATTCAGACCATGTGTACTGCCAAGGTAACTCACAATAGATTGAGGAGCAAACTTCGCCCCTGTGGACTAAGTCCTTGTATATATCGGCCCCATATTGACATCAACTGTTTTTTTTCCTTTTCGGGGTTCCCTTCGCCTCTCTGGCTTCCCAGGTGGCCAGCTCATGTAGGCCTTAGGGAATTTAAAGGGGGTTTGGACAGATTCCTGAGGGAAAAGTCCATTGAACATTATTTTTTTTTTTTTGGGGGGGGGGGGGGGGGTTGCCGGCTTCTTGAAGCCTGGATTGGCCGCTGTCGGAGACAGGATGCTGGGCTTGATGGATCCTTGGTCTTTTCCCAGTATGGCGGTGTTTATGTATTATGTACTTATTGCCAAAATTGAAATTTACAAAATGTTAAGAAGGTTGTAAACTGGTTCTTCCCTCTTTCGCTATGTACTCCTGGGGTTTATTTATTTCTAACACTTACCCTAGGCTCTAACATGTTAGGCATCGACACACCTCGGTCCATTCTCGGTGCTGGTACGTGGCCATCGGGGAGGGACTGTGTGAAATAAACAGAAGGAAACATTCTTTTACACACAACAACAGCGGCAAGAGGTATTTCTGAGAGACCCTAGGTACCAACGTAACTCGCCGTAGCATCTCAGCATCTATACTGAGCTCTCTACTGCTTGAGTGACTGACTGGGATTGTAGCTCAGACTGAAGCAGAAGGTTCCAGAAGCCTAAAGCATCTCTGGGTTTTATTTTTGCTTTTTCTCACTATCTGTTTTGGAGCCAGTAGTTTCTTTCTGCTCTTTGAGGCTTACGGTTGCCTTCATTTGCACCTACCATGGGTTTTTGCTCCCTGTTTGCTATCCCTTTGTGCTTCTACCTGTCAATAGCAGGAATGTGATTTTCATTCATAATCACCCAGGGATCCCCCTACCCCCTTTTTATATTCCCAACCCCCAAGATACCTAATGTGGTCCAAGCAGCAATGGCCCTGGGTCAGGGGCCATTGATTAGGGCTCCCTCCAGCACCCTAAAACCACAGTCCCTGAATGTGACCACCAGGTGTCACCCTTAAACGATGGCCATGTCGCCCTTCCCACCATGTCAGCCATTGTAAGTGCTATCTTCATAGCATTCCCAGGCCAACTGGGAAGTGGAAGACCTGCCTTGAGGATCGAACCAGATTGTTTTTTAAAAAGTTATAACGGTTGATAAACCATATATAAAAAGCCCAGTATGAAATTGTCTGCAGACAGCATGTAACTCTGAATGGGAGACTGAAAGACTTCCACTCTCTAGTCTATGGGAAAACAAAATGAAATGAACCTTACCTGGAAATCTGGAAAAGTAAAAAGAAAAGAAAAGCAGGGCGTAAATATATGATAAATAGTAAATACTGCAGACAGCAAACAGCTACAATGGAGTAGATCAGGCAATCAAATTCTGCCATAAATCGAATCCCCTTTATTTAAAAAATACATTTATTTTTAATTTCCTTTCCATATTCTTCAGGGTTTTGTTACCTTGTTTTAGTTTATTTAAAAATAAAACACCTGCAAGACTACAACTCCCAGAATGCTAATTACCATCAGGTGTCCGTCCCAGTGGTGTAGCCATAGGTGGGCCTGGGTGGGCCAGGGCCCACCCACTTAGGGTTCAGGCCCACCCAACAATAGCATACGTTTAGTGGTAGCTGGTGGAGATCCCAAGCTCTATCAGCTGAAGACTTCCTTTGATGGTAAGCCAAGGGGGAAAGAAGCGTTTTCTCGCCAGCTGAAGAACACTTGGTGCCCACCCACTTCTTGCCTAGGCCCACCCAGAATCTGTTGTCTGGCTACGCCCCTGGTCCGTCCTGGTTTTACATCTCTGTCTGCGCCACTGCCTGCTACAAGAAAATGCAGACACGCTCCCAGTAAAGACAAGGCAGAAAGAGTGGGATCGCTCGGGCAAAACTGGTCTGTCCGTGTCAGCTTTTTTTTTTCTAGTGAATTTAGTGCACATGGATAGCACTAGAATTATTCACAGATCACATACATGTCCAGGCAAAAATGCAGCACCTTCCTCCAATGAGAAGGACCAGTGTGATTATAACGGACTGGCTGACAGTCACTACCCCTTTCATTGAGGCTTCAGTGGAGCTTTTTCAAGGCGTAGTGACCAGGGGCGTAGCCAGACTTCGGCGGGAGGGGGGGCCCAGAGCCTGAGGTGAGGGGACACATTTTAGGCCCCCCCCCCGGTTACCGCTGGGTTAGCGTGGGGGCCCTTACTGCCACAATGGGTGGCAGTAAATGCTCCCCCCCCCCCATATGGTCAAGCGGTAAGAGCAATCTTTATACCTGCTGTGGTAAAAAGGGCCTCAGCGCATGGAAAAAATGGCCCCCACCACTACAGCAGGGCCCTCTTTACCGCAGCCTAGTATAAGGGTCCCTTAGCACCAATGTTGTATTGAACAGATCAGGGTTCTTAACCAGACAAGGTCAAATGGGGTGCGGAGAAGGATCTTGAAAAATCTGAGGCAATTGATCGAAACTTTCTACACAGAGTGAAGGTCGGAATTAGGACACTTTTCAAAGGAATTTGCCAGGTAACTTAATCATTCGCTGGGTAAATTCCTTGGGCTGAAAACCACTTACTGTTCAAACAGGTACATTATGTACAATTTATGTAGCAAAGTAGCTCGTGTGTGATTTCTGTAGCAGTATAACTATGCAATAACGTTGTTAGTGGGTAACAGTGAGATATGTAGCTGTCACTAGTGGACATGTGGTTCAGGAAGGGGGTGTGAGGGTTTCACCATCAGTAAAAGGGGTGCAGGAACCCCCAGGGCCGCCGAGAGACTGGGCCAGGCCCGGGACAAGGCTGCCCCCGGGGTCCCCCCCACCCGAGGTCACCGGGCCCCTCTGCACTGACCTTAAGCGCCTCACCTTCGAAAGCGCAGCAAGCAGCGGCAGACCACTCCTTCCTTCAGTGTCCCGCCCTCGCGGAAGTTACGCCAGGCGAGAGCGGGACACGGAAGGAAGGAGTGGTCTGCCACTGCTTGCTGCGCTTTCGAAGGTGAGGCGCTTATGTTCAATGCCAGGGAGCAACGGAGGGCGGCGGCAGTGCAGGGCCCCCCCCCCCCCCCCCGGAGGCCGGGGAAATTTTGTCCTCCCTGTCCCCCCCTCTCGGCGGCCCTGGGAACCCCTGGAATACATGCTGTCTGATTGATTGGTTGGTGAAACAGCAATGCAAGGCCTATGTTCTAATAGTAGTAAGGATTGACTGATTGAGCGTTTCCTGTGGGCTAATGGCTTGCTGGGGTCACTTAGCTGGTCATTAACTACAGGAAATGCCTGATCTCTTGATTATTGTGGTTTAATCATAGCATTGAGGGACATAAAAGACTCCCTCTCTCTGCCTTTTATTGAGAAGGAGAAAGAAGCTGTGTGTGTGCTCAGAAAGCCGCAGACCCTGCGACATTCTTACCTTGAACCTCAGCGCTGACGTCCCCATAACTGTTATACTGAGCAAAATCTGTTGACACAGGCTGTATTGGGAGAAGGAGAAAACAGTGCACGGCTGTAATCAGAGTGACATCCGAGTAAACTTCTTCACTAAACAGAAATTTCACTTTTCTTCTCAACCCTACTGGGCTTTTAGTTGAACTGGAACTATTCCCTGTTGGGGCTAAGGCATCATAAACTTTCATTTGGGGGGGTTCCTGGCATTTGTGACCTCCCCCCCCCCCCCCCCCCCTCTCTTCTGGAGTAACTTATCCTTGATCTGTGCCCTTAGACTGCAAGTCCCTGCAAACTTTCTGTGCCTTCTGAAGCTGGTCACTAGGTGTCACTGTTTAGCTAAGCTGACTTCTGCCCCTCCCCCAATGATCCTTCCCAATTCCTCCCCACAAGCCGTGAATATTGTCCCTGTGGCACCCCTATGAGAATCAGGTGTATGCCACAGACACATGTGTGCGAAGGCACAACACATGACAATAATGTGCCCAAACCTCAGCAGATAATTCCTAAGTGTGCTGAAAGCGATTAGTGGGAACAGAATCAGGCTCTTGAAAAACAGATGGAAATAACGGGAAGGGAAAAACTTATTGAAATGAAGATGAGAAAGATCAAAGCTACTGCACAATGTTAGATTCCCGTCTGGAAAACCATAAATGATATTATACAAAAACTATTGAATAATCTCATTCCCCCTTATACTTATAAATTTATGTATAAAGATGTGCTCATACGTTTTCTTAGCACAATCACAGATGTCCAGACATTTAATCACAGAACATCTCTATTAATATAAAGTGATGCCTCCAAGTCTCACCCTTTATAGTGTTGCTTCTGCACAAAAAGGTCATACATATTGCTTTCACTTAGCTTTTGCAGTTGAGAAACGAGTCTGGACATGGGCCGTTTCGAGACCCTTGTCTCAACTACATAGTAACATAGTAGATGCCGGCAGAAAAAGACCTGCACGGTCCATCCAGTCTGCCCAACAAGACAACTCATGTGTGCTACTTTTGTGTATACCCTACTTTGATTTGTACCTGTGCTCTTCAGGGCACAGACCGTATAAGTCTGCCCAGCACTATCCCCGCCTTCCACCACCGGCTCTAGCACAGACCGTATAAGTCTGCCCAGCGCTATCCCTGCCTCCCAACCTCCAGTCCCGCCTCCCACCACTGGCTGTGGCTGCAAAAGCTAAGACGCTCAAAATGGATTACAACAGTGGCGGTCCTAGGTCGGCTGCTACCCGTGGTGGATCGCCGCTGCGCACCCCCCCCCCCCCCCAGGGTGCAGCACGACCCCCCCCCCCCCCCCCCGGGTGCATTCTTAGCTGCTGGAGGGTGCAGAGAGCAGCTCCCTGTTCCGGGGCAGAGGGAGCTGGGAACCAGCGGAGCCGACAGGCGCGTGGCTGCTCTCTGCACCCTCCAGCAGCGGACCGCCCCCACCGCCCCGCCCTTGCTACGCCACTGATTACAAATTTTAATGGAGGATGACTCAACAGGGTACCATGTGGTGTTCAGAAGCAATACTATTCGTAACACCTTTCAACGGTCTTCGGGAAGACCACAAAGACATAACAATTGAGATTGTCAGACACGTGCACCAAGACTCCTGGAGAAGGCGCTTTCGGTGCAGAAACATGGTACTGTGTTCACTCATCCTCTATTAAAATTTGTAATCCATTTTGAGCATCTTGATTCTGCTCCCACTCCTCGCGGGACATCGGTGTTCTTTCCACTTTGGTGGGGTTTTTTCTATGCTGAACCTCAAGCAGCAACATGCAGTAAATAGACACCCAGAGCAAAATGTCCCTTCATGATTTTTCTCTCCTTTCATTAACTTAAGGTTGAACAATCAACTTTAGTTCAGCAGCATAAGGCTTCTGCATCTCTTATTTGACATGGATGTTCCTCCATGATTACATTCTAATGGTCTTTTATGAGCCTTAATCTTAAATTCAGACCTCCTTTATAACACCTCCTTTTGTAATTCCCCCTCCCCTCCATTGTCCCTATTTGCATTGTAACGTTACCGTTTTCAGGTGGTGGAAATGAAAACGGTAACGGAATTCAAACATGCGTGGGATAAGCATAAAGTAATCCTGTGCAGAAGGAATGGATCCAAAGGAGCTTAGTCGAGATCGGGAGGCAGGGCTGGTGGTTGGGAGGCGGGGATAGTGCTGGGCAGACTTACACGGTCTGTGCCAGAGCCGGTGGTGGGAGGCGGGGATAGTGCTGGGCAGACTTATACGGTCTGTGCCAGAGCCGGTGGTTGGGAGGCGGGGCTGGTGGTTGGGAGGCGGGGATAGTGCTGGGCAGACTTATACGGTCTGTGCCAGAGCCGGTGGTTGGGAGGCGGGGCTGGTGGTTGGGAGGTGGGGATAGTGCTGGGCAGACTTATACGGTCTGTGCCCTGAAGAACACAGGTACAAAACAAAGTAGGGTATACACAAAAAGTAGCACATGAGTTATCTTGTTGGGCAGACTGGATGGACCGTGCAGGTCTTTTTCTGCCATCATCTACTATGTTACTATGTTACTTTCCTGTTATCTTTTCATGTCCCTGTTTGTTCTTGTTTTTATTTTAATATTATGTTGTCTTACTTGTTCATCCACCCTCTTATTTTCACTTTGTAAACCGCTTAGACTATCTGTGCTTTATATTTGCAGTATATCAAACAGTGACATAACTATGGGGGACCAAGGGGGCCTGGGCCCCCCCAAATTGGCTCTGGGGCCCCTGGCTGATCGGGGTCCCCAACCCCCGCCAGCTAAGGTACCTGTGCAGTGGCAGTGGAGGCGGAAGCGCGGCAGGAGGGCAGCGGCGGAGAGGTGGTAGCGGCTGCAGTGGAGGGCGTCGGTGGGGAGGCGGGCCAAAATGTGCCCCCCTCAGCTTGGGCTGTGCCCCCTCCCTCCCGTTGAGGTCTGCCTAATGCCCCTGAACAAACGTGAAGCATTTTCCCTACACTGACTTTCTACTCAGAACTGATCAGAGCACAGAGGAGGGGAGAGAGGACTGTCCTTCCACAGCACTGACAAGTGCTTTTCCTAAGGAGTTTGTGCTACTGTCTACAACACGGGATTAATCTGCCACAGCACCACCGAGTGTGTCTCTCACAGACAACTGTTTCATTATGGAACCTTCTGGAACTGGTCTGGCAAGGTCCATGCAGACTAGCTGTATATCAGAGAGACTCTGCCCTCTTGTGAATGGATAGTGAAAGCCCAGACAACGTTGTCCGAGTCCTGTGGTTAGTTCCCTGGGATTTTTCCAGTGAGGAAACAAGCTTATCCACCTCTGAAAGTGCGGCCAGCTGGTTGTTTACGATAGCGTAAGTTAACTGATTTACTCGTTTTGACGTTTTAACTGTTGTTATAATCTCTATAGTATATTACTGCATACCGCTGTAAACCACCTTTTGGGAGAAGTGGTTAGACAGAGAGATAAAGATAAATACATAGAGAGCTAGACGTAGAGAGAGAGAGATAAAGACAGAGAGAGAGAGAGAGAGCGTGAGCTACAGATAGACAGAGATAAAATTAGAGAAAACAGAGAGAGATAGAGGTATTGAAAGAGAGCTAGAGTTAACGATAGATAGAGGGATATAAAAATCAAACAAATAAATGGCGAGTGACCGTACTCACTCGCAAATGCGCAGTAGAGATTTCCCTCTCTGTTCCGCCCCCGCGTCAATACGTGATGACGGGGTCGGGACAGAGAGGGAAACTGCGCGAAGCCGCCGACGTCGCTACCGCTCCCCCCCCCCGAGGTCGCCGCCGCCGCCCCCCCGTCCCGAGCCCTCTCTTCGGTACTGAACTTACATCGGCGAAACGCAGCACGCAGAACAGCTGAGCTCCCGTCGCCCTTTCTTCCCTGCCTGTGTCCCGCCCTCGCCGACGTTACGTCACACGAAGGCGGGACACAGGCAGAGAAGGAAGGCCGACGGGAGCTCAGCTGATCTGCGTGCTGCCTGCGTTTCGCCGATGTAAGTTCAATACCGAAGAGAGGGCCGGGGTGGTGGCGGTGACTCCGGGGGGGGGGCAGCGGCGAGGGGAAGGGCCTTGCCAAAACCCCATACTAGCCCGTTTTAACGGGCTCAACGGCTAGTAGAGAAATGAAAAGAGAGAGAGAGAGATAAAGATAGCTAGAGAGACAGAGATCAAGAGATATAGATAGAAAAACAGAGGGGGGGGGGGGGGGTGAAAGGAAATCGCCAGGCAGCCCCAGCTGACATCTTACCCTGTGGAGTCCATTCCGTCCATAACCAGGCAGGGAGGAGGTTTTGGAAGAAGACGTGTGCCGAGCTGGAGAAGAAAAGCCCGCAGTTAAAAGCAATTCTATAATAAGTCGCTCACAAGTACACGCTGAGCTCCTATATGTATAGAAAACGGACATTTAGGAACCTAAGGGGTCCTTTTTACTAAGCAGAGGTAAGACTAACACATGCTTATCGCACGCTAAAAAGGCATTTCAGCAGACGCGCTAAGGCATCCCACGATAGATCTGGGATCGTCATGCACCAATCCTGTGCTAAGAAAGATAAAGGCAACACCTACAGAAGGTGACCTCTCCACAAGAGAAACGAAAGCCAAACAAAATGAACAGTGGATCCAAACAAATTCCTCTCTCAGATGGTGTTTCTTGATTTATTCAAATCTGTAAAAATCGACCCGACACAGCTGCTTCGTTCTTGCCCGGAGTGCGAGCTATCAGATACCTCACATAGTTTGACAAACGACTGAGAGACAATCGTTTTGTCAGATTGTTATTGTATCAAAAATCAATAGACCCCTGACGCAGGCCTTTAAGGCCGAAACACGACTCATGTCGGGTCGATTTTTTACAGATTTGAATAAAGGCTTTGTTCAAGAAACACCATCTGAGAGAGGAATTTTTTGGAAAAAAATATAAAGGAACATGAAATATTTCTTCGCGCGGGGGGGGGTGGGGGCAGGGAGTAGGCTTACCCTGTGCTACTCGTCAAACTGCCACACACCACCCATTAGCACGGGGTGAGCACATGAGCCCTTACAACTTACAAGAAAGGTGGTTATGGCTCACGCGGTAATGGACGCACTCTAATTGGGACATTAGTGCGTGGCCATTAATGGAGAAATTGTGGCCATTTTAATGCTGCACTATAAGTGGCCTCAGCACGTGGGACCACTTTTTAGACTGATTTAATAAACGGGCCCCAAAGTGCATAATTACCTGTGTCATTTCTACAAATAAGAACAGAACACATCAAAAAATACCCTCCATACATAAGTATTGCCATACTGGGACAGGCCAAAGGTCCATCAAGCCCAGAATCTTGTTTCCAACAGTGGCCAATCCAGGTCACAAGTACGTGGCAAGATCCCAAAAGAGTACAATACATTTTATGTTGCTTATCCTAGAAATAGGCGGTGTATTTTCCCCAAGTCCATTTTAATAATGGTTTATAGACTTTTCTTTTAGAAAGCTAGCCAATCCTTTTTTAAACCCCGCTAAGCTAACTGCTTTTACTACGTTCTCTGGCAATGAATTCCAGAGTTTAATTACACGTTGAGCGAAGAAAAGTTTTCTCTGATTCATATTAAATTTACTACTTTATAGCTTCATCGCATGCCCCCTAGTCCTAGTATTTTTGGAAAGAGTAAACAAATGATTCAAGTAGACCCGTTCCACTCCACTCATTATTTTATAGACCTCTATCATATCTCCCTTCAGCCTTCTTTTCTCCAAGCTAAACAGCCCTAGACGCTTCAGCCTTTCCTCATAGGGAAGTCATCCCATCCCCTTATCATGCTCATCGCCCTTCTCTGTACCTTTTCTAATTCCACTATATCTTTTTTTTGAGATGCGGTGACCAGAATTGCACACAATATTCGAGGTGCGGTCGCACCATGGGGGTGATACAAAGGCTCCATGGTGTAACTGCAAAACAAAATACTAGCAGCCATTTGTGTTACTATCATAGAAAACCACTCACTTGTTATGCACTGAATATCTGGGTTTAACGCTGGCAGTGGACAGTCAAAATGTCCAACCCGGACATTCAACAGAAATGGCTGCTAGTATTTTGCTTAACGGAGGGTATTTTTTGATGTGTTCTGTTCTTATTTTCATGGGTAAGTGGGGTGTGGGAGGCGGGAACAGAGCCTTAACCCTAATGCCAGCTCTGAAGTGGCGTAGGGTTAAGGCACTATTCCGCCCTTAAGATCAGAGCGCCGGACACCCTTTGATCATGGGTGCTGTATAAATTTATTTATTTGTTACATTTGTATCCCACATTTTCCCACCTATTTGTAGGCTCAGTGTGGCTTACATAGTACCGGAGAGGCCTTTGCAGGCTCCGGTGTGAACAAATACAGGGCGATGTTGTGCTAAGATCAAGTTCATGTGGCACAGCCACATTAGGGAATCGGAGAGCGGAAGAGTTGTGTTATGTCCATTACGTGCTTTAATTTGATTGTGTTGCAGAGATTAGGCATTTAAGTTGGATCGTTAGGGTATGCCTTTTTAAACAGGTTAGGTTTTAGTGTTTTCCGGAAGTTGAGGTGGTTGTAAGTCGTGTTCAATGCGGGTGCTAGTATCTGGTGGGCTGTGGCGGGAAGCCCTCTCTGTTATTACACTTCAAGAAACACAGCTACAGGACGGCTCTGTCCTTCACCTTCGTCTGGATGCCACACTGCTTGGTGTAGGCTTGGAAATGAGTCTAGACATGCTGGAGGCAGAGAATGAGGGTTCTGATGAGAGCCATGTATAAGGGGCAATTCTGTATTCAGGTGTCCCCTTATAGGCGGCCCCAATTCCACGTGGTGAGACTGTATCCTATAATGGCATCCAGGCCCTTATCCATTACAGAATACTAACATAAACTGGCATGGTCACGCCTGCATTTAGGCATCAAGACTTACGCCAAGTCTATGGCTATTGTAAACAGGTGTGCCTAGATGTAATACGTCCACGTATTATTACAATGTTCTGTAAACTATAGACCAGACATTCAGACCACGGCAGGCAGCACGCCTAACTGCTGTGATTGGCGCTGACCTCGGATATCCATTTTTTTGGGGGGTGGCTCATACTTAACCAGCTAAGTGAATATTCAATACTGGCCAGTTTAGTTTATACCGATCAAAGAAAGGACTGCTATTTAGGTGGTCCGATTTGGCCTTAAGCTTAGCCAGCCAGCACTTGAATATTTGCGGAAAGCCGGCAATATAGCACAATCTAACCAGTTAGCTGCTATGCGCTAACCGCGAATATGCAGCGGAGATAACCCATTACCTCCCACTGAATATTTGCGGCTAGCAGGCTAAGTGCTATTTAACCAGCTAGGAGCCATTCCTGGACAGTTAAATAGCGCTGAATACCAGCTGGCATGTGTGTAAATGTCAACCCCGCCCATGCTGCTCCCCTGTGAACGCCTCCTCGCATGTACGCGCTTGTATTATAGGACAGCACTTAGCACTGGTGGCATTTGCCCACTTACGTGTGCCCTTTATGCCTGGGATGAAACTACAGTGTAGTAAATTTAAAACAAATCGGAGAAAATATTTCTTCACCCAACACATAATAAAACTCTGGAATTCGTTGCCGGAGAACGTGGTGAAGGCGGTTAGCTTGGCAGAGTTTAAAAAGGGGTTAGACGGTTTCCTAAAGGACAAGTCCATAAACCACTACTAAATGGACTTGGGAAAAATCCACAATTCCAGGAATAACATGTATAGAATGTTTGTACGTTTGGGAAGCTCGCCAGGTGCCCTTGGCCTGGATTGGCCGCTGTCCAGGACAGGATGCTGGGCTCGATGGACCCTTGGTCTTTTCCCAGTGTGGCATTACTTATGTACTTATGCGAATGGCGCTTACATTTAGGCAACCAGTCATAGAACGAGAGGGATAGAGGACCAAGAGATTGATCTAAATCGGTAAATATCTTACTGCCCTTACATGAAGTCAGTGGAGAGCTGTATCGAGAGGTTGACAGCGTTGCTGCCCGGTCCCGCGTCTCCCTTTCCATTTCTTCTCTCAGTATCAACTGCCCCAGGCCCGAGTTGAGCTAAGGTTTCAAGAGAAAAAGGAAGATAGGTGAAGTAAAACTCTACAACTTTTAAAGCCAGGCAGCCTAACTGATTAAAAGCTTAATCATGGTCCATTCCACTGTTCCCTGTAAGCTGAGTGGGAGTCCTCCACCAACAGTCCTGCTGTTTCACTAGCACAATTTCATAGTGAGGGACAGGCAAATTCTGCAGGACTCCAGGGAACCTGCCTGTCCACAGTGACTGAAAACACACCGCCATCTACTGGTAGCAATGCAGTTGGCAGGCACCTGTTCAGCTTAAAGGGAATATTGGTCCATGCCCCACGGCAACTGTTCTAGAGGTGCACTGTTGTATATCGCATACTCCTTACAGCATGCACTTAATTTATTTTTTACTTGGATTATTTATTTATTTATTTATAGCATAATAACCACAGAGTGTCTTCAGAAACCAGTCTGCTACAGTTACCATGTCAAGGATAGTATAACTTACATAGTAACATAGTAGATGACGGCAGGAAAAGACCTGCACGGTCCATCCAGTCTGCCCAACAAGACAACTCATGTGTGCTACTCTTTGTGTATACCCTACTTTGATTTGTACCTATGCTCTTCAGGGCATAGACCATATAAGTCTGCCCAGCACTATCCCCGCCTCCCAACCACCGGCTCTGGCACAGACCGTATAAGTCTGCCCAGCACTATCCCCGCCTCCCAACCACCAGCCCCACCTCCCACCACTGGCTCTGGCACAGACCGTATAAGTCTGCCCAGCACCATCCCCGCCTCCCAACCACCGGCTCTGACACAGACCGTATAAGTCTGCCCAGCACTATCCCCGCCTCCCAACCACCGGCTCTGACACAGACCGTATAAGTCTGCCCAGCACTATCCCCGCCTCCCACCACCGGCTCTGGCACTGACCGTATAAGTCTGCCCAGCACTATCCCCTCCTCCCAACCTCCAGCCCCGCTTCCCACCACCGGCTCTGGCACAGACCGTATAAGTCTGCCCAGCACTATCCCCGCCTCCCAACCACCAGCCCCACCTCCCACCACTGGCTCTGGCACAGACCGTATAAGTCTGCCCAGCACCATCCCCGCCTCCCAACCACCGGCTCTGACACAGACCGTATAAGTCTGCCCAGCACTATCCCCGCCTCCCAACCACCGGCTCTGACACAGACCGTATAAGTCTGCCCAGCACTATCCCCGCCTCCCAACCACCGGCTCTGACACAGACCGTATAAGTCTGCCCAGCACTATCCCCGCCTCCCACCACCGGCTCTGGCACTGACCGTATAAGTCTGCCCAGCACTATCCCCTCCTCCCAACCTCCAGCCCCGCTTCCCACCACCGACTCTGGCACAGACTGTATAAGTCTGCCCAGCACTATCCCCGCCTCCCAACCACCAGCCCCACCTCCCACCACTGGCTCTGGCACAGACCGTATAAGTCTGCCCAGCACCATCCCCGCCTCCCAACCACCGGCTCTGACACAGACCGTATAAGTCTGCCCAGCACTATCCCCGCCTCCCAACCACCGGCTCTGACACAGACCGTATAAGTCTGCCCAGCACTATCCCCGCCTCCCACCACCAGCTCTGGCACTGACCGTATAAGTCTGCCCAGCACTATCCCCTCCTCCCAACCTCCAGCCCCGCTTCCCACCACCGGCTCTGGCACAGACCGTATAAGTTTGCCCAGCACTATCCCCGCCTCCCACCACCAGCTCTGGCACAGACCGTATAAGTCTGCCCAGCACTATCCCCGCCTCCCAACCACCGGCTCTGACACAGACCGTATAAGTCTGCCCAGCACTATCCCCGCCTCCCACCACCGGCTCTGGCACTGACCGTATAAGTCTGCCCAGCACTATCCCCTCCTCCCAACCTCCAGCCCCGCTTCCCACCACCGGCTCTGGCACAGACTGTATAAGTCTGCCCAGCACTATCCCCGCCTCCCAACCACCAGCCCCACCTCCCACCACTGGCTCTGGCACAGACCGTATAAGTCTGCCCAGCACCATCCCCGCCTCCCAACCACCGGCTCTGACACAGACCGTATAAGTCTGCCCAGAACTATCCCCGCCTCCCACCACCGGCTCTGGCACTGACCGTATAAGTCTGCCCAGCACTATCCCCTCCTCCCAACCTCCAGCCCCGCTTCCCACCACCGGCTCTGGCACAGACTGTATAAGTCTGCCCAGCACTATCCCCGCCTCCCAACCACCAGCCCCACCTCCCACCACTGGCTCTGGCACAGACCGTATAAGTCTGCCCAGCACCATCCCCGCCTCCCAACCACCGGCTCTGACACAGACCGTATAAGTCTGCCCAGCACCATCCCCGCCTCCCAACCACCGGCTCTGACAGAGACCGTATAAGTCTGCCCAGCACTATCCCCGCCTCCCACCACCAGCTCTGGCACTGACCGTATAAGTCTGCCCAGCACTATCCCCTCCTCCCAACCTCCAGCCCCGCTTCCCACCACCGGCTCTGGCACAGACCGTATAAGTTTGCCCAGCACTATCCCTGCCTCCCAACCTCCAGCCCCGCCTCTCACCACCGGCTCTGCTATCCAATCTTGGTTAAGCTCCTGAGCAGATCAAAGTGACATCCAAAGGATTTTATTAGAGATATCATATATAAGAAAGTTGCCCGACACAGGCCGTGTTTCGCCCACAGAGGGCTTTTAAAACATAGACATAGATTATCCACAATAAAAATTTCTTGTGAAATATTAATAAATATAATAATAAGCACAACAAACAACACAGAAAAATATAAAATATATTAATATAATGTACAAATAAATCATCACGTCTCTAGTACCACTGATAGACTAAAACAGAATATATACATATATATAATATCAGCAAAGCAGGGCACTGATGCAACCAAAATATAAAAAATATATATATACTTAAGCATAACAAGAGGTCAAATAATAATAAAGGGACACGTACCTAAAATGTATCCTCTTGAAAAGAACAACTAAAATGTTTTAAAAGCAATAGCAATATCTTATGTTTTTAAATTTTGTATATTATATAGTTTTTATGAGTTTGATATTTATAATTTGATTTGTTTGTTTGTTGTAACCCCTGACGCAGCCCTCTGTGGGCGAAACACGGCCAACTTTCTTATATACGATATCTCTAATAAAATCCTTTGGATGTCACTTTGATCTGCTCGGTTATTTTCCACGTTGGATCTTGCAGATCGCTTGCCTTGTTGTTTTTAAGGATAGTATAACTGTCATCAACCCTGCTGGTCTTGGTGCATGGTAATTCCACTCTGAGCTTCTGAACGTTTACTTGTATTCTCTCACATGATGCCAAGGGTAGGCAACAATTTGTTGATACTGACAGAACGTTTCAGCACCTGATCCAGGAATGGTTTTTTTTTTTTTACAACTGTGAACAGTAATTCCACCTAAGGTGGCCATTTATAACACGTCTGTGGTTGCATGTAAGGCGTTCTCAAACCCCAGACATAACTTAAAACAGGTTCCCAGTGGGTAAAAAAAAAAGTAATATTTACTGGTAAAACAGTGCTGTTATACGGAGGAACCATATGTCCTGCAGCACTGGTGAAAGTGTAACCACAAGACGTAACAGCAACGCCCCAAGTATAAAACCGTTGGCTGTACATCTGCTTATGCCCTGATCGATTCCACAAAAGATAAACGTAACTGCTCTGCTGAGGAAAGGCAGAACTGCAGCTTCCTGGGAGCAAGGGAGCGGCCATCTTGTCTCCCAGCCATACTCTGCTGACAAAGCTATCCAGACATCTTTGGGAATCTCCGTCTCACATAAAATAAAAGGATATCACCAAAGGCATTTCAGGTTTCCTGATAAATCTCTGGGCCTGACTACAGTAACAGAACATGAGTTTTCAAGATTATATACTGTAGTTCCCTTCTTATGTGGTATAGTCCATATTCAGTGATCTACCTGCATACCTAACTGGACAAAGACCAGTGCTTGCATAACTTCTGGGGCCGCCCCCACCCCGGACAATGCCGTGGCGGTCAAAGGGAACATTCAGCAGCACCGTCTGGTTAGCACCACTGAATATCCCCTCCTGACCGGCCCAGTGCGATTTAACAGGATTGAAGCCTCTGCTGCCCAGTTAAATCATTGTAAAGATCGGGCCCCCAGTTTTCACCTGGCTCAGTACAGCTGCTAGAAGTCTCTGTTCTATGGGCACTGCAGTTTGGGCTACAGCGGAAGCAGGGGCGTAGCTACGGGGTGCCACGGGGGCCTGGGCCCCTGCAAATTTCATCCGGGCCCCAGGTTTGGCTGGCGGGGGTCCCCAACCCCCACCAGCTGAAGCCTTCTTCAGCGCCGGTCTTTGGTGCAGCGACGTTCTCTGCCTGCCCCCTGCTCTTCTTTCTTCTTGCTCCTCCTGTGCAAGCTGACGCTCAGACCGGCGCTGAAGAAGGCTTTGGCTAGCAGGGCTTGGGGACCCCCGCCAGGAAAGGTATTTGTTTGTGAGGGAGTGAGGCGAGCGGTGGGTGGGCGAGGAGGCGAGATAAGGTGAGGCGGTGGGTGGGCAAGGAGGTGAGGCAGTGGGGAGGCGAGGGGGGTGGCGGGGCAGCACTCAAAATGTGCCCCTCAACCTCGGGCTCTGGTCCCCTCCCACCGTGAGGTCTGGCTTCGCCCCTGAGCGGAAGGTCTAGGAGATGCCCACATATGTACAGGAATGGCCATCTCTATGTTTTAGCTGCTCTACGTCACTGAAAGCACCTCAGAACAGTTACCAGGTTTTTCTGCACCATTGTCACTGCCCCAGAATTAGAGAATTTGGGGTACCGAACTGCTCTTAGTATTCTCTACCTTACTACAAACTCACCGTAGAAGACAATTTAAAATTCACAGAAGTGGAAAAAAGTTCAGTGTTAGTCCCTGTGTTCGGACTGGTTAACGATACGCATGCTACAATTTGTTCTGCGGGCAAACTCTTAGGCCTTGGATTGGCTCTCAAAAATCTCTGTTACCCACCTTCATCAGCTGCTCCTCTTGCAACTGGCGACGTTTCAGCAACTCTTCGTCTTCTTCCTCCTTGCCGCTGGATCTCCTCCTCATGTCTGCCCCTGTTTCCGGAAAACTACAGTGAGGCGAGCCCTTCAGATTAGCCCCCCCAAGAGAAAAGTCGTTGCTAAAGATCAGGTATCCTGCCCCCTTTCTTGGAACAAAGAATGGAAAGTCTTCGGATAACATCCTTGCGGTCTACAACACAACGTCAACGGGAAAAGATCTACTGGGCCATTCGCCAATAAACCAGCACACACACTGTTTCAGCAGCATTTCCCAGTCTTTTCGCATGAGAATGCATACTCAGTGCCTCTAAGGATACCTTCTACCATCTGAATATGTTGTCAGTTCTACTTGATTGTGAGTCACACTGAACCTCAACTTGCTTGGGATAATGTGGGTACAAATGTCATAAATAAACAGATTGTTATTTTTGTTCGTTTGTTTTGCTTATGTGCTCTCTGAACCCAGACTCCCCCCCCCCCCCCCCCCCCCCACACACACACATCCCCTTTCCTCCCAAGGGTCCAGTGGAGAAACTGCACTGTGACTAGTCCTGGAGGTGACAGAAAAGTGGAGAACCTCTACCCTGTACCATGATTTGCATTCTTATTTCTGAAGTAATCAGAAAATGGTAATATATCCCAGCTTCATCAAACCTTTCTCCTGCTACAATGGCCCACAGCTTTCCATTTAAGCCAAACTGAAAACTAGCCATGACCTGGAGCAGTGTTAGGTTTCTTGTCTTCTGTCCTGCATGGACAGCTCTTCGATTGATTGATTGTTTAATGTGTCCAGCGTCAGTTCTGAGCTAGACACGTTGAAGGTAATTTCAGAACAGGCAGCCTAGGTTACAAGGCAATGGAGGTGACTACTTCTGGGCTATTCTAGAAAGACAACAAAAACACCTACGTATCTTTATAAAATACCCCCAAAACATCTGCAGAACCTGTGGATAAACTGCAGCTGAACAGATTCGTACTCATTCAGGGGTAGGTATAAAGGTGTCCATGGGAAGTACATACATAAGTGTCTATTTTATAAGCTACGGGCCCAATATTCAGCTGCTGGAAATTGTATTTTGCTGACCGCCACCAGCGTTATCCCTGGAAATTGAATGTTGGGCTATGTCCAGGCTCCAGCATTGAATTTCCAGGTTTCCAGAGTTGGCGAACACACAGCCGATTAAGTGCGATATGCAGCGCTTGACTGGCTGTGGCGAACTGCACAAAGACAGGACTTTTATGTGGTCCTATTTAGACAGTTACGTTAGCTGGTTAGATGCCGAATATCGGCACTTAACATGCCCCCAAAATAGCCGATTTCACATTGGGCGCTAACGGGACATTTTCAGCGGCACAATCCAATGAAGTCCTGTTGAAAAGCGATTTAACCAGCCAGGAGCCATTTCTGGTGGTTATTTTGCTTTGAATATCGCCCCCTACATGTATACTTCAGGAGCAATTCCATAAAAGACGTGCTAATCTTTATGCGCATTGCCTGCGTACATGTTCACCATATACGTGTGAATGTGCACACTTACAGGCGTATAAGCCGGCTAAGCGCAGTTCTTCAAATACCCGCTTAACTTACATAGCACATATCTGTAAGGGGCATACGCAAGGGAGGGGCATGGGTGGGACATAGCTGGGCTCCCACTCATGCGCTTACTTTACAAAATACTGTAAGGTTTGGGGATAGAAGCTGCACCTAGTTGCCCACACTAACTCTAGCTCTATGGCTGGGATCAGTGCCGACACCTAATCTGTAAATCCAAATTTACATTAAGGAAGTTCTGGCTTGGCGACCGTCCCCGAGGCAGTCACGAAACATGTTAATCAGTCTGTTAATGTTAAATAAGTTGAAGTGTAATAAAAGAGAGGAAAAGAGGAAATGTTGCAAGCGCTGGGATTTTTGTTTGGAGGCACTTAATCTGTAAGCATGTACATACCTGGCTAAGCTACTTTTCTATAAAGGAAAGTAAGCACCCTGTTATACAGCTGCCCTTCGTGACCAGCCAAATTACACCCCCGAACAGTGCTGTTCATAGGTCGGCTGCCACCCAGGGTGGTTCGCTGCTGCGCCCCTCCCCCCCGGCGCATTACCCTCTCCCCACGAATCACAACACCCCCCCCCCCCAAGCGCATAGCTCTTACCTCCTGCCGGGTGCAGGAAGCAGCCGCTCGGCTGTCAGCTCCGCCGGTTCT
Source organism: Microcaecilia unicolor (assembly GCF_901765095.1). Classification (NCBI taxonomy): domain Eukaryota; kingdom Metazoa; phylum Chordata; class Amphibia; order Gymnophiona; family Siphonopidae; genus Microcaecilia; species Microcaecilia unicolor. The sequence continues at coordinate 16,972,651 of NC_044035.1, read as the reverse complement.
CTGCCCAGGAATAGGAAGTAAAGTCAGAGGAAGCAAGGAACCGGCAGAGCCGATAGCCGCGTGGCTGCTCCCTGCACCCCCTTGCAGCATGCACCCGGGGCGGACCGTCCCGCCCTTGGTACGCCACTGCCCCTGAACACGCCTACACACAGGTCCTATAAGTGATTTCCCTACAGAAAATTTCCCTTTATAAAATTACTCCTTGAATGGAGCAGTAACCTTGTCGCTACAATAGCAGGGAAGTCAGGGCTCAAATCCTGCTTCTCCCACCAATGCTCCATGTGATCTTGGCAAGTTACTTCATCACCCTCTGTTGCCTCGGATACAATTTACAAGGGTTAAATGAAAAGTAATGCCTTCAGCTCCATAGTTCATCAACAGATGGCAGCACTGATGCGCTACATGCGTTCACTTTCTCCTCGAAATCTCTTCCTTCACGTCAGTTGGCGAGAAGCGTCTGTGTGAAGAGGCTGTTTTTGCTATCGCTTGTGAAATGGAAGAACGCATCGAGCATTCGTCAGTGTGATGTACGCGATGTGCAGCGATAGAATTTCTGACTGCTGAAGGAGTCTCTCCAACTGAAATTCACCACTGCATGTAGGTTGTTCATGGCGATGACAGTGTTGATGTGAGTTCTGTGTACTGCTGGTCCAAAAAAGTGTAAAGCTTGTGGGCTGGGAAGGTCTGATTTATGTGATCAAAAATAATGTGGATGACCCATGACAGCAACAGACGAGTCTCACATGAGAAACATTGATGAACTCAAAAAGGGCAATCGGAGATTCGCTCAAAGGAAAACTGCTGTCATTTCACAAGCAATAGCAAAACAGCCTTTTCAAAGCTACTTCTCACCAACTGAGGTGAAGGAAGAGATTTCGGAGAACAATGAACACAAGTACTGCTATCTGTTGATAAATTATAGAGATGGAAGCATCAATTTTCATTAATCCTGGTAGACCGAATAACCACTTGGACAGGGAAATAACTGCTTGTAACTCACTTTGAGTTCAGATTTGGAACCGACAAGTAAATAAATCCAAAATCCACATAATTTTAGCAAAACGCTAATGAGCTGTGGATTTGCTTATCGGCAGGATAAACACCTGGAAGAGGAAGTGATTTGCACCCAAGTCACCAGAGAGCGTTACTAGCAGAGGGGGAATCTTCAATTAATGTCCCAGATTCCTCCTGGTTCATGGGTCAATGTTCCTCCGTCCAGTTGGCAAAGGAACATGTAGGTTCAGAGACTTCTAACAAGTAGGTCTCTTTAAAGCTCTGTCTTCAAGTGGTGTAAACTTCTTTCAATCACAGGAAAATGTGCTTCAGGCTCGCAGAGTTTTATGTCTGGCTTATCCTGGAATGAAGCACTTTGAATTGTGGCTTTACAGTTGTTTTACTCTGATTAATGTACAGTAGCTTTTGCACTTCTGAAAACTGACATAAGCTAAATTGTCCTGAGGATCTCTGCCAACTTCTGCTCAGCTCCTGAAAACCCCTTAAGGAGGTAGTCAAGCATGCTAAAACATTCTGTGCACTGCCCAGAGCGGTCGCAGCGGATGCTTCTTGTTCAGTTCCCATTTCTGTATTTTAAAGATTCCACGAACAGGGCTGAACTGGCATTCCTGGAAAACCCAAGTTCTCGATTTCTTTTTCCTGCAGACTGGTTTTACTCCCTTTCATGCTGCCCTCTACACCCCATTCTGGGCGCACAAATGTGGGGATTCTATAACGTCACACCTAATTTCTGGGAATGCCCCAACCACCCATGCCCCTCCCATGGCCACGCCCCCCTTTGGAGTTGCATGCTATGTAATTTAGGATAGGCAGGCATAACTCCTAATTACTGCCCATTAAATGCTTGCTCATGTCAAGGATTGATTGCTAGCGCTTAATTGACTAATTAGTTTATCTGCAGATCTAAGAGCCCAAATTTGAGCAATCTGTACAGAATCCGGCTCCTCCGCTCTGCGGGTGCTCTCAATGTTTCAGCACCCCCAATACCGAGCAAACAAGAAACATTCACTTGTGTTTTTTTTTTTTTTTTTGTTACATTTGTACCCCGCGCTTTCCCACTCATGGCAGGCTGAATGCGGCTTACATGGGGCAATGGAGGGTTAAGTGACTTGCCCAGAGTCACAAGGAGCTGCCTGTGCCTGAAGTGGGAATTGAACTCAGTTCTCAGGACCAAAGTCCACCACCCTAACCACTAGGCCCCTCCTCCACAGTTTAGCACCCCCAATCATTTTGAAAAGCTGGCTTGTATGGCTCAGCATGCACCAGGGGCGTAGCTACATGGGCCCCCATAGATTTGGCCCTGGCCCCCCCGTTGCCAACCCCTTCGACTCCCCCCCCGCCAACCCTCCTCCGCCGCTGTACGTGCAGGACGTCAGACTCACAGAAACAGTCAGAAGCCTTGCAGATCAGCAACGCGGCCGCGCCGGAGGACTTTGGCTGGTGGGAGTTAGGGACCCCCGCCAGCAAAGGTAACCGATGGCGGCGGGGGAGGGTTGGTTGCGGAAAAGGGGGGGTCGAAAGGGCTGGCGCCGGGGGGGGGTCAAAGGTGGTGGTGGTGGTCAAAAATGACAGGGGGGGTGGTCAAAAATGGCAGGGGGGGTCGGCGGCGCCAGGGGAGGCTAAAATGTGCCCTCTCACCTTGGGCTCTGGACTCCCCTCCCGCCAAAGTCTGGCTACACCCCTGGCATGCACCAATGCAGGGCTGGCTCAAGGCAAGATGCCGCCTGAGGCGGAGCTTCAATGCCACCCCCCCCCCCCCCCTGGCATTTTACCTGGTCACGGTGACTTTCCAAACCCGGCAGCGATTCCCATACGCTGCCCTGCTGATGCCGGCACCTGCCTCTTCCCTTTACTGCAGCTGCCTGAGCGAAACAGGAAGTTACTTCAGGCAGTCGCAGTAAAGGGAAGAAGCGGGTGCCGGCAGTAGAAGGGCAGCGTATGGGAATCACTGCCGCTGCTGGGCTTCAAAAGTCACCTGACCAGGTAAAACGCTGCAAAGCTGCCCCCCCCCCCCCCCCCACCGAGATGCTGCCACCTCTGCACCAATGGGACACCAAATTTGGCACACAACTTTAGAGAATTACTCCCTATCCCCCGGATTCTATATAGCACGACTTAAGTTGCTCGTGCAAATCCGGTCGTGTTCTGGATTTACGTGTGCAACTTAATTGGTTAACAAGCCAATCAGCGCCAGTAATTGTCAATTAACAAGCAATTATTGACACTAATTAGCATTTAGAATTTACACGCGCAACTAAGCGTATCCTGTAACGTGATGCGCGTAAATTCTAAGTTAAAAAGTCAAAAAGGAGGCGTGGCCATGGGCGCAGAATGGGCAGGTTGTGAGCGTTTGTAAAATCTATGTGCATTGTTATAGAATACACCCGGTCAGTGTAACTGCCCGTGACTAAATTTAGTCGTGAGAAAAGGCGCTCAGCATATTCTATAAACTGCATGGAAATTTAAGCATCTACTATAATAATTTGCACCTCCAACGTTCTGAAGCTGATCACCAGGAAGTTGAAGCCCGGTTCATAATGTCTGAAGCCTTCTGGTGACGTTACCGTGTTGCCTGGGAAACTGCAACGCGACTCAAGCACGGGCGCTACGAGTTCACACCACCATCTTCATCCCCTCCCAGTTCAGCAGTCCAGCCCCCCCCTGTATGTCACCCCCCTCCCTCTGTCTCTGTGGCCTCCGAGTGCAAGGAGGACGCATGCGAGCGCCCCAGCCCTTCGTATGTGGCAGCTGCTGTTTAAAAGTTACTCGGCTGGCAACACTCAAGTCCACCAAGTACAGACGCCGCTTCAGACAGGCTGTGGTTCGCTGTTCCTCTGGTCCCGCCCTCATTTCCTGTTTGCGGAAGGGCGGAACCAGAGGAACAGCGAACCACAGCCTGTCTGAAGCGACGTCTGTACTTGGTGGACTTGAGTGTTGCCGGCCGAGCAGGAGGTAAAACATTTTAAACAACAGCTGCCACGTATGAAGGGCTGGGGCACTCGCATGCGTCCTCCTTGCACTCGGAGGCCACAGAGACAGAAGGAGGGAGGGACTGGGTGGCGGAAATCGGAGAGGGGGTCCTGAGACGAGGGGGGGGGGGGGGTCCTGAGACTAGAGAGGGGGGGAGGGAGGTCCTGAGACGAGAGGGGGGAGGGGGCTCCTCAGATGAGAAGGGGAGGGGGTGGGAGGGGGGTCCTGAGACGAGAGAGGGTGGGGGGTCGGATGAGGAGGGGGTGGGGGGAGGGAGAGGGGGGAGGGGGGAGGAGGAGGGGGAGGGGGCCCTGGAACCTTGTTAGCGCCCATTTCCTTTCTGTTGGAAACGGGCCTCTTTTACTAGTATTCTATAAAGTGCACCTACATTTACGAGTACTTTACAGAATATGCCTAGGCGTATTTTTTTCAGCGCCAATTTTTTAGGCATGATATGTAGAATCTAGTCCTATGTGTTTACAGCAGAAGGTTCTTAATAAAATTGGAGTCTCTGAGGCTGATACTCAGTCCATGAAAGGCAGCCCACGTTAAGTGCCATGATTTGCATTGGTCCGGATAGACAATGCCGGGCTGTTTCCGGCAACCGGCACTGAATATCCGAGTTTATTTTGACTGTTAAAAGGTTAACTGACTACGCCGGTATTCAATGCTAAACAGCGAATCTTTTAGTGGCCTATTTTGATCACTCAACATAGCTGGTTTGGCGTTGAATATCTGCGCCTAACCGGCTGTGTCGAGAAATCTAGGGGATATTCAGAAACCGTGGTTAGGAGCTTAAACGCTATTTAACCAACCAGGAGTTGTTCAGGGGGTCTGTTTACAAGCTCTAAGACCCTGGAGTTACTAAGCACAGTTTCCCAGGGGTTTCCGAGCAATTCTTTCCCAACATGGATGTTATCTAATCACCAGAAAGGGCCAATAGCCAATCACAACTGCCGTCAAACTTTCCCCATGTGTAAATCTCCTCTGTGGGGGAGAGGCAAAAGATGGAAATGGGGCCCAATGGATAAGGCCCTCACAGGTGAAGTAATTCTTTGATCTAATAAGAAAAATAGTCTTTATTTGATGACATGACACTTTGTGGAGACAAAATACCAAACCAAAACAAGAATGAAAAGCACAAGACTGGATTTCCATGGCATGAAAAACACAATGTTGGAGGTCTGGAAATCCTCCCAGGTCCTGATTGGTTATCAACTGCAGCTCGATCCCTGAGACAGGGACAGCACGCATTTCTGTCACGATGACCTCTTCACGTGTGCAATTTCATGACCATCGGGACAAGAGTTAGCATACCTATGGAAGCCGGCGAGGGAGGGCCTGGCCAGTAGTCCGTCTCAATCTTTGGGATGGTGTTGGGTTCTGGAGCTTGGGCTGCCGGGAACTTGGAGAACTTGATGATATCTTCGGAGGACTTGCTCATTGCTGCCGTGGCAGCTGCATCTAGATGGCAAGCAGGGTAGGGGGATGGCAGCTTAGTTCTCTGTTCCAGTTGGAACGTCATGCCTTCAGTGTTAGTGCTCAACCCCTTCTTCCTTCATTCCAGTGCCCACCTCAAGTCCATGCCAGGCTGTGTAAGTGCACTTAGCTCTGATTCTTCTGTGTTTTGTGCGTATAAGATACAGCCGCTAGGTGGATCACATGGAATCATGTACACCAGAGTTTTCTGAGGCAGGTTTAAAGCGGGGGGGGGGGGGGGGGGGGGGGGGGAGGGGGGAGAGGGAGGAGACAATGAATTACCTTGGCTGGAGGGCTGTAAAACTGGCCCAACACAACCTTACCATTGTGAGTCAAAACTCTAGCACAAATTTCTTGCACTGACTTCACGTAGGGAAGCGCAATGACCTAATTCCTGGCTTTTCTGCAGCCAATTGTGCACTGATTTTGGTGATGCTGATAAATGTCCATTAAAGGATAGACTACGATCAATCGAATTTCATGAGCTGGGACCAGGGCTTGGACTGGAACCCAGTAATTCAAAGATGATATTAAGACAGTACTCTAGTTCATGACTCCATTTGTGCAAAAATCATTGCTGAAATACGTTTACGAGGTGAAAGGGGTCTGGTGTACATCAAACCACGTCACCCTGACCAAGATGCCTCCCGCTCGTTACGTTCTCAGAAGCACCCCCATGCACCTCTGCACCCTGAGCTCTTAAGTGTTAGAAAGGTTAGTGAGGGTAAGAAGAGCGGAAGCAGACATCTCATGCTAGTCACTCTACAGTATGTGTCAGCTGCTGCTGAACTGCTTCATTCTTCTCGTAGTTGGTCTCAATGCTTATGCTGCTCTACCCTTGAACTTTTCCATCCATTAGTTAGACAGGAACCCTAGAAAGTACCAGCGCTCTGGGTTGCAAGTCCATGAGTGCCTTTGGATTGGGTGAAACTGGGATGCCAGCATTCTGCATTACAGGGAGAAATGTTGGTCTTAGGGCTGTTGGGGACATTTGGAGACCCATTATGAGCTTAATTTTGATGACCTATAAGCAAGTTGCGTATTTTAGATTGCAATTTCATTTTTCGTAAGGACATAAGAATTGCCAAACTGAGTCAGACCGAAGGTCCGTCTAGCTCAGTGGCTGATCCAGGTCACAAGACCTGGCAGAATCCCAAAGAGTAGCAAGCTTCTATGCTACTTGCCCCCAGGTATAAGAAGGCTTTCCCCGGGTCTGTCTTTAATGGCTTACGGGCTTTGACGCCACAAAATTGTCCAAACTTTTTTTAAACCCAGCTAGGCTAACAACAGCTTTTAACACGTCCTCTGGCAACGAGTTCCAGAGTTGAACTATAAGCTGAGTGAGAAAATGTTTTCTCCTATTTGTTTTAAATGTGCTACTATCTAACTTCATGGGGTGTTGTCCCCTAGTCTTTGTACTTTTTAAAAGAGTAAACATTTGATTTGTGTCTACCCTTCCCACTCAGGATTTTACAGAGCTCTGTTATGGCTCCCCTCAGCCGTCTCTCCAAATTAAAAAAACAAACAAACTCTCTAGCCTTCTTCATATGAGAATTGTTCCATCCCCTTCATCGTTTTTGTCGCCCTTCTCTGTACCTTTTCTAATTCCACTATATCATTTTTGAGATGCAGTGGCCTGAATTGCACACAATACTCATGGTGCAGTTCTGGTCGTTACGTGAAACTGAAATGAAAATGTCTTAATGCCGCATCACTAATGTAAATATTTTGCGTTGGACAATTTTAGAATCTTCTAAAATGTAGGGCTCTTGGCTCTCACCCAAGGCTGCCGCCATAGGGAGATCTATCTCTGGACACGGTTGCAGCAAGAGGTCACATGAGAACGTAAGTCTCCACTTACAGCTCATCTTTGTTTCAAGGTAACCCCCTCATTTTAAGGCCTTTACCCATCTCCCATGTTTCTCTCTGTGAAGGCTTTCACCAGCCTCTCACCCTTTGGCCGTTAGTTGCCACTTCAGGGATCTCCCAGTCCTGGACAGATTTAAGAAGAAGCCCCTACTGGCAAACTTAACAGCATAAACACATACCCAGCCAGAGAGTGAGCTTACCAGCCCAGGGACGCTGAGAGGGGGGCAGGAGGGGCAAGATTTCACCAGGCCCGGCTTCCATGGGGGCCCCAGGGCCCTGGCCATAACCCAGCATTAAATTCTCCCCCTTCCGCCACACGGTTCAGTATCTCTTTCGCCTTTCCCTCCTCCTCGGCAGTGTTCCTGCAGGCTACCCTGTACCCTCCCGCTGGCTTCGGACATATTCCCTCTGATTCGTCCCGCCTCCTCTGACACAACTTCCTGTGTTCGCATAGGCGGGACACACAGCAGAGGAAACACTTCGGAGGTCAGCCAAAAGTAAGCTGCTCCTTGTTTTAATGCTGCCGGCAGCCCGCAGGAACGCTGCCAAGGAGGGAAAGACTAGAGAGATATTGTACCGGGTGAGGGGGCGGCGCCATGGTGGCAGCAGAAGCAAGCGGGAAGAGGGCGGCAGCAGCAGGCAGGCGGGGGGGGGGGGGGGGGGGGCATTATTTGCCCCAGGCCCAGCTTTATCTCTCGGTGGCCCTGTATCAGCACTTTTACATTTTTATATATATCCTTCACTTATCTTATTGGCAGGGCCAGCATCTGAGCTCCCATGCTCCAGTGGGCTCCCAAGTCTACCTGAAGCTGAAGGAAGACACTCATTCGACCAAGTCTTATTGATCTTTATAATTTGTAATCACACCTCCAAATAACTCATTTTGGAATGTCCAATATAAAGTCACCCCCTGGCCCTGAAGGAACAAGATGTCTGCTCAGACTTTTCGGTAGAAAGCTTAGCGGTTTCCAGTGATTGTTAAGGAAAGGGAGTGAGACCGATTGGTTTTAGGATCCGGAATTGCAACTTCTCCTAGCGGAGAGGGAAGGAAGGGAAGAAACGGCGTGGGATTTGACACAGGCAGAGACTGAGGAAGCTGTGCTGCAGAATCAGACAAGCAGGGTTTCAGCCGGTACTTACAGGTTAGAAGTGACGCAGTCACAGCAGTTAGACATTCACAGGTTAATGGGAGAGGAGAAAAAAACACAGTGAAGCCATAAAAAACAAACAATGAAGAACGTAGTCAAAATGGAAAATTAAAATGAGCATAAATAAAAAGCTGAATTAGAAGCAATTGGCAAAAACCTAAATTGGTCCTTCTAGGAAGAAGAGGTCATTTGGGAAGATCTCCACTAGGCATGGAGCTCATTAAAGACATCAATGATAAGTGAAAGTAGGGTTACCATATTTTGTCCCTCTAAAAGGAGGACACATGCCCCGCCCCCCACCACACCCACCCTGCCCCCGTCACATTTTCCCCTCCCCTCGTCACATACCCCGCACCCCCCCCCCCCTGTCACCCCCCCCTCCCCTTACCTTACTACTGCCCTGGTGGTCTAGTGACCTCTTCTGGGCAGGAAAGAGCCCCCTCTTGTCCAGATTTCTGGACAAATAGGCAGGCTGATAGCCCGCCTGCCCGCCAGCCTGCCCGTTTGTCCAGAAATCCGAAGAAATGGGCAGATTGGCAAAACCCGCCCGGTTGCCCGGACATGCCCTCCAAAAGAGTACATGTCCGGGTAAATTCGGACATATGGTAACCCTAAGTGAAAGACACCCCCCTCCCCCATACAGCTTCTGCAGTAAAAGATAAGCTGACAACATACTAAAATTTCAAAAGGAAAAAAAAAGAATTTTGCATTTGAGGGGTTCTGATGAAGGTTCTTGGTTTATTCAGTGCACTTGTAAATGGCCCTAGCGTACAACCTGCTGGAATGGTTGCTTTAATTGAAAAAGTATCCTGTGTGCATTTAGAATTTAAATAAATATATGCCACTTGTCCCCAGTTCTGTTTATTTGGCTTTTTAGGATATGGTTCAGTCCTTCAACGTGTGAATTCCGGCCCATATCTTTGTGGTTGTAAATGGACCCTGAAGCCCAGGATGTATCCTTTCATGGGACAATATGATCAGAAAGTAGCTTAGCACCTGCCTGATAAGGCATGAACACATTCTAGTCTTGGCAATCCACTGCTACTCTGCAGGAATGAACAATATAAAAAGCGTCAGACTCAGAACGAAGCCTTGCGCCGGAAGAAGAGGACCTCGGCTGGCGGGGGTTGAGGTCCCCCGCCAGCAAAGGTAGGCAACGGCGGTGGGAGGGGGGGTCAAGAGGGTCATCGGCAGGGGGGTCCAGGGCCAAATCTACAGGGGCCCAGGCCCCCGTGGTCCCACATAGCTACGCCACTGCTTTCAGCTAATTAAAAGGGCTGCTGTTTCTTGTCTTGTTTTTTCACATAATTTTTCTTTTAATTGAAGTTTAAACAAAATTGAAATCAGCATATTCTTTCATTTTAATTTTAAGAATCTAAAAAATGCATTCCAGCTCAAGAGGCAGATGCTTATTTCAGAATGTAGCTTGAGGCTGTAAGAGATCTCATAGCCAATTTATTATATTGATGATGCCTGAACGCTGAATGTGTCATGACGTAATTTAGACAATATACTAGCTGTTGAGCCCGTTAAAACGGGCTGGTATTGGGGGTTTCCGGAGGTCGCCGCTGCCCCCCCCCCCCCCCGTGAGGTCGCCGCTACCGTTCCCCCCCCATCCCACCGGAGTCGCCGCCACCAGCCCTCCACCCGTCCCAGGCCCTCTCTCCGCTACTGAACTTACATCCATTCGCCGGAACGCAGCACGCATATCAGCTGAGCTGCTGTCGGCCTTCCTTCTCTGCCTGTGTCCTGCCCTCGTGTGACGTAATGTCAGCGAGGGCGGGACACAGGCAGGGAAGGAAGGCGGATGGCAGCTCAGCTGATGTGCGTGCTGCGTTCCGGTGAATGGATGTAAGTTCAAGGAGAGAGGGCCTGGACCGGGTGGCGGGAGCGGTAGCAGCGACCTCGGGCGGGGGGGGGGTGTGTGTGGAGCGGTAGCGACCTCGGCGGCCTTGCGCAGTTTCCCTCTCTGTCCCGCCCCCGTCATCACGTATTGACGCGGGGGCGGGACAGAGAGGGAAGTCTCTACTGCGCATCTGCGAGTGAGTCGGTCACTCGCCATTTATATGTTTGATGTTCTCTACCGTTGATGCTTATCTAACACACTTCTCTTCTTTTTTCTATGCTTGAATCCCAAATAGTAGCAAAATTGCCCACAATGAAAGTGGAAACTCCAGGCCAATCAGACCCATGAGGATACAAGAAAAGTATTCTGTACGATTTCAGCTTCATACTGGCTTTTTGGCTTGGGACAGCTGTGCACACAGCCAGCACCAGACCACAATTCTGTAATCTCACTGCAGACCTGGAAAGAGGACGGACATGAAAAGAGCCAGGACCTCATACCAAGCAGCAAGGACTTCCTCTTTAACATCAGCAAAATTCGCCCTTTCCTCTCTGAACACACCACCCGAACTCTCGTCCACGCTCTCATTACCTCCCAACTTGACTACTGCAACTTACTCCTCACCGGCCTCCCACTTAGCCACCTATCCCCCCTTCAATCTGTTCAGAACTCTGCGGCACGTCTCATATTCCGCCAGAACCGATATACTCATATCACCCCTCTCCTCAGGTCACTTCACTGGCTTCCGATCAGATACCGCATTCAGTTCAAGCTTCTCCTTCTTACCTACAAATGCACTCAGTCTGCAGCCCCTCGCTACCTCTCTACCCTCATCTCCCCTTACGTTCCCGCCCGGAACCTCCGTTCACAGGATAAATCCCTCCTCTCAGTACCCTTCTCCACCACCGCCAACTCCAGGCTCCGCTCATTCTGCCTCGCCTCACCCTATGCTTGGAACAAACTTCCTGAGCCCTTACGCCAAGCCCCCTCCCTGCCCATCTTCAAGTCTTTGCTTAAAGCCCACCTCTTCAATGCTGCGTTCGGCACCTAACTCTTTCAGGAAATCCAGACTGCCCCAATTTGACTGCCCCTATCAGACTGACTGTTCACGTGTCCTTTAGATTGTAAGCTCCTTGAGCAGGGACTGTCCTTCTATGTTAAATTGTACAGCGCTGTGTAACCCTAGTAGCCCTTTAGAAATGTTAAGTAGTAGTAGTAATTACCGTGCTGTTTGTAGATAGGTGGCTTCCTGTAAATATTGGTGCCTTGATCTGTGAATGGAAATGGAAAAAAGACAGGTCAGTTTAAAGACCAAACTCAGCTACCAGTGCCTCCAAAGGTAGCTGGACAACACATGATTAATAGATAAACACACACAACATGAGGAACAAATGAAGCAGAGAGAAATCAGGGAAGACTGGGTAGAATGGCACAGACAAGGTGAGGATGAATCCTTTAGCAAACACTGTGGAACATGGTAACGGGAAGGAGAGAGAGAATGATTGCTGTGACTTAATAATAATGGCACCCCAGCGGAACTGGAGAGGAGTCGCCATTGTGGAGAGAGGGTGGACACAGATCCCAGAGTCATTTGGGATGCACAGAGAAGTCCAAATGACCTCTGGTAGTGAAAGAGAGCTTGAGAGACAGGATCAAGTTCCTTTTCAGCCAACGAGCAGAATGAAAAGGGAGGAAAGCAGAGCAATGGGATGAACGTGCAGTCAGTGCTAAAGGCCTGAGACCGCTGCCTGACCTGACAGAGGGAGAAACGCAAGTGTGGTCAGCAGAAAAGCCCCCCCCCCCAGGTCCATCCAGTCAGATCCCTACCCAATTACTGATCCCCTTCCTTTCCTTGTTCTGGGGTCTGTCTCATAGACGCTTGTATTCTGTTACAGTTCTGGTTCTTCCCACTTCTACTGGACATCTGTTCCACCCGCCACCCCTCCCCCCCCCCCACCCCCACCCCCATACAGCCTTTCCTTAAGCTTTCTATTCTGTGGAAAATGCTTCCTGCTGGTTCTCTGCTAGATATTTCAAGATTGTATCATGTCTTCCCTTTCCCTTCTTTTTACTATATAGGACATCTTGAGCTCCTGAAATCTCTCTTTGGAATCCTAACATTACATAAATAGTGACTGTGTACTATCATGATGATCCTTCATTGAACTGCCCCACCTTATTAATGTCCTTATATAGATGTGGTCTCCAGAACCAGCCACAATATATCTTGTCACCTCCCCCCACCCCCGACACATTTACTCTGTTGCATATTTTCTAACCATCTGCAGACACATTGACCATTCTAACTAATTAAACTGTCCTTGAGTCACCACTTGACCATTAAAGAGACGCAAACCAAGCAATGCGTGGTCTGGACAGCCACCCACTGAAAACTGGGGCCTTTCAAGTTACCCCGCCAGGGTTGCAATGAACCAAGAGGCTTTCTCATTGTGAGCTAAAACATTATTCACAATAGACAAGTGTATTACCAGCAAAACTGATTTTGCAGGGTCTTTGCCTTAGTAGGACACTTAGTAAGGAGAACACCACAGTATCACATAAGTACATAACTACATAAGTGTTGTCATACTGGGACAGACCGAAGGTCCACCAAGCCCAGTATCCTGTTTCCAACAGTGGCCAATCCAGGTCACAAGTACCTGGCAGAAACCTAAATAGTAGCAACATTCTATGTAGAACCTCAAAGAGTAGCAAGATTCTAGAATTCTAAAGAATAACAAGATTTCATGCAAAATTTCAAAGTGTATAGCAACATTCCATTTAGAACCCTAAAGAGTAGCAAGATTCCATTCAGAATCCTAAGTACATAAGTGTTGCCATTCTGGGACAGACCGAAGGTCCACCAAGCCCACTATCCTGTTTCCAACAGTGGCCAAACCTGGTGACAAGTACCTGGCAAGATCCCCAAAAAGTACAATACATTTTATGCTGCTTATCCCACAAATAAGCAGTGGATTTTCCCAAGTCCAGTCTTAAAAAGGCACCGAGAAATTTCCAAATTACAACTCCACAGGCAAATAGATTTTGTCAATATTTAGCAATGGTTACGAAACTATTGGTGGCCTCAAGCAGATGTTAACGTTTCTATCAATAATACACGTCATAGGTACAACAGGAGCCACCACTCCACTTATGCTGGTCAGAGAACAGGTCCTAGAAATAAGGTGGCCTCCTGCCTCTGGGTTATACGGAACAGCCAAGCATATCATATTACGGTGGGAAAATGTGGGATACAAATGCAATAAGTAAATAAATACCCAGCCCTTCCACTACACAAGCCATTGCTATCAAATGCCAATGGAAAAAAATTGCGTTCCGTTATTGGAAGGTTGGCGTTTAAACCAGGCAATACCGATTTCTCCCAGGGGACATTGCTGCCTAGATGTTCTGTCGTCATCTTAAACTCAACGCGGCCACAACAGAACTTTGCATTTCCTCTTCCCCCAAATCCTCTTTTCTTGATCACAATGAATAACGTAACTATCTTCCTGTTCCCCTCAGCTGACAACCTTCAATCCCTTTCAACTTCCTCCATTCTTTCTCTACATATGTGAACATGGCCAAAAGCTGCTGCTCCTTCCTTTCCAAAATCCGCTCCCCTGCCCCTCTAAACATAGTACCAGCATCATTGTTCACTTCCTCATCACCTCCGGCTTAGACTACTGCAACATGCTTCTCATGGGTCTGTCACTGAATGATCTCTTTCCATTGAGGTCTGCTCAGAACTAGGCAGCATAACTCATCTTCCTCCGACATCACCAAAATCATGTAATCTCTCTTCTTAAATCGCTCCGACAGCTCCCCATCTGATTCCACATAAAATTCAAACCGCCTGTCCTTGCCTAAAATGCATTCGCTTTACGGAGCCTCCTCTCACGTGCTCAGCGAGCAGGCTGCTGTTATCCCTCCCTTCTCCTCTACTGATAAATCTCAACTCTGTGCTCTTCTTACTTGGCGCTCTAGAGTGGCAATAAGCCCAACGTGGGCTTACTGCTCGCTTTTCCGGGACTACCGCCGGCCCAACGCTCTCTGCCGCATGGCCACGCAGTAAGCTAACTCACCACGTGGCCATTTTTGGGGGAGGGGAGTGGGCTTTTACTGGCTGCAGAAAAAAATGGCCCTGGCACGCAGGAAAAATGGCCCCCACCTCTAGCTCAGGGCCCTTTTTGCCCGTAGCTCGGTAAAAAAGCCCCTCAGCCTCTAGAAGCGCCTCCCTCGACACACGAACTGAGCCCCCTCTCTTGCCACTGCCATATTCAAATCCAGTCCGTAAACGCAGCTCTATGAGGCTGCTTTTAACCTACTTGTCCTACACAGGGCCTCTTTACCTTGCCCAAGGCTTGTCTCTTAAATGAATTCTCATTCAGCCTCACTCCTTTCAGTTGATCCCACTACCTTGGCTTAAAAGCCAGATGGGTCTATGATCATCAGTCTGTCTTATTAAGACTGCAAACTTCAAGAAGCCACAACTGTCCATTATAGGTATTTGTAAAGTACCCCTGCCAGCAACTACATAAATAATAATAATCCTAAAAAATGTATTTATAGCCGAGGGCTGTAAAAATCAGCTGCTTTTAAAGGTCAAAATTTTCTGTACCTTCTGAGAATTTCTCAATACCAGAGCCCATTTTAACTAAGCTATCCTCATCGGCACTACGGACCTCTGTATAAGATCTGGTCTCTGCATCGCTACCGTCCTCTCCCGTTTCAACGTTATTTATACATCATTCTTTTGTGCTTATGAAACAAGAATCAAGATTTGAAAGTGCAGAATGGGTGCTCTTTTGTACTCAAAATATGCAATATGAAAAGCACAGCAATTCATCCCAGAGACAGATTAAAACTTATCTACCACAGTTCAGTATCTGTATGGAGAGTTCTACCGTAACTTTTGTATAAACCACACTGTAGCCCTCTGATCGTCACTGGAGTACACTAAGAGCACATGTGACCCCTCTAGCATAACTGGGGAATAGCGTGATGAAACACTTGCTTGTAAGTCACTCCGAGATGCTTTACTGTAACGCAGAAATAATTGCAAAACAGTAGCGATATTTTTCTGTTTTTAATACAAATCCAGAACTTGCATCCCTACTGGAAGAGCGTGATATAATGGAGACAAGACAGAGATCACAGTAAAGCTACATTCTACATCGTGACAGGAGATGGAGACAGACACGGCATCAGCTCCTACCTGGAATATGGAAATGTTTAGGGGCCTGAGCGTAAGTTGGAGTTAGAGGGCGGCTGTCGGGCCGGTAAGTGTGGGGGGAGTTCCGACCGCTGGACGGCTCATTGCCTCCAATGAGAAGAATGGAAGGGAGGGGAAATGAGACAGGGAAAGCAGCGTAAAAGCAAGCAGAAAGAAAACAACAAAAAGATAAATTCCAAATTATAAAAAGGGAAAAAAAGAGAAGTCAGCAGAAAATATTAAAGAACTTTGCTAGCACTGGATGAACTGTTTCACTGTATTAGGACGGAGCAGTCTGTACACCGTTTAGTTGACAGGCACGGATCTATGAAGCAATACAATCAGGGCTGTAGGGGTGAGTGTGGGGTAAGCAGTACAAGGTCTTCATGCCACAGAGCGCCCTAAGCCTAAGTTCTGCCCTGGGACCCAGCATGCTTAACAGCGGCCCTGGGTACAGTTACATATACATTATAAAATGGACTGAAAGTATCTTGCAACTGCTTCCACTATGCCCATTGTTTGCAGTAGCCAATCAGAAGGTAGATTAAACAATGCTTGATGACATCACAAAGCAGCTGAGGAACTTAGAGAAAGTGGAAGTCTGGGATCCTTTCCTAGCTCTGCCCTTCACAGGTACAAATTCTGGGCTTTGTGCTTTTTTATTCATCCATTTTATAATTGCTAGGGTGCGTTTCACAGCCACCAGTTAAATGTGCAGTTAAAGCAAAGGTGGGCCACAGTGAGAGATTGCTTTCTACTGTTGTTGCTACCCCTGGACCATGCCCAGCCTGCTCTCTAGGTAAAAAATGATGTTTTCTATGCAAAGTCAAAACGAGTCATGTACAGCAGCAAACAGGCAAAGCAGATGCCAGGAATTCCTTAGTCTGTGGAGGGTGGGGGGTGTTTTCTGGGGTGCTGAAGGGATCTAATTTTGGGGGTTGTCAGTTTCTGCTAGCAGAGAGGTCGAAATCTGTTTAGCAGCAGAAATTTTTTTTTTTAAAATCCTAAATGCATCAGATCTCACAGATTCCTGCTTTATTGGTGAGTCATGCAGGCTGTGTTCACACAAATATGTGACAGGATACCATACCTATATAAAATGAACCTGAAAAGATCAAAAGAAAAAGGTAAACCCAACAGTAAAAGAAAAAGGCTGAGAATATCAAGACGCTGAAGGAAGAGAGTCTCGAGGTGCATGCGTTTGTGTGCGTTTGTCTGTCGCATGCCATGCTAACAGGCCTCCATACTTGCTATGTAGATGCGCATACACACAGCACACAACACAAGCATCCTTCCCCAGGACACGCCAAAGCACGCTGAAGAACACACGCTGTCTGGCTCACAGCTACAGCACAGATGGCCCTGCTGGTACCAATGAAAGGGTCACTCAGGCACTTGAATCATCTCACAGCAAGCCTGTAAATACTGGCGACATGGAGGGACATCCCACAGCGGGCTGGCAGTGGCCCTCTGCTCTCTGCAAAGGATTTTCAAAGAGCTTAATGGCTCAAACCGCAGTGCAACGGGAGTTGTACCTAGTTATACGGCTTTCCTTTACATGAAAAGTACCTTATTGTTCTGTGAGTGGTGGGTGATAATAGAGTTTCTACATGTCCAATAGTTAAGCATTTGAGACCCAACGAGATTAGGCTCCATTCTGTTATTGCAAGCCATATTTTGGCAGGAATAGCTGAGAACTTTCCTCTCTAGCCGTGGTAAATAATCTGAGGTTCATCTGAATTTCAGAGGTACACTTCAGGCTGGTTTGAGCCCAATGGGAAAAACTGGATCCAGGGTATAGGAGCCGACTCTATGGGTGTTGTGGGTACTTGAGCACCTCCAATACTGAGAAAATTCCTTGGATGTGTCCAGGGAGGGGTTATTTCCACTGGGCTTAGCACCCCCAATAATTTTGAAAAGTTGGCTCCTATGATCTAGGGAAAATCCAAGAAGCAGTAAAAAAAAGATTTGCAAAGCAGATTTTCTACTGGTTCTGGAATTTTCCACAGACCAAAGCAAATTCCCTCAAACTCACCAGCTAGTAAAAAATCCATTCACACTTGCCTAGCTGGTTCACTGCTTCCTTTTACCAAACACATAGCCTGACCATACCTGCTGGCAGATCCTTCTTCCAATATCATTCCCTCTAGCCTCCCACCTCGCTTTCCCTCTTCAAATCCTGCATCTCCTGCATGCAGAGGTGGACTGACAGGGATGTAGGCCCCTGGGCAATAAAAGGATCAGGCCCCCCTGCCCCTGGGTCCCACATCTCTCCCTCCCCCTCCCCAAATCCAACATCTTTCGCCCCCTCTCCCCAGATGCAACATCTTTCCGTTATACTTTCTCCCTCCCCTCGAAGAACCATCTCTGCCGCCCTCCGAAGCTCCATCTCTGTCCCCTCCCTTCCTTCTCCAGGTCCAACATCCCTCCCAAGGCCAACAACTCCACCTCTCTCCTCTCTGCCCCTTTATCTGTCTCTCTCTCTCTCTCTTCACGTTTACCTCAAAAGCCCCTTTCTCCATACAGGACCCTAGCTGTCTGCTGCTGACCGGAACCTCCCTGCCACGGCCCACCTTTGCAGAAGCAGGAAGTTACATCAGAAAGGTTCCAGTCAGTAGCAAACAGCCGGGACCCTGTATGGAGAAAGGGGCTTTTGAGGTATGGGAGGCAGCGGGATGAGAGAGGGGGAGTGCCAGACCCAGGGGACAGAGGGGAGAGAGATGTCAGACTTGTTGGGAACAGGTACTGGGCCCCACAACTTCACTGGGCCCTCGTTTACTGCCCCTGCCTGTGCTGACAAAACCTAATCCTTCTCCCATCCTAGAAACACTTCTAGATCTGAATTTCACTCTGCAACTCTTAGGTAAACACAGTGTGGAGATAATTCTATAAGGAGTCGCCTAGTTCTGGGGGGTCAAGTCTTGGTAAATGTAGGATTTTCTAGTCATTTACATTTGCATGTGAATACATAAGCACCTAAATGAGCGACACACTATTCTGTATGTGCCATTATTTGACGGTGTGTATTTTGCAGGAGGACGTTTATATGGGTGGAATTTGTGTAGACTGTGAAATATTATAATCTACTCAGCCCACATTCAAAGCAATTTAAGCAGGCAGGAGCCTCTCCTGCCCAGCTAAATTGCTTACCGCCACCTAAGTGGTAATATTCAGCCACAGTTAACCGGACAGTGCCGCTGAATATCACCACAGACAGCCCAACCAAAAAGGAGGAGCCGGGAGTTAGGCGGGTGCTGGCAATATTCAGTGCCGGGACCCACATAGCTAAGTGGGTTAATTTAGGAGAGCTTGAAAGCTGTCCTAAATTTATCCGTTTACGCTATGCAGGTCCAGCACTGAATGCTGGCCAGGACCTGCACAAAAAAAGGTACCATTTCCCTTCAATTCCCCTCTCCCCCCCAAGGAGGTCCACAGGCCCGCTCCCAACCTCACCAATGTTGCACATAACACCCCTCACAACACCCCCAACAGGTCAACATCCTCCCTCCCATCCGCATCCCTCCACTTCCCAGTCAGGATAGGTTCCCCCCCCTTGCTTCTGCCCCTAGTGGAAGCTTCCAGAAAATGGCTGCCACGACTTCTCACAGCAGCTTCATGGTACTACAGGAAGCTGCCACTAGAGGCAGGAGCGAGTGGAGTTCGCTTCTGCCCCCATCGCGCCACTGGACCACCAGGAAGGTCAGGTAGGCCTGGGGAGGACCTATCCTGACTGGGAGGCGGGAGGAAGGTGTTGAGCAGATGGGGGCTATGCACGACATCGGGGAGAAGTAGGGAGGGAGGTCTATGGGCCTCCTTGGGGTGGGTGGGGGATTGGAGGAAAATGTTACATTTTTTTAAATGTAGGTCACAACCAATATTCAGCCAGGGCCCACCAGATTTAGCCCTCAGTTTTCAGTACCAGTGCCCGGACATGGGCCATCACTAAATATCTGGGGCTAATCTAGCTGACGACAGGATTTTTAAAAACGCTGACCACCAGCAGCTGAATGTTGGCCAGTATATGTATAATTTCACAACTAGGCAAAGTTTTTACAGCAGCTCGATGGCTTGTGTAAGTGCTCACAGCTAAAATACAGACATAAATTTGGCCTGCTATGACAGTATTCTGTAAAGAAAAGTAGGTACTTACTTTTCCTTATAGAACAGGCTTTAAATATGCACCTCCCTAGCGCCTCTCTGTGGGGAACTCTCTTATACTTTCCCCTCCAAGTGACTGCAAACCATTTCACTATGAACGGAGCTCTATAAAAGAAAATATTACCGTATTATCGAAGCTGAAAAAAGCATGACCTGAAGTGTCTTAATGCTTTGGCGTGACGGGAAGGATCTGCTGGTTTCGTTGCTGTTATTACCCACAAGGCAGAGCTTTACTTATCGCCACATGAAGATGACATCACAAATGAAGCCCTATCAGCCAGTCACATTACACAGCTGGACATCCGCTGTCCAGAAAGGCCAAGCTATACAACATTACAGTTCTCCCTGACTTCAGCTTTGGCCATCAGAACCAACATAGATCCTCTGGAGAAAGAGGACATGTCCATTCTGGAGGATCGTCCGTGGCATGCTGACAGCTACGAAGCCGGTCGCTACCTTCTAAAGACATCTTATTAGCCTTTCGAACGGCTAACAAGTCTACTCTGCTCTCCTTACCTTTTATGTGGGGGATGAAGTGGTGTCGGAATGGGGAGTTAGGACGCGAGTCACTGGGGTTGGTGATGAAGCTGCTAGCGCGTGGCTGTGGTGCGTGCTGCCCACCAGGAGACAGCAGCTCTGCAGCAGCAAGGAATCATGGGAGAACAAGGCAAGAAATGAAACAAAAAAAAAAAAGAGGAAGAGAAACCAAATAAGAGAAGAAACAGCATCAAACGAAACATAAGAGCAATCATAATTAGGAGGCTGAAAAGAAGGAGTGGAAAAAAAAAAAGTTAAGAAATCTGAGGGTACATATGATCAGAGGTAAAGATGGAAGACATTTAGAAAGGGCTGGACTTGACACACCTCCAGAGCACAGGGTAGTATATGGCCTTATCTTACAGGTAAATTGTATCATTCCGCTGTTTTTTTTTCCAGAACAGGGCTCAGCACATACATTTTATAGCTGGTTACAGAAGTGCAAACGGCTCTAACACAGCGCTTCTTAATCCAGTCCTCGGGACACACCTAGAAAGTTGGGTTTTCAGCATCGCCACAATGAATACGAATACATTGTATCCAAATCCGTCCTATGCGCATTCATTGTGAACATCCTGAAAACCTGACTGGCTAGGGGTGCCCCCAGGACTGGGTTGAGAAGCCCTGCCATACAAGGGCCCATCAGCAGCACTTTGAGATACTTAGGGGCCAACTCTATAAAGTGAGCCCTAACAGGAATGATGAGAATAACAGAACATACCTGCAGAAACGCCAAAATTCCACCTAGGAGCTATTCAGTAAACACACACGGATTTGACAGACGGCCTACACGTAGGTGGAATCTGGGCGCATCGAGGGTGGGATAGAACACTATCAGGCTGATTTTCGAAAGAGATGGACGTCCAAAAAGTGACATAAATCGGCCTTGGACGTCCATCTCTCAGAGACGTTCAAAACGGTATAATTGAAACCCGATTTTGGACGTCTTTATCTGAAGTCCGTCGGTGAGAATTTGTGCCCACTCATTGGATAAATCAAAAAACTTCTTTAATCTATATTTCTCTGCTCCTCGGAAAATAGCCTGTCGTCTATTTGAAAAGCGTGTCGGGTTGTTTTTAGAAACCCAATAAAAGTTTTTTGGCATCCTCCTTGATTTCTCCTCACTTTTTTTTGTTTCACTTCTCACGGCAGCCGTGAGGTTTTTACCTCCTTTTTTTTGTGGTATTTGCTAAAAAAAACATGAACTAACGTCTACATGCGCAGTTACACCAGCTTTGGAGAAGTAAAGACTGAGGGGTCCTTTTACTAAGCCACAGAAAAAAGTGGCCTGCGGTAGCGTGGGTGCGTGTTTTTGGTACGCGCTGGGCCATTTTTTTACCGCAGCTGCGGAAAAAGGCATTTCTTGATAGGGCAGCAAACGGCCGTGCACTAAAATTAAAAATAGCGCATGGCTATTTACTGCCTGAGCCCTCAGCGTCACTCATTGACCTAGTGGTAAGGACTCGTACGCTATTCATATGCTAATCAAGCAGCGTGCGCCAATGTGACTGCACTGCCGATTACCGCTGGGAACAACGTGGTAGGAAATAGAAAATTATTTCCTACCGCAGGAAACAGCGTGCGCCAACTTTGAAACTACCACAGGGCACCCGGGAAAAAATGCACGCCGAGCGCTATTCTATAAACAGCACTCCAAGTTCGGCACCGTTTATAGAATAGCCTGAGTTAGGCGTGATCTCGCGAATTCTATGATTGCGCTAAAAGATTTGTGCGTGCATATTTATAGTGCGCAGCAAGATGTGCGCTCAAATTCAAATAGCTGCCAATTAATGTCAATAATTGACTGTTGGTGCCTGGTTATTGCCACCAATTGGTTCATTACTCAATTAAATTTGGACGCACAATTTGGGTGCCCTATGTAGAATCCGGGGGTAAATGTGTGTGCCGGTATATGTGTACTTCAGGTGCCCATCTGCACTTCTGTCGACTGTATAAAACAGCTGCCTTTTTTCACAATTCCCACCTAGGTACCCGTTACAAAAATCGGGTCCATAACGGTTATTTCAGCCCAACACTGTCCCGGACGACACCAGGACTAGAGCCACGAGAAAGAGGAGAGAGAGGAAGAGTAGAGAATGATAGAGAGAAGAGAGAGGAGGAGGAAGAACAGAGAGAGAAAAAATGGAGACAAACAAGTAGAGAAAACTTCAATATGTGTGTGTGAAAACAAGGAGGGTAAAAGTCAATGAAACTTCATGAAAGAGAGGAGAGGAAGAGAGAGGTTACAGTGTGCAGTCAGCTCTACAGTTCCAAGGATTTATCTCAGACAGCGGCAGAACGGTAGAAGCATGAACAATGCCCAACAGCCCTTGGAGACTATACACAACATTGTAACACCTTCCAAATAAACCTCTAATTCCTGTACGTGAATCGACACACACATTATACATCACCCTGCTAAAAAGATCGGCAAATCAAACTGCTATCGCTTTAGCTTATTAAAGGGGAATGGGACTTGATATCCCGCCTTTCTGTGGTTGTTGCAACTGCATTCAAAGCGGTTTACATAGTATATACAGGTACTTATTTGTACCTGGGGCAAAATACTCTAACAAGTGAAGGACAGTCTAATGGGTACAGCCAGAGCTTCGATTTTGGTGAGGTCTTGGGATACGAGTACACAATTGTCCTCTGCCACAGACTCTCCGTGACCTGAGTTCTAGATCCTTGTGCTTAATTTCTAATCGGCAACTTTGCTACAGGCACGCTGTGTAACCCTCAGAAGTTGTATTGATAATTAATGTTGCTTTTGAAAACTAATTGTTTTGTATTTATTAATATTTGATTAAACCACCATTCAGAATACAACTTATAAGTACATAAGTATTGCCATACTGAGACAGACCAAAGGTCGATCAAGCCCAGCATCCTGTTTCCAACAGTGGCCAATCCAGGTCACAAATACCTGGCAAGATCCCCAAAAAGTACAAAACATTTTATACTGCTTATCCTAGAAATAGTGGATTTTCCCCAAGTCCATTTAATAATGGTCTATGGACTTTTCCTTTAGAAAGCCTATCAAACCTTTTTTAAACTCTGCTAAGCTAACCGCCTTTACCACATTTCCTAGCAACGAATTCCAGAGTTGAATTACACGTTGAGTGAAGAAACGTTTTCTCTGATTTGTTTTAAATGTACTACATTGTAGCTTCATCGCAGGCCCCCTAGTCCTAGTATTTTTGGAAAGCATAAACAGACGCTTCACATCTACCCGTTCCACTCCACTCATTATTTTATAGACCTCTATCTCCCCTCAGCCATCTTTTCTCCCTATGATGTGGCTGGCAGGGATCCCCAAGCCCCACTAGTCAAACTCCCAACAATTGTCTCTCCTGCATACCTTGTAAACAGCAGATCTTCACCTGCAGCGGCCCCACAGACTTCCCTGTGATGTATTTCTGCCTATGCAGAAACAGGAAGTTGCACCAGAGGGAAGGATGTGGGGTCAACATGAGCAGTGTGTATTAGCTGCTGCTCCCTGCTGGTGAAAATCTGCTATTTAAAAGGTATGCAGAGTAGGGGGGATGTTTGAGAGATCATATGGCATGCAGGCGAGACAGGAAGAGACCAAATCACTTGTGGGACAAGGCAGAGTTCTGCCCACCCATCTTGGGCCCAGGCTCACCCAAAATTGGGTGTCTGGCTTCACCCCTGCATCAATAGGTTGTTTCGATCCAACAATAAGTTTTACAGCCAAATGGAAGTTTGCAAAAGCAACATTATTTGCCCACACAGCTTCTGAGGTTTTTTCCTCCTTATGATAAAGATATATATATATAAAAAAAAAGTGTTTAAAAACTCTACTAGGTTCACATTTTGAAAAATGTCTTCTGTAGAATCTTAAGCTGGTAGGGCAATTCTATAAGTAGACACACATGGTAATGCGTCCTTTTGTGCATTAAAATCAGTGAGATGTATCACGTACACATGTAATTGCCCTCTGTGTACAGCAAGCAACTGCATGGGTGTGGGACGTGGGCGGGCCTCCCAGATACGTGTATGGTTACACACACCCTTACAGCATTAGGGCACTGGCACGTCCACCGGATCTACGGCTGATGTAACTGAACAAATGCCCGGTTTCGCTAGTATTTCTATGACGGAATCTGAGCGTCCATTTGCCATTATAGGATAGGCTTTCACCACACGGCCTATAAGGCGAACGCCCAGGTACAGAATCGCCACCTTAGAGCATGGCTAGTGGACACCAGGACCATTGGACACTGCATGCTTAAACCATCCCAAAGCTTCAACTGCAGAGAGAGCGCAAACTCAGACCACTCACCATGTCCGCTGCAGGGATAGCGCTCATTTAAATCATGCATGCTCGCAGCATGTTGCAACATTAGTTCTGGACTTTACTGATAGATACCCAAAGGTAGCAACATCTGCACAGAGCACTGCTGGATTTCTGTACAGGGGACGGCTGTAACCTCTCCACAACCATGCAGCAGCATACCAGCCTGGGTTTCCCCAGCACTTCTATTCAAAATCAAAAGAAAATGTTCTTTCACCTGCTTAAGAAAACCTAGAAATGTTTTCTAAACTATTCGGGCACTAAATTCTTATTTCTACTTGCTATCGTACTCATTGACCAGAGATGGTACCGATAACCTGGAAGGCAGAAATGCTGGCTACGGAAACTCTTACCGGGTCTGTGGAAGTGCTGGGGGGAGCGAGACAAGGTAGGCGTGTAGTTATGGCGGCTGTAGACGGGAGATCCGATAGAACCCTGACTGGTCGATCGGTGAATGGCACGGTCACGGCCATCCTGATAGCCCTAGAACAAAAACAAAGAGAAGGATGAGCAGAAGTTAGGTCGGCACCCAGAGTTGAGTCGCACAGAACAACACAGGCTTATTCAGAAGCTGAGCTCTGCATGGGCTCAGAACGGCAGGCCCTGAAGGCAGCCAGCAATAAGGTCGGTAAACCAACGCACTGCTCATCTCTAAAGGAGACAGTAACAAGGACACTTGACTGTTTACATTGCACTGGTGGCTTCTAAACAAGTGAAATGCAATCAAGTAATTGAAACGTCAGACTGAATTCCTATATATCTACATTTGTCAGAGTCCTCTTGCGTCCGCACCTCTGAAGTAGGTGCTGAAATTTTGAGACCCTACGTCTTTCCAACTAGATCAAATAATACCTCCCAGGATCCTTCACACTTACTTCTGCAGATGGTGTGGGAGACAGCGTCCTTGGAGACTGCAAAGACATTAAAAGAAAGAGACATGTTTTGAGTGGATGCGATTGTGGCTCAAGGGCTGATTTATACTCACCTCTACCAGTGAATCGGGATCAGGCTGAGCTCTTCCTGAAACAAAGCCCTTGCAGAGGGGGCTGAAGGCATTTGCTGACCCTACCTTAGTGTGAATGGTACAATCTTACCCTAGCCTGAAGGTTACAAACACCGGGATGCAATGCAAGCCTAACGTTTCTACATGGCAGAAGAGAGCACCTGGACCCCCCCCCCCCCCCCTACCGCTGCCTGTATTATTGTAAACAAACAGCGAGAAATGTAAATGTAATCAATCCTGGACATGGTGGCATGCGCCCAGGACAAGTGAGTATATGATGGCAGAAAAAGACCTGCACGGTCCATCCAGTCTGCCCAACAAGATAACTCATATGTGCCACATTTTGTGTATACCTTACCTTGATTTGTACCTGTCTTTTTCAGGGCACAGACCGTAGAAGTCTGCCCAGCACTATCCCCGCCCCCCAACCACCAGCCCTGCCTCCCACCGCTGGCTAAGGTTCTATAGGGTGCAAGGTGTGCCAAACATCCACCAAATCCAGGATTTCACTCAGCATTGGAATACCCCAGGAGTCGTGGTAGGATCCACTCACTGTCCCATGAGATCTATCTAGCCTCTGATCCTCCACTTCATTAAAGTCCCCTCCTACTAAAAAAGGAATCCCATCAAAGCTTTGAAGATGGTAAAGAATCTGCTTGTAGAAGGCTTTACTACATAGTAGATGACGGCAGATAAAGAGCTGTACGGTCCATCCAGTCTGCCCAACAAGATAAACTCGTAGGTGCTACGATTATTTCATCATCCTCAATTTAATATTCCCTTATCTCTTGTTTGTCCTGTTTGTCTGTCCTAATTAGACTGTAAGCTCTGTCGAGCAGGGACTGTCTCTTCATGTTCAAGTGTACAGCGCTGCGTACGTCTAGTAGCGCTATAGAAATGATAAGTAGTTGTAGTAGTCTTTGGGATTCCACACAGAATGTTGCTACAGTGGGATTCCAGAATCTTGCTACCTTTGGGATTCTGCACAGAATCTTGCTACTCTTTGGGATTCTGCACGGAATCTTGCTACTCTTTGGGATTCCGCCCGGAATCTTGCTACTCTTTGGGATTCCGGAATCTTGCTACTCTTTGTCCTTATCCCTTATTTGTCCTGTTTGTCTGTCCTAATTAGACTGTAAGCTCTGTTGAGCAGGGACTGTCTCTTCATGTTCAAGTGTACAGTGCTGCGTATGTCTAGTAGCGCTAGAGAAATGTTAAGTAGTAGTAGTAGTGTTTGGGATTCCAGAATCTTGCTACTGTTGGGATTCTGCGCAGAATCTTGCTACTCTTTGGGATTCCGAAATCTTGCTACTGTTGGGATTCTGCACAGAATCTTGCTACTCTTTGTCCTTATCCTTTATTTGTCTGTCTTGATTAGATTGTAAGCTCTGTCGAGCAGGGACTGTCTCTTCATATTCAAGTGTACAGCGCTGCGTACGTCTAGTAGCACTATAGAAATGATAAGTAGTAGTAGTAGCACCAGGAGGAGCAAGAAATACTAGATGGGAAGCGTGTAAGTAAATTAAAATCATTTCTCAACTATAAAAAGGTAACTTTGCAATCTGGGCTGCTTACACCGCCTCCTTCCTCTCGGTTTTCTCAGTAAAACAGTGCCACTAAATCCCTCCCCTCGTCTGCCAACATGGTGGAAAAATGCTTCCTTCTTCTGCTGTTTGTGTAAGTAAAGTCTCCCCGTGTCTTTCTGCCCAGGCCACAGTGAGTTCCGCCCTGTCCAGTTGCTGATAAATCTCTGAGGTAAGTGACTAGAACATACCCCCTTCCCTCTCCGAGCCCCTGAGACCATTCAAATCAGTACAGCTGCTACTGGGGCACCTTCCCTCCTTAGAAATACTTTTTCATGCACCAACCAAGAAAAACAAAAGCAGTTTTCTCACTTTACCCACACAGCTCCTGTGAAAGATAAAAAAATACCAGAGGAAGGATTTCAGAGTTAGCACTCCTCACTGTCCCTTCCGTAAATTTCATTATACGAAGTTAGAGGAAGGAAGGTTCAGAGAAATTGCGAGAAAATACTTCTTTACCGAGAAGGTGATGTACCTGAATGTAACTCGCCTTGAGCTACTACTGATTAAGGTGTGAGCAAAATAAATAAATAAATATATTAACATCGGAGACAAGGTTGCCAATTGGGCGGTTTTCCGCAACCTGCGGCGGGAAATTTTTGCCCGCTGCGGGTCGCAGTTTTTTGGGCTGGTTTTTGTTTTTTTTTTTCGGTGGTTTTGTGCGGTTTTTCGGGCCACTGGGTGCGGGGCTAGTGCGTTTTGGGCGGGGCCGATGACGGCGGGGGTGGGGTTGATGACGGCGGGGGTGGTGTGTGAACCTTTTGGGCGGGTTTCGGGGCCGAGTACCTGGCAACACTGATCGGAGATAGTGGGAAGCCAAAAATATGTTTGAGACAGACACAGAGCACAGTGGTCAAGGCAGGTATGGGGTAACAGGGAGAAGAAATGAGGTATGGAGCTCGAACAGTTGTTCAATCAGGGGGAGAACAATTTTCCCAGCTAAGGAGGTTGTTTACTAAAGCTTAGCTCCAGCTTTATCTGCAGCAGGGCCTATAGGAATAAAATGGGCCCTGCTACAGATAACTCGATATAACCAGTTATCCACCGATTTTTGGTGCCAGTCAAGTGGCCAAATGTGGCCACGTGAATAGCTGGTACATCTTTGGCTGGTTTTAACTTAGCTGGCCAGCTCTGAATATTGACTTGGCTGGTTACGTTGAAACCAGCCTAAAAATAAACTGGATATTCAATGCCGGTCACCGGAATTGACCTGGCATTGGATATCTGGCATCACCGTGGACTGGGCCCTTTATCTGCCATCGCCTCAGGTTCCTGTTAGACTGTAAGCTCTTTGAGGCAGGACCTGAACACTTAATTAGTACTGCATATGTCCAGTAATGCTATAAAAAGATAAGCATTATTATTGTGAGTTCCTGCACCAACCCAGGTTTCTCTCTTCCTACTGAGAAACACCCAACACTGGCAACCTCTTATCTGATCCACGCAAGGAGAGGGCCACAGCTTTAGCCTCTTCAGGTCTGTAAACCAACGCGTCTTTCTTCAGGCCTGACTGAGGCATAATCAGTATCGGGACGGGAAAGCTCCTCAGTACCTCTCCACTCTCATCTCTCCCTACATTCCTCCCCGGGAACTCCGTTCACTGGGTAAATCTCTCTTATCTGCACCCTTCTCCTCCACTGCTAACTCCAGACTCCGTTCCATATGCCTGGAATAGACTTCCTGAGCCGGTACGTCAAGCTCCATCTCTGGCCGTCTTCAAATCTAAGCTAAAAGCCCACCTTTTTGATGCTGCTTTTAACTCCTAACCCTTATTCACTTGTTCAGAACCCTTATTTTATCATCCTCACTTTAATATTCCCTTATCTCTTGTTTGTCCTGTTTGTCTGTCCTAATTAGATTGTAAGCTCTGTCGAGCAGGGACTGTCTCTTCATGTTCAAGTGTACAGCATTGCGTTTGTCTAGAAGCGCTAGAGAAATTATAAGTAGTGGTAGTAGTGTTTGGGATTCTGGAATCTTGCTACTCTTTGGGATTCCGGAATCTTGCTATTCTTTGGGATTCTGCACAGAATCTTGCTACTCTTTGTCCTTATCCCTCATTTGTCCTGTTTGTCTGTCCTAATTAGATTGTAAGCTTTGTCGAGCAGGGATTGTCTCTTCATGTTCAAGTGTACAGCGCTGCGTACGTCTACTAGCGCTATAGAAATGATAAGTAGTAGTGGTAAAAGCCAAGCACACAGCCCATTAGCACAGAGAGCAAAATACCAGATTTAGTACAAGAGAAAACCAGCGGCCTCGACTCAGCCTATGTTTAGGTTTCTGTGTATCAAATCCGTGAGCTGTACTGTAAGAGGACTGTGGTTACTGCAAGAGCAATTTGGATTTGGGAATGGGAACTGGATGGTGCTGAAATTCACAGCGGGTTAGTACCGCATAGCTGGTGACTGTCACTACTCGATGGCAGCAGAAACGGGGTATATGGAGCGAAAGGAGCTAACAGAAAAATGATGGGTGAGAATAAAACCTTGACTTAATGGACCAAAGAAGTTTTTGATTTAACACCAAATTCTCATCGGTGTATATTACACTGCAACATTTGAGATTGATCAAGACCCCTGAGGCAGGCCTTTGGGCCGAAACACGGCCGTGTCGGGTCGTTTTTTTAAATACCCAATAAAGTTTTTTGGTATCCTCCTTGGTTTCTCCTCACTTTTTTTGTTTCACTTCTCACGGCACCGTGAGGTTTTTTACCTCCTTTTTTTTGCTTATCAAATTTGATACAACACGTTTAGGCAGGACCAACTACCGTATTTTTCGGACTATAAGACGCACCGGACCATAAGACGCACCTAGGTTTTAGAGGAGGGAAATAGGAAAAAAAAAATTCGGACTATAAGACGCACTTTTTCCCTCCTCTAAAACCTAGGTGCTCCGGTGTGTCTTGTCCGAATCCCTCCCTCCGAGTTCGGGTTCGCCCTCCCTAGGGTTACCTCCCCTCCCCCCGGCCCTGTCACGACCTCTCCCCTCACGTGATCTTCCCTGGTGGTCTAGTGACGTCGGGGCAGGAAAGAGCCCCCTCTTTCCTGCCCAGCGTGCTGCTCTGCATCCTCCTGTATGCTGCCTTTGACGGTCTCGGCGAGATTCAAAATGGCCGCTGAGAATTGAAGTGGCCTCACGAGACTTCAATTCTTGGTGGCAGCATACAGGAGGATGCAGAGCAGCGCGCTGGGCAGGAAAGAGGGGGCTCTTTCCTGCCCCGACGTCACTAGACCACCAGGGAAGATTGCGTGAGTAAGGGGAGAGATCGTGACAGGGCCGGGGGGAGGGGAGGTAACCCTAGGGAGGGCGATCCCGAACTCGGAGGGAGGGCGGTCGGCCTGCTAAATCTCTACCTTCGGACTATAAGACGCACCCCCCATTTTCCTCCCAAATTTGGGGGGAAAAAGTGCGTCTTATAGTCCGAAAAATACGGTAAGTGGTTTACAAGCAACATATGCTAGGAAAAGGAAAGGAACTCCAACACAAAGAACAGTAAAGAGGAAAAAGAAAAAGCGAGAAGGGAAACGTTACAGGCAAAACAGAACTAGCCGAATCAACTAAGATCATGACACGTCCAGATCATCTCCAAATGCTCTTTGAAAGAAAAAGGTCTTAAGGCTGATTTAAATTTTGGAATGGAGGCCTCCACACGCAAGGATAGAGAAAGAATGCTCTAGGAGATGGGAAGCATAGAAGAAAGCAACACGACGTGTTGATTCAAAAGATAAGGCAAACAGTGAGCAGGACCCACACAGCAACTGCTGGAATGAGAACCAGTAAAATATGAAGTAGAAATAGCTGTCACAGCATGAAAAAGGAAAAGCTCCAGACTACCCAAAACACGGCAGCCAGACTTATTTTCGGCAGGTCAAGATTCGATAGCGCAACACCTCTTCGAGAGAAGCTTCATTGGCTCCCCATCAGAGAAAGAATTAATTTTAAAGTTCACACAATGATTTACAAGATACTACACGGAGAAGCCCCTACCTACATGAATAACCTTATCGACCTCCCAACCAGAAACAGTTTGACGTCTTCCCGTACTTACCTTAATCTACACCTTCCCAACTGCAAAGGTATTAAGTACAAATCCTTTTACGCATCCAATTTTTCCTTTTTGGGTAGCCAGCTTTGGAACGCTCTACCAAGATCCATCCGTACAATTAAAGGCCTTTTGCCCTTCAGAAAAGCATTGAAGACCCATCTCTTCAAGAAAGCCTACCCTAACGACTCAACTAAAGCCTGTCCACATGATTCTTACCGACAATTGTTATACATTGACCATGTTTCCCATTATCCTTATTGCTATCCCATATCTATTCCTCTCCATCTTCGTACGCCTACTTCCTAACGCTCTTTTCCTTCTGCACCTAATTCCTCCTTTGTTCAATTTACTTATCCATTAACCCCATTAATATTACGTTTACCACAAATTGTATATTCTTCTTATGACTTGTAATTTTTTTTATATTGTTACTATGTAAGCCGCATTGAGCCTGCCATGTGTGGGAAAGCGTGGGGTACAAATGTAATAAATAAATAAAAGGAAGAGGAGACTCTACTGATGTTTCACTCTGCTCGCAGGCAGGCCCACAAACACCACTTCCATTACATGCATTTGACCTGGGGGCAACTCTATAAACATGGTACCTCATGTTAGATGCCCCAGTGCCATGCGCTGAGCACCAGTTCAAGAGACAGCTGAGGGGTGATATGATTGAGGCCTACAAAATCCTGAGTGGTGCAGAACAGGTAAATGTAAATCAATTTTTTACTCTTTCAAAAAAGTACAAAGACTAGGGGATACTCAAAGAAGTTATGTGGAAATTTTTTAAAAATTAACAGGAGGAAATATTTTTCACTCAAAGAGTACTTAAGCTCTGGAACTCGTTGCCAGTGGGCATGGTAATAGGGCTAGCATATAGCCTCTGGGTTTAAAAAAGATTTGGAGGAATAGTCTAATGAGATAGATATAGGGGAAGCCACTGCTGTCCTTGGGATCAGTAGCAAGAATCTTGCCACTCTTTGGGATTCTGGAATCTTGCTGCTATTTGAGATTCCGGAATCTTGCCACTCTTTGGGATTCCAGAATCTTGCTGATATTTGAGAATCCGGAATCTTGCCGCTCTTTGGGATTCCTGAATCTTGCTGCTATTTGAGATTCTGGAATCATGCTGCTATTTGAGATTCCGGTATCTTGCCACTCTTTTGGGTTCTGTCAGGTACTTGTGACCTGGAGTGGTCACTGTTGGGCGGAGAATACTAGGTTAGATGGACCATCAGTCTGATCAGTATGGCAACTCTTGTTGTTATAGAATACCAGCCTCGGCATTGGTGCCTAATGTAGGGGCCAACAGTTTTGCCATGTCTATGACAGATGTAACTGTTGGTGCCTAGCGTAATTTACAGTATTCTGTAAATTACACTTGTAGCACAGGGTTCTACCCATGCTCCACCCACATGTATGCCCACCTTGCATATACACACCTAGCAATTATGTGCACGTGTGTGCATTATTCCCCTAAGTCTATAAAGGGTGCTTTGAGATGCATGCGTAAATTTGGGTGCACACACAAACAGAATGCGCATCTTAATAATCAGCCAATTAGCGCCAGTAATTGGCATTTTAACAAGTTATTATTGTGCTAATTGGAATCAATGAAGATGTACGCATCTAAATTTAGGCCCGTGATCCAGTTTAAATTTTACATGTATCCAGAAAAAAGGGGTGTGGAAATGGGAGGGCCATGGGCAGTTCGGGGCGGATTGTGAGAGTGGTTTTTCATTATGCTCGCAATTATAGAATAAGGGAGCTTTGTGCCTAAATTTAAGTGTGACATAGTAACATAGTAGATGACGGCAGAAAAAGACCAGCATGGTCCATCCAGTCTGCCCAACAAGATAAACTCATATGTGCTACTTCTTTGGTATACCTTACCTTGATTTGTATCTGCCATTTTACATAAGTACATAAGTAGTGCCATACTGGGAAAGACCAAAGGTCCATCTAGCCCAGCATCCTGTCACCGACAGTGGCCAATCCAGGTCAAGGGCACCTGGCACGCTCCCCAAACGTAAAAACATTCCAGACAAGTTATACCTAAAAATGCGGAATTTTTCCAAGTCCATTTAATAGCGGTCTATGGACTTGTCCTTTAGGAATCTATCTAACCCCTTTTTAAACTCCGTCAAGCTAACCGCCCGTACCACGTTCTCCGGCAACGAATTCCAGAGTCTAATTACACGTTGGGTGAAGAAAAATTTTCTCCGATTCGTTTTAAATTTACCACACTGTAGCTTCAACTCATGCCCTCTAGTCCTAGTATTTTTGGATAGCGTGAACAGTCGCTTCACATCCACCCGATCCATTCCACTCATTATTTTATACACTTCTATCATATCTCCCCTCAGCCGTCTCTTCTCCAAGCTGAAAAGCCCTAGCCTTCTCAGCCTCTCTTCATAGGAAAGTCGTCCCATCCCCACTATCATTTTCGTCGCCCTTCGCTGTACCTTTTCCAATTCTACTATATCTTTTTTGAGATACGGAGACCAGTACTGAACACAATACTCCAGGTGCGGTCGCACCATGGAGCGATACAACGGCATTATAACATCCGCACACCTGGACTCCATACCCTTCCTAATAACACCCAACATTCTATTCGCTTTCCTAGCCGCAGCAGCACACTGAGCAGAAGGTTTCAGCGTATCATCGACGACGACACCCAGATCCCTTTCTTGATCCGTAACTCCTAACGTGGAACCTTGCAAGACGTAGCTATAATTCGGGTTCCTCTTACCCACATGCATCACTTTGCACTTGTCAACATTGAACTTCATCTGCCACTTGCACGCCCATTCTCCCAGTCTCGCAAGGTCCTCCTGTAATCGTTCACATTCCTCCTGCGACTTGACGACCCTGAATAATTTTGTGTCATCGGCGAATTTAATTACCTCACTAGTTATTCCCATCTCTAGGTCATTTTCAGGACACAAACCGTAGAAGTCTTGCCCAGAACTAGCCCCACCACCCAGCCCCGCCTCCCAATCTCAGCTAAGCTTCTGAGGATCCATTCCTTCTGAACAGGATTCCTTTATGTTTATCCCACGCATGCTTGAATTCCGCTACCATTTTCATCTCCACCACCTCCCGTGGGAGGGCATTCCAAGTATCTACCACTCTCTCCGTGAAAAAATACTTCCTGACATTTTTCTTGAGTCTGCCCCCTTCACTCTCATATCATGTCCTCTCGTTCTACCGCCCTCCCATCTCCGGAAAAGGTTCGTTTGCGGATTAATACCTTTCAAATATTTGAACGTGACCCCTGGGACTTAAGCACTGTTCTACAAACTGTGCCTAA
Organism: Microcaecilia unicolor; assembly: GCF_901765095.1. Taxonomy (NCBI): domain Eukaryota; kingdom Metazoa; phylum Chordata; class Amphibia; order Gymnophiona; family Siphonopidae; genus Microcaecilia; species Microcaecilia unicolor. The sequence continues at coordinate 16,938,156 of NC_044035.1, read as the reverse complement.
CTTTAGGTACAGCTTACAGAATACCGTTCAGCATTTTTTTTACACCAATTTTTTTTCAGCACCATCTATTGAATATGACTGAATGCAGGTTACAGAATGATATGGACTGTTTATAGATACAAAGACTGCTTTCTATGAAGAAGCAGAAATGCAACAAGCTGGATGAGGCCTTTATCTATAGCTGCCACCTCACCTCAGCACACAGGCTGCTCAGCTCTTGCGTATGCTCCTAGCCTGCATGGAGTTGTAAAAATGTAGGTTTGCCTTGGGCTGAAAAAGGTTGGGAAACCCTGTCAGACACAGATCTATCCAATATACCAAGCAAGTTTAATCTATTAACACTAGGTGACGCCACAATCCAAGAAATCGTTCCCAGCAAAGTTTTTTTTTTGGTCACCTTTTAACACATAGGAAGAGATTTTTCCATGAGTGCCGTCATGTTTCATGAGCCGGAATTGCGCAGATATAGTGATGCAAAACCCAGTTACAGGCAATGAATGGTATAATTCTACAGGCTGACTTAACTCAAAGCTTAACTTTCAAGTCCCAAATAGACTGTTATTCATTTTGCATTCCATCGTATTCATGCCGTCCATCCTTTCCTTCCCGCTAAGCTTCTTCACCATCACCCACTCATCCTGGCCCTCGTCATATCTCACCTAGACTACTGCAACTCTCTTTACGCTGATTTTCCTCTTTCTTCCTTCAAGCGCTTACAATTGATCCAAACTAATGCAGTCAAATTACTTCACAATGCCTATCGGTTTGACCATGTCGCCCTTCTCCTTCTCTTAGAGCACTGGTTTCCTGTGAGTTCATGGGTCAAATACAAAATTCTTCGGTTTTATAAGTCTCGCCAGCCTGCAGTCCTGTCTTATCTCCACAATCTCCTTATCCCTTACACTCCCCTTCCAATCAGCTGACCAGAACCTTTTAGACTATTCCTCCGCCTTTCTCTCTACATCTCAATATCTCAGGAAACTTCGCTTTTAGATACCTGGGCCCCAAATTATAGAATGACCTTCTCTCCTCTGTATTAGAAATCAGACTACAGTTGCAGCCTTTAAAAAACTTCTTAAGACCCACCTTTTCTCTGAATTCTTGCTCACCCGTGACTAAATGAAACCATTTTGCTTTATTATTTTGATTCTTCTTTCTCCTCCTGATTTTAGCTAGATGCCTATGTGTAGGCTTTACAGGTATATTAAGTGGAATAAGTAAATAATGTGAGAAAGCGATGTGTCAGTGGACAAGTTCATCGCTGCAGGTAGTCCCATGTGACTGGTCCCATGTGAACGGTGCAGGAGGCACCCGCACTGAATGGCAAGATGAAAGTACATAAGTACATAAGTATTGCCATACTGGGAAAGACCAAAGGTCCATCGAGCCCAGCATCCTGTTTCCAACAGTGGCCAATCCAAGTCACAAATACCTGGAAAGATCCCAAAAAAATACAAAACATTTTATACTGCTTATCCCAGAAATAGTGGATTTTCCCCAAGTCCATTTAATAACAGTCTATGGACTTTTCCTTAGGAAGCCGTCCAAACCATTTTAAAACTCCGCTAAGCTAACCGCCTTTACCACATTCTCTAGCAACGAATTCCAGAGATTAATTACACGTTGAGTGAAGAAAACTTTTCTCCGATTCGTTTTAAAGGGGCATTTTGTTACAGCCGTAACGTTTGCTGGTGAAAAGGTTTTCTAACCCTGGGCCCGGAAACAGCCTTCCTCTTTCTTACACTGGTTCTGTATTCAAATCTCACCCCCACTTCACTGAACCTCCCCATTTCCCTTCTTTAAATAATCAACCTAGTTACATGGATTATTCAACATTATCCTAATTAAAAACCTTGGTGCAGATTGGTATTCCGGCTGTTCCACCCCCCCCCCCCCCCGACCTCTCTCCTGATCCTACCATCTAACATTTCCTGTACTGTTTACAGCAGTTCTGTTCCCCACAGTCACTGAAAAATCTGGGGCTCCACTTATACGAAAAGTGCAAGGTAACTGGCCTGCTTCTAAAAGGTTCATGTTAAGACAAGACTTAAATCCTTGTTTTCACAGCATGCAGCCTCGGTATTTCTGTTTTCGTTCTGTGAAAGGCCGATCACTCCCTGCATGATGTAATGCTGGGCAGAGCAGAGCTTCCACTTCTAGGGAAAAAGTTACGGCCTCTCCCCTCTGCTTTTCCTGGAGGATTTTGATGTCTCTTCACTTTCTGTCTTTTCTCAGGCGACCTCACCCCATTCTTGCACTCCTATGGTGCCGTTTCGAGTTGCCTCATTTATTTATATTATTAAAAGCGAACTGACTCCTCCCCTTTTGTAAAGATTGGGGAAGATGACACAGTGCTTGTCGGTAAGATCCTAAACTCCAGTTGGAGCCATGCTAAAGTGCATGGCCAGTAACATAGTAAATGACGGCAGATAAAGACCTGAACGGTCCTTTCAGTCTGCCCCACAAGATAAACTCATTACATGGTATGTGATACTTTATACCCGAGTTTGATTTGTCCCTGCCTTTCTCAGGGCACAGACCGTAGAAGTCTGCTCAGCACTTTCTTGTACTAAGTTCTGGTGCTAACGTCGAAGCCCCTTAAAATTTATACTCCAGTCCATCCCTATCTATTCAGTCACGATCAGGGCATAGACCGTAGAAGTCTGCCCAGCACTGTTCTTGTACTAAAAGTTCTGAAGATTCTGGAATCCTAAAGAGTTACAAGATTCCGGAATCCCAATTAGTAGCAACATTCCATGTAGAACCCCAAAGAGTAACATAGTAACACAGTAAGAGGCATATTTTCAAAGCACTTAGCCTTCCAAAGTTCCATAGGTTTCTATGGAACTTTGGAAGGCTAAGTGCTTTGAAAATATGCCTCTAAATGACATCAGATAAAGACCTGTACGGTCCATCCAGTCTGCCCAACAAGATAAACTCATTTTACATGGTATGTGATACTTTATATGTATACCCGAGTTTGATTTGTCCCTGCCTTTCTCAGGGCACGGACTGTAAAAGTCTGCCCAGTACTGTTCCTGTACTAAAAGTTCTGAAGATTCTGAAAGAGTTACAAGATTCCGGAATCCCAATTAGTAGCAACATTCCATGTAGAGCCCCAAAAAGTAACATAGTAACATAGTAAATGACGACAGATAAAGACCTGAACGGTCCATCCAGTCTGCCCAACAAGATACTTTATATGTATAACCGAGTTTGATTTGTCGCTGCCTTTCTCAGGGCACAGACCGTAGAAACAAGGGTATTGGGCACCAGATTTGCACCTCCTTCAATTAAAATTTCAGGCACCTAACTTGTCTACCTTCACACAAGATTTTGATAATTAAACATAATGATCACCATAATCCTATAAAAACACACAATTAAATGTCATACTTTGCTGCTCTTTGCTGCCCCTCCAAGGAATTGCCGCTCCAAATGATCACCTAATTTTCCCTAATGGTTAAGCCAGCCCATAATAAATCTGCAGACACCACCCTCCGTTCTCATCCATACACCAGTTACATGAAGTGCACTCACAAACCCCTGGGATTCTAGAACCTTCCATCAAAGGGCTGTAAGGACACTGGAACTGATGGGCTGCTGCCAGGGCTGGCTGGATAGAGAAGGTGAGAATCACCAAAAGATTGATCTCTTCCTTCCGGGTTTCTCAATTGCCACTGATTCAGTCATGAGTTTGTGTTTCTTTTACATGTTTTTGCCATGTTTCATTGAAAATGATATTATAATCTCGTCAGCCTCTATAAAATGGGAATCAGATTCCTGCTGGCGGAACAGTGTTGACAAAGGTATCAATGGCAATGTCTGATAATCCAGATTCTTTGGAGAGAACTTGTAGCATTATGGGTGTCTATTTTCAAAAGGATTTATACAAATACCAGTGACCCACATAAATCCATTTGCAACCCCTATATGGGATAACCCCCTCCCCCAAGACGCCTGCATTGATATGCCCTGTGTGCATGCAAATTTACAGAATACTGTATGAGGATAACTGCTTGCAGGGTGCCTGAGCATTAATCTGTAAGGGCACCCATAAGAGAGACGCAGGGATATTGGATTGGGGGAGAGGGGGAAGGGAGAGGTATAGGACAATGTGAGCAAGGGAAGAGAGACAGAGATTTTAGACAGACAGGAAACAGGCAGGGAGAGATATCGGACCCAGAAGCAAAGGAGAGGAAGAGAAGGAAGAAAGGGAGATATGTTGGATGTGAGGGCGGAGAGGAGGGTGGGAAGAGAGAAGGAGAAGTGTTGGACACGGGGTGAAGGGGAAGGAAGGAGAGATTTTGGACATGGAAGTGGAGGGGAGGAAAGGAGAGATGTTGGGTTTGGGGTGGAAGGGATGGAGGAAAAGATGCTGGATGACGGGAGGAAGGGAAGAGAGAAGGAGTGCCATGGCAGTTGTCAAGGAGATAAATCAGGAGGATAGTGAGTACAGAGGGTAGAAATGTGATAACCAAGAGCAGATGATAGAAGGGAACAGGAGGCTGGCAAAAGTAAGACTGGAAATAAGAGAGCATGGATGTGAGAAGAGGAGATGGAATTTTGATAGGTAGGTGAAAGTAAAAAGGAAATAGAGGACTGTAGACTGATAAGGATGGTAAAATTCGATTGGAGAGAAGTATGAAAGAAAGGGAGGAAAGAGCTAAAAGGGAAATATCAATATGTTAGAAAACAGATGTAGTGAGGAAAAGGAACACGTCAGCAGGAGCGTGGAGGAATGACAAATGGACAGCAGCCCCTGGAAAGAGAGAGTTAGCAGAAGACAGATTGGAAAAGGGAAACTAGCACTAGTATGGCGGGAAAAGGTAGAAAAAGGTGCTTTAATTTGAATGTATTAAATGGAATATTTTATTGTGCTGAGTACAAGAGGAAACTCCTCGATATCCTGTCCTCACTTGGATTCCAGGGCTCTGTCCTTTCCTGGTTCTCTTCCTACCTCTCCCTCTGCACCTTCAGTGTTCACTCTGGTGGATCATCTTCTACTTCTATCCCTCTGCCTGTCGGCGTACCTCAGGGTTCTGTTCTTGGTCCCCTCCTCTTTTCTATCTACACTTCTTCCCTTGGTTCATTAATCTCATCCCATGGCTTTTCCTACCATGCTGATGACTACCAAATCTACCTTTCTACCCCTGATATCTCACCTTGCATCCAAACCAAAGTTTCAGCGTGCTTGTCTGACATTGCTGTCTGGATGTCTCAACGCCACCTGAAATTAAATATGACCAAAACCGAGCTTCTCATTTTCCCCCCCAAACCCACCTCCCCGCTCCCCCCGTTTTCTATTTCTGTTGATGGCTCTCTCATTCTCCCTGTCTCCTCAGCTCGAAACCTTGGGGTCATCTTTGACTCTTCTCTCTCCTTCTCTGCTCATATCCAGCAGACCGCCAAGACCTGTCGTTTCTTTCTTTACAACATCCGTAAAATCCGTCCCTTTCTTTCTGAGCACTCTACCAAAACCCTCATCCACACCCTTGTCACCTCTCGTTTAGACTACTGCAATCTGCTTCTTGCTGGCCTCCCACTTAGTCACCTCTCCCCTCTCCAATCGGTTCAAAACTCTGCTGCCCGTCTCGTCTTCCGCCAGGGTCACTTTACTCAAACTACCCCTCTCCTCAAGTCGCTTCACTGGCTCCCTATCTGTTTTCGCATCCTGTTCAAACTTCTTCTACTAACCTATAAATGTACTCACTCTGCCGCTCCCCAGTACCTCTCCACACTCATCCTTCCCTACACCCCTTCCCGTGCACTCCGCTCCATGGATAAATCCTTCTTATCTGTTCCCTTCTCCACTACTGCCAACTCCAGACTTCGCGCCTTCTGTCTCGCTGCACCCTATGCCTGGAATAAATTTCCTGAGCCCCTACGTCTTGCCCCATCCTTGGCCACCTTTAAATCTAGACTGAAAGCCCATCTCTTTAACATTGCTTTTGACTCGTAACCACTTGTAACCACTCGCCTCCACCTACCCTCCTCTCCTCCTTCCTGTACACATTAATTGATTTGATTTGCTTACTTTATTTTTGTCTATTAGATTGTAAGCTCTTTGAGCAGGGACTGTCTTTCTTCTATGTTTGTACAGCGCTGCGTATGCCTTGTAGCGCTATAGAAATGCTAAATAGTAGTAGTAGTAGTAGAAACGTATTTCTGTTTTCATTTCTCCAGTGCTGCAGTACATACCGAGTTTAAGTTCTTGGGGTTCCCAGTTCAATTATTGTCTTCATATTTCTATTCGTAATTTGTGATCCCTTGTTCTGCATTTGGTAAAAGTCTGTCTGTGTTTTGCATGTCACTGAGGTGCGATATTCTGTTTGCATGTAGTTTCTGTGTAAAGATCTATAGCCATCCCATTTGTTCTGTTTTACCTGTGGTAGGGATATTGGTGTTGTAGGGTCCCGTGCAATATTTGCAGTGGTGCCTATTCATAGGTAGGGTTCTTTTCAATGTCCCTGGAAGTGGAAAGATTTATGCTGCTATTGCTCAGAAGACAAGAGAATCAGAATATATTTTTGTATGGCGACTTCCATGGAGAAATGTCTTAGTTCTGATCTGCACCTGTTGCGGGCAGAGGCTGGATTTTTGGGGATGCATGGAATGTTTACATTTCACCCATAAGAACCCCCTTATTCCCTGATTGTAGTTATGAGTAAGAGCTAGTCCCCTCCCCCTCCTAGTACTTTGGGGGTAGGTCCAGGGGGGGCATCTGGGTGGAGCATAGGGTAGAGCACAAGGGGCGTGGCACAGAGTGGGGCACTAAGAGGCGGGGCACTGGGCGCCACCATCTCATCCCTGGCCTGAAGCAGCAGATTGCCTTGAGCCATCCCTGTTTCTCAAACCTAGCAAGACCCCTGATACTATAATCTCCTCCTTCAGTGCCAAAAACTGTGTTCCCAACTGGATCACTGGACAACCTGTAACAATTCTAGGTCTGTGCAACTCCAGGAGATTCCTCTCTGTGCTCCAGGGGTCGAGAACACCTCCATACTACTACTACTATTATTATTAAACATTTCTATAGCGCTACTAGACTTACGCAGCGCTGTACAAATCAACATGAAAAGACAGTCCCTGCTCAACAGAGCTTACAATCTAAATTGGACAGACGAACAGGGGTGGAGAAATTGCAGTGCTAGGGGTGGTAAGTGAGGGCGTTGAGTAAGAGAGTCATGGTTAGGAGTCGAAAGCAGTAGCAAAGAGGTGGGCTTTAAGCCTAGACTTGAAGACAGCCAGAGACTGAGCCTGACGTACTGGCTCAGGGAGTCTATTCCAGGCATAGGGAGCAGCGAGATAGAAGGAACTGAGCTGGGAGTTAGCAGTGGGGGAGAAGGGGGACGACAGGAGACATTTACCCAGCGAACGGAGTTCACGGGGAGGAGTGTAGGGAGAGATGAGAGCGGAAAGGTACTGAGGAGCTGCGGTGATTTAACCAGAGCTGACATTGTGATGTCATAATGCCTCAGTCCACCAATGCCGAAGAGCCAACCTCATCAGTGATGTCACAATGGCTTGACTGTCCTATACATGGCTCATACTACTACTACTACTATTAAACATTTCTATAGCGCTACTAGACTTACGCAGCGCTGTACAAATCAACATGAAAAAGACAGTCCCTGCTCAACAGAGCTTACAATCTAAATTGGACAGACAAACAGACAGCTAGGGGTGGGGAAATTGCAGTGGTAGGGGTGATAAGTGAGGGCGTTGAGTAAGAGAGTCATGGTTAGGAGTCGAAAGCAGTAGCAAAGAGGTGGGCTTTAAGCCTAGACTTGAAGACAGCCAGAGACTGAGCCTGACGTACTGGCTCAGGGAGTCTATTCCAGGCATAGAGGGAGCAGCGAGATAGAAGGAACGGAGCCGGGAGTTAGCAGTGGGGGAGAAGAGGGACGACAGGAGACATTTACCCAGCGAACGGAGTTCACGGGGAGGAGTGTAGGGAGAGATGAGAGCGGAAAGGTACTGAGGAACTGCGGTGATTTAACCAGAGCTGACATTGTGATGTCATAATGCCTCAGTCCACCAATGCCTAAGAGCCAACCTCATCAGTGATGTCACAATGGCTTGACTGTTCTGTACTTGGCTCATACTACTACTATTAAACATTTCTATAGCGCTACTAGACTTACGCAGCGCTGTACAAATGAACATGAAAAGACAGTCCCTGCTCAACAGAGCTTACAATCTAAATTGGACAGACGGACAGACAGTTAGGGGTGGGGAAATTGCAGTGGTAGGGGTGATAAGTGAGGGTGTTGAGTAAGAGAGTCATGGTTAGGAGTCGAAAGCAGTAGCAAAGAGGTGGGCTTTAAGCCTAGACTTGAAGACAGCCAGAGACTGAGCCTGACGTACTGGCTCAGGGAGTCTACTCCAGGCATAGGGAGCAGCGAGATAGAAGGAACGGAGCCGGGAGTTAGCAGTGGGGGAGAAGGGGGACGACAGGAGACATTTACCCGGCGAACGGCATTCACGGGGAGGAGTGTATGGAGAGATGAGAGCGGAAAGGTACTGAGGAGCTGCGGAGTGGATGCACTTGTAGGTCAAAAGGAGAAGTTTGAACCGTATGCGGAAGCGGATAGGGAGCCAGTGAAGCGACTTGAGGAGAGGGCTAACGTGAGTATAGCGACTCTGGCGGAATATAAGACGCGCAGCAGAGTTTTGGACAGATTGAAGGGGAGATAGATGGCTGAGCGGGAGACCAGCGAGAAGCAAATTGCAGTAGTCTAGGCGAGAGGTGATAAGGGTGTGGGTAAGGGTTTTGGTAGCGTCCTCGGAGAAGAAAGGGCGAATTTTGTTAATATTATAGAGAAAGAAACGACAGGTTTTGGCAATCTGCTGAATATGAGCAGAGAAGGAGAGCGCGGAGTCAAAGATGACTCCAAGGTTGCGCGCAGACCGGACAGGGAGGATGAGAGTGTTATCTACCGAAATAGAGAACGGGGGGAGAGGAGAGGCAGGTTTAGGGGGAAAGAGGAGAAGCTTGGTTTTGGTCATGTTTAGTTTCAGGTGGCGGCGAGACATCCAGGCATCTTCTCTCCAGTCCTCTATGTAATGTCCTCAGCACCTCGCAAAACAAGGGAGCACTTTTGTTGGATCTAATAATCACCTCTTTTAAGAATGTTATAGCGTTCCCACTGCCTACTCCAAAGCTTTTTCCAAGCAAGCCCCTCTATCACCAGCAAGTCCTTCTAGAACTCTTTCACTTTCTTGATCCAAATATTCCAACAACTGGGCTATAGTCAGATCTCAATAGGATTCCCTGTAATTTGCCACAGTAGACCTGTAGCATCAAAGAAAAACAACAAAACAAAAAAAACCGATCTGACCAACTAACCGGTGTCACCGATGACATCAATACCTGAGACTGCACCGATTCCTCTGCTTTGAGAAAGCTAAATCTGAAACATTTGTGGGAACCTCTACTAATTATTTGAATGCATTTCCGCCAACATTCGTCTAAGTAAGCCACATTGAGCCTGCAAATAGGTGGGAAAATGCGGGATACAAATGCAACAAATAAATAAATAAATAACTGCTTATCTGTAACCACACGCCTATCTTACACAGTTCGTGGTCTGCAAGTGGGCACACAGAGAGGCGATGTCTGGGCACAGAGTGGGCAGGGCTCACAATTATGCACGTAACATACAGAATACTTAAGTTATGCACATATCATCGGGACTGAGGCATCTGGTCTGAATGCTCACGTCTAAATCATAGGGTGTATTTTTGCTGTTACGCTAGTGTTCTATAAAGGAAAATAGGTGACCACATTCCAGTACAGAACAGGCCTCTATCAGGTGCTTAGTTATAGGCGAACAGTTATAGAACTGCCTCATTTATATCAAGTAACAGTCATGCAAATTTGACTTACCAGTCTGATAAGCAAAATTACAAGCAAAGGTTTCTGTAGGGTAGAGTCTACATATAATCAGAAGTAGGGACCAGGCCATTTCCAGGCCTCCAAGAGCTGTACCTTAAAATCACACTGACTAGCCTCCTCCCCCCGTTCTAGCATCATTCCTACCCTTGCCTATAGCTGTTGCTCAGAGTTTGCCCATGGAGCTATCTTCTTGGTTTTTTTTTTTTAATAATCAGCACACCTTGCAACTGTTGGTTTCACCAGAACTGAACTATGAGCTGAGATTATGGTGGTCACAAAAGAGTCTGTTGATGATACACATTGGCCAAAGTACCATAAAAATAAACGAGACCAACAGAAAATCGAGCTCAGACTGGGTTCATTGTATACCTCCTCTCCCTTCTTCCAGTGTCATCATGTAACCTCCACTCTCAAGACAAATCCCTCCTTTCAGTACCCTTCTCCACCACCGCCAACTCCAGGCTCCGCCCTTTCTGCCTCGCCTCACCGCATGCGTGGAACAAACTCCCTGAGCCCATACGCCAGGCCCCCTCCCTGCCCATCTTCAAATCATTGCTCAAAACACACCTCTTCAATGCCGCCATCGGCATCTAACCACTATTCAGGAAATCTAGACTGCCCCAACTTGACATTTCGTCCTTTAGATTGTAAGCTCTTCCGAGCAGGGACCGTCCTTCCTTGTTAATTTGTACAGCGCTGCGTAACCTTAGTAGCGCTCTAGAAATGTTAAGCAGTAGTAGTAGTTTTAGCACTGTCCTAGCAGAGCTGCTTGGGACTAAAGGCATTCTGGGTAATTGCATGCCAACGAGCAGAGGATACGCCCCACTTAGCCTCCCAGACACGTGCTGAGTCTTCTAAGGAAGTATTTGAGGCTAGAGACAGACAGAAGATGAGTTGCTCTAACTGAGGGCTAATTAGGCAGCCAGTGTAGGGTTGAAAGGATTAGTCTTTGGAACACACACAAGGAAAAATTCCAAAGAGAAGGAAGCACCATCAGCCACTTGGAGGTATAGTTTTAGTGAGGAAAGGATGGACGAACAGACAGTGTGTCCCGGACATGGATTAGTTACCATATTTTTGCGTGAAACAAGCACGCTCAACTTACTCTGTCAATAGGAGTCAATGATCTGTCGCTTCTGGGACTGGCGGCCTGCCAAGAAAAGTTATGGTGACCATCAGACATGCAGACGTGGAGAGGTCTTTGGCCATTAAGGGGGTTTTCCCCACTCTTTCAGATAGGAGACCTAGCACAGTCATCACAGAGAACTTGACTTCCATTGGACGGTGTCAGCAAAATGCTGTTGCTAGCCAGTGGCGTAGCTACGTGGGGCTAGGGGGGCCTGTGCCCCTGTAGATTTGGCCATGGACCCCCCTGCCGATGAACCTCTCGACCCCCCTCCTGCCATCACCGTCGCCTGCCTTTGCTGGCGGGGGACCCCAATCCCCGCCAGCCGAGGTCCTCTTCTTCCCGCAAAAGGCTTCCTTCTGTTTCTGACGTCAACGTGCAGGACGTCAGACTCACAAAACAAAGCCTTGCAGATCAGCCAGCAACGGATGTCAGACTCACAGAAACAGGACAAAGCGTTCCTGGCTGATCAGCAAGGCTTCGTTCTGTTTCTGTGAGTCTGACATCCTGCACATACAACGTGCAGGACGTCAGAAACAGAAGGAAGCCTTGCACGGGAAGAAGAGGACCTCGGCTGGCGGGGGTTGGGGTCCCCCACCAGCAAAGGTAGGCGATGGTGGGTTGGCGGTGGAAGGGGGGGTCGAGAGGGTCTCAGCAGGGGGGGAGGCAAAGTTGGTGGTGGCGGCGGCAGCGGGGTCGGCGGCGCCGGGGGGGGGGGGCTAAAATGTGCCCCCTCTCCTCGGGCTCTGGACCCCCCTCCCGCCAAAGTCCCCAATCCCCGCCAGCCGAACAGTCTTCTTCAGCACCGGTTGACTCTGGTGCCTTCATTGTGGGATCATCTGTTTCTGACGCCTTACGTCCTACACGGGGCTACATGCACGGTGCAGGACGTAAGGCGTCAGAAACAGATGATCCCACAACGAAGGCACCGGAGTCGACCGGCGCTGAAGAAAACTCTTCGGCTGCCGGGGTTTGGGGACCCCCGCCAGCAAACAAGGTACCTGATGCGGCGGCGGGGCGGACAGCGGGTCAAATGTAGAGGGGGCCAGGGCGTAATCTGTGGGGGCCCATGCCCCTGTGGCCCCACGTAGCTATGCCTCTGGCTCCCGATATTCAGAGCTAAGTGGCCATGTTTACTGCATATGCAGGACTGTGTAAATAGCTGTCCAATCTTTATGCGTTAGCTTGTGGCTGCTTAAGTCTGAATACAGACTTAACCGGGAATTAGCTAGCCGGCTTTAAAAAAAACAGAAATTCAATGCCAAAGCCAGCACTGAATTTACGGTTTTAGCACTGCCGGCAGACAAAAAAAAACGCTAACTGCCCAGTAGCATAGCTAAGGGGAGGCCTTAGCCCACCCAAATTAGATCCGAGGCCCCTGGTTTGGCTGGCGGGGGCAAATTAGCCTTTCTCCAGTGCTGTTCTCTGCACATCGCCTGCTCTGCTTCCGCTCACGTCGCGTGCATGCTCGGTGTTAGTGAAACTGAGCATGTGTGACTTTGCGCATGTGAGGGGAAGCAGGGCAGGCAATGCGCAGAGAACAGCGCTAGAGAAAGGCTTCAGCTGGCGGGGGTTGGGGACCCCCACCAGCCAAGGTATGTGGGGTTGCAGCAGGTAGGCGGGTCAATATTCCTCCCCAGTTTGGGCTCCGACCCCCCAAACGCTGAGGTCTGGCTACGCCCCTGTATCTGCCACAGGCTGAAAATCAGTCGGATTGTTCCTTAATATTTTACACCCAGAAAGCACACTGCCTGCTTAACGGTGAGCCAGGCACACATGGCTCACTTTAAGAGAAAGCAGAATGAGTGCAGCAGTGGCTTAGTCACGTGGGGCCACGGGGGCCTGGGCCCCTGTAGATTTGGCCCTGGATCCCCCTCCCAACGACCCTCTCGACCCCCCCCCCCCTGCCGTGGGCTACCTTTGCTGTCGGGTACCCCAATCCCCGCCAGCCGAAGTCCTCTTCTTCCCGCGAAGGCTTCATTCTGTTTCTGACGTCCTGCACATTGTACGTGCAGGACGTCAGAAACAGAACGAAGCCTTCGCGGGAAGAAGAGGACCTCGGCTGGCGGGGATTGGGGTCCCCCGCCAGCAAAGTTCGCCCACGGCGAGGGAGCAGGAGTCGAGAGGGTCGTCGTCAGGAGGGGGGGTCAAGAGGGTCATTGGCAAGGGCGTCAAAGTTGGTGGTGGTGGCGGTTGGCAATGGTGGGGGGGGGGTCGGTGGCGCGGGAGGGGAGGGGCTAAAATGTGCCCCCTCACCTCGGGCTGTGGACCCCCCTCCCGCCGAAGTCTGGCTATGTCCCTGGAGTGCAGTAGACAACCTCCCCCACAAATTCTATAAAAGTCGCTCAAATTTGGGCATGCAGGGAAGACGTGCACACAAATTAATTAGTTAACAAGCCAATTAACACCAATTATTGGCATTGACATTAATTTGGGCTTACACACTAATCTATAACACTGCGCGCCTAAAGTGTCTCATGCGCAACCCATAAGGGGGTGTGGCCATGGGCCGGTCAGGGATGTTCCACAAATTTAGGTGCAGAGTTATAGAATTATGGGGTTGCACGCCCATCTTGTGTGCCAGACTTTACACCAGGTGCCAGTCTTTGCACCCAAAGTTGGGCGTGGGAATTGGTGCTGGGTGCAGAGCTCCCTTTATAGAACACGAGTTTCACACAGATCTTTCCAGCACCATTTACTGAATCCAGCCCACTGTCTGCTTTAACCGTGAGTCTGATGAATGCTGTAGGATATTGACTTTGGCAATAAACAGTAGTTTAAACAATGAATAAAGGGAATGGGAAGGAAAATGGGACTTGATATACCGCCTTTTTGAGGTTTTTGCGACTACATTCAAAGTGGTTTACATATATTCAGGTACTTATTTTTGTACCACGGGCAATGGAGGGTTAAGTGATTTACCCAGAGTCACAAGGAGCTGCAGTGGGAATTGAACCCAGTTCCCCAGAATCAGAGTCCGCTCGCTGCACTAACCACTAGGCTACTCCTCCACTAGCAACATTCCATGTAGAAGCCTGCCCTTGCAGATCAGCAATGCGACTGCGCAGGTTTCTGTTTCTGTGAGTCTGACGTCCTAGAAATGCTAAGTAGTAGTAGTAGTAGTAGTAGTAATCTGGGAACATCTGGGCTCTCTGTCTCTTAGAGAGTGTTGCCGGATCACCATTAGACAGTCATTCCCTGAATGGAAATGAATGACGCCCAACAATGTAGTAAGAAAACAGGTATCAATATCCTTACCTCCCCCAGGCTCTGCCGCTCCTGACGGTCTTCATGGGCAGAAGTGTAAAAGGACTCATAAGTGATGAGGTCAGGCCGCTCGATGTCATAAATAGCTTTGACCTTAGGGATGGCGGCTAGGTCTTTGTAATCGAGAATTTCATTGTCTACTTTTGCCTAAGAGACAGAGAAAGAAGAGCAAGTTACAACAGTCCTCTGTATTGCAAGACACTGATCCACAGTTTGTCTGCCCTCAACTGGAGATGGCATTTATTTATTTATTTGTTACATTTGTACCCCGCACTTTCCCACTTACAGCAGGTTCAATGCGGCTTACATAGTAGTAGGATTACATAGTACAGTGTAGAGAAAGCAGGCTAAGTTTAGCAGAGTAATGGGGATGTGTAGATAGGTAATATTATAAGGGAGAGGGGGTAAAGGAGAAAGGAGGAGGTGCTAGTTTTAGGCTAGCTTGAGATAATCAGGGGATAGGGTCAGGGTAAGCATAGGGAAAAGTTAGAGGAGGCGTGGTCTGAGTTATTGCCGTTTTCGGAGGATCAGGTGATGAATAGGTGGTTCGTAGAGTTAGGTCATGGTATTTGGATAAGCTTCCTTGAATAGATGGGTTTTCAGCGATTTTCTGAAGGGTAGGTAGTCTTTAATAGAACGAATGGATCTGGATAAGGAATTCCAGAGTTGACTGCCTTTAAAGGAGAAGTTGGAATCAAACGAGGATTTATACTTGAGTCCTTTGCAGTTAGGGTAGTGCAGGTTAAGGTAATTACAAAAGGATTTCGAAGAGTTTCTGGTGGGTAGGTCGATCAAGTTGGTCATGTAGCTCGGAGATTCTCCATGGATGATCTTGTGAATCAGATCTATCCCTCAGCTGAAGGAGTTCCACCTCCAAGACACTAGAGGAGTTCTCATGCCTGAGAGAGAGAGACATGGAGAACCCAGACTAACAGGTACACCAGGAGAGCAGGAACAGACACAGCAGTGAGTGAGGGGAAGGAAATACCCAAATGACTGCTTCTTCCACCTCAGATAGAAAGTGTGAAGGAGGAGTGGACAAGAAGGGGCCACTATGGTGACACGGGTGTGGTTCCTCATTACTGCTCTGTGGAGCTATGTGGGTGGGGGTAGGGGAGTGCAGAAAGTACAGAGGGGATGAGAGGTAGAGGAGGAACCTCAAAGATGATAGTAAAGTGGAGGTGGTGGCCCACCTCTAGGACAATGTCAGGGAAGGATTCACCACCCTACACTGGTCCTGCAGCTCTGACCCCTGACACAGAGAGGGAAGTTTCTCACCACCCCTGGAGGTAAAATAGTGGGGACAGATGGACCGGAGAGGTTCCCATGAACTAAAATGCAGTGTACACAAACATTGCGCATGCCAGTATGCGAATATATGCCCCCCTCTTTATTCAAATTTATGCAAATTGGTGGGATATAAATGCTACAAATAAATACATAAAATATATGCCCTCCTTCACACATATATTTCTGTACATTTCAGATGGGGAGGGGGACCAGGCTATTTGAAAAATTCCTAATCCCGCCCCAGCTGCTCAAGGCAGGATGTTAAGGGATCTCCAGCTGGTCTCTTCAGACACTGTGATCGGGATGGTGAGTATCTGAAAATGTCACCTACACAGCAACAGGGTTAGAACTACGTATTTCAGCCAGAACTCAAGTTCTATTATTGGGTCCCCTATAGTGAGGGAGGGAGGAAGAAGGAGGACTCCCCTCCCTCATCTTCCTCACTTTCTCCTTCTCAGTCCTTACGCTTATAGGAGGCAGAACACACTACCACTGTACTTAGCTTTTACCACTGTTCCCGCGCCGCCTCCCAACACAGTTCCTTAATGAAATACCTCATTCCTGCCTGGCAGGCAGAGAAGTGCTTAAGTGCTGCGTCTTCTGCTGTCGTGCCTTAACGAGTCTTAAACCTGGGAACCAGGGGCATAGCCAGACTTCAGCGGGGGGGGGGGGGGGGGGGGGGGATCCAGAGCCCGAGGTGAGGGGGCACATTTTAGCCCCCCCCCCGGCGCTGCCGATCCCCCCCGCCATTGCCGACACCCACCCCCCGCCCGCCATTGCCAACTTTGACCCCCCCCCCGCCGCTGACCCTCTCGACCCCCCTTCCCGCCGTCAACCTGCCATCGCCTACCTTTGCTGGCGGGGGACCCCAACCCCCGCCAGCCGAGGTCCACTTCGTCACGCAAAAGGCTTCCGTTTCTGACGTCCTGCACGTCAGAAACAGAAGCAAGCCTTTTGCGAGAAGAAGAGGACCTTGGCTGGCAGGGGTTGGGGTCCTTCGCCAGCAAAGGCAGGCGATGGCAACGGCGGGTTGGCGGCGGGAGAGGGGGGGTCGGGCGGGTCGTCGACAGGGGGGTCCAGGGCCAAATCTACGGGAGGCCAAGCCCCCCCTGGCCCCATGTAGCTACGCCACTGCTGGGAACAGATGCTTAAGCGTCTCTTGCTGTACCATCTACCAACACAATTCTTAATCAAATACCTCATTCCTGTTTGGCAGACAGAGAAGTGCTTAAGTGCCGCATCTCATCCCAGATCCAAGGGCCAGATGCACTAAACTTAATGAACCAGCAACGTGGTTTTTAAACTGGTTCTAGCCAGTTTAGCGCACAAGTAGTAAACCGGGACACGCACAAAAGGGTTCTCCGAGCCATTTTCCTGTCACGGTAGCAGCTAATGAAAACGGAATGCAAATGAGCTAATTACTATTATAATGTGAATGTGATGTGATGCACTATCGTTTCCAACCCCATGCACCGTGGAAAACCTAACGGGAGGTCTGCACCTCTCGTTGGGGCTGCTGTGAGCGGGACCCATGCAGAGGAGGATGCCCATCGCAAAAATCGGAAGAAAAAAAAAGTCCAAGTGCTCGTCAGGGACGTCCTTTCAAGTGCTAACTCTTGGACGTCCTTCACTCAAAAAAAAAAAAAAAGGACGTCCCTGACGAACACTTGAACTTTTTTTTTCTTCAGATTTTGTGATGGCCGTCCTTTTTGGCCGTGTTTTTCTTACGTGCCCAGAATGACCATCGCCGGAGAGAATCGGGGATCGGGACGTGCGAGGACTTCTAAATCAAAACTATTTGGACGTCCCTTTCGATTATGCCCCTCCAGGTCTCTCTCAGCCAATCACAGTGCGTTTAGTTTTGGACGCCCTCGCATGTCCCGATCCCCGATTCTCTCCGGCGGTGGTCATTTTGGCTACGTAAGAAAAACACATCTAAAAAGGACGCCCATCATATAATCTGAAGAAAAAAACGTCCAAGTGCTCGTCAGGGACGTCCTTTTTTTTCTTTTTGAGAGTGACGTGTATGAAGCCGTCTTTGGCATGCGCAAAACAGCCAGAATAACGATTGGCTGCTCTGCGCATGCTCGGCTGGCCGACTAGCTTCCCCTCCTTAGGAAGGAAATCACGTGCAAATGAGCTAACAGCGAGCAGCTCATTTGCATGCGATTTCCTTCATGCATGCCCATTTTTTACCAATTCGCTAAGGGATCGGTAAGGGAAGGGCTCTTTCCGTGGAGTTAGTTCATCTGGCTGCAAGTCTCTCATTAAGACACGACAGCAGGAGATGCTGCACTTCAGCACGTCTCTGTCTGCCAAGCAGAAGTGAGGTATTGATTAAGAGCTGTGTTATGAGACAGCGCAGTAGCACTGTTAAAAGCTAAATACAGTGTTCTCATATTCTCTCTCTGTCCGTGCAGTGCAGCGTTTACTGGGCTCCACAGCAAGGGCTGCTTGGGCAAAATTTATGTCACTGATTTTGGCACCTGGGCCAAGCAGCATGAAATGCATCCTCAAGCACAGCTGTGGCGATAGGCAGCGGGGGGGAAAACACCATTTCCTCCCCACCCTTCTCCTTTTCCTGTGCCTCTAGAATATGAAACCCATGGCAAAGTCCGTTCTCACTATGTAGCAGCCGTGTATAAGCAGGTGATACTTCTTCCATGCTTCCTTAAAAGGACTACTCAATTCCTAAGAAGGTCTCGGGATTAACTCTTCCTCAGGCCACTCTGGTACGGCATGCCATGAGCGCAGCTTGACTAATTGTAGCCACCCACTTAGAGTTCAGGCCCACCCAGTAGTAGCACACCTATGATGTGGCTGGCAGGGATTCCCAAGCCCCACCAACTGAAAACTCCCAACAATTGTCCCTCCTGTATATATCTTGTAAATAGCATACTGCTTTGCTTCGGTCCCACAGCCTTCCCTCTGATGTATTCCCACCTATGCGGAAACAGGAAGTTGCATCAGTGGGAAGGTTGTGGGGGGGGGGGGGCAACATGAGCAGTGCTGACAGTGAAAATCTGCTATTTAAAAGGTATGCGGGGGGGGGGGGGGGGGGGGATGGGATGTTTGAGAGACCATATGGCATGCAGGTGAGAGAAGGAGAGACCACATCACCTGTGGGATGGGGCAGGATTCTTCTGGCCACCCATTTTGATCCCAGGCCCACCCAAAATCAGGTGTCTGGCTATGCCCCTGGTAGCAGCAATCTGTACCTTCACTGAGGAAGTGGATTAACAAGATGTGCTATGTCTGTGAAATGGAGCACCAATTATTTTTATTTACTTGGATTTCGCTCACACCTTTTTCAGTAGTAGCTCAAGGTGAGTTACATTCAGGTACTCTGGATATTTCTCTGTCCCAGAAGAGCTCACAATCTAAGTTTGTACCTGAAGCAATGGAGGGTTAAGTGACTTGCCCAAGATCACAAGGGGCAGCAGTGGGATTTGAACCAGCCACCTCTGGATTGCAAGACCGGTGCTCTAACCACTAGGCTACTCCTCCACCAGCAACATTCCATGTAAATGCCTGCCCTTGCAGATCAGCAACGCGGCCACGCAGGCTTCTGTTTCTGTCAGTCTGACATCAGCCTCACAGAAACAGAAGCCTGCGCGGCTGCGTTGGAAGGGCAGGCTTCTACATGGAATGTTACTAGTGGAATAGCAACATTCCATGTAGAATCTCCAATGGTAGCAACATTCCATACATTTATTTAGAGTTTGCTCACACCTTTTTCAGTAGTAGCTCAAGGTGAGTTACATTCAGGTACACTGGATGTTTCTCTGTCCCAGGAGGGCTGACAATCTAAGTTTGTACCTGAGGCAATGGAGGATTAAGTGACTTGCCCAAGATCACAAGGAGCAGCAGCAGGATTTGAACTGGCCACCTCGGGATTGCAAGACCAGTACTCTAACTACTAGGCCACTCCTCCACTCTACTAGGCCACTCCTCCACTAGCAACATACCATCTAGAATCTCAAATAGTTGCAACATTCCAGAATCTCAAAAAGTGGCAACATTCCATGTAGAATCTTCAATAGTAGCAACATTCCATGTATTTATTTATATTTTGCTCACACCTTTTTCAGTAGTAGCTCAAGGTGAATTACATTCAGGTACTCTGGATATTTCTCTGTCCCAGGAGGGCTCACAATCTAAGTTTGTACTTGAGGCAATGGAGGGTTAAGTGACTTGCCCAACATCACAAGGAGCAGCAGTGGGATTTGAACTGCCCACCTCTGGATTGCAAGACTGTTGCTCTAACCACTAGGCCACTCCTCCACTCTTTCACAATTAGCAGAGCGTAGATACCAGAGGCACAAATGGGAAATCATTTTATTTCGCCTTGTTCTGTTTGAATAGTGTTTGATGGGACTGTGATGGATCCTATTTGGGCTGGAGTTTTGCTATACCTCCTTGCTCAGTTGACAGAAGGGGTGGGGATTGGGAGGGGGAAAGGGGGGGTCAACTTTTCTGTATTACAAAATGTTCTTTAAAGTTTTGAAGTTTCATTTAGCCAGATTTCCCAAGTTTGGGCTGGAAGGAAGGAACATTGTTCCGTATGTTTCCTCTTTTTCATTATTATACAATTGCACCGATGTCAGAGGCAAATCGTATCTTTCCTTCTGTGCTTGAACTGTTAATAAGACTTCTTACAAATCAAAAAA
Source organism: Microcaecilia unicolor (assembly GCF_901765095.1). NCBI lineage: Eukaryota > Metazoa > Chordata > Amphibia > Gymnophiona > Siphonopidae > Microcaecilia > Microcaecilia unicolor. The sequence continues at coordinate 16,917,902 of NC_044035.1, read as the reverse complement.
AAAAAAAAAAAAAGACACGAGGACTACAAGACCCATAACACATTGCGACTCGAGTTAAAATTAGGACTGGATCCAAAGTTCAGCTGGGATTTGGATTCGTTGCTAGCAGAAGCAGGTACTTACACAGATGGCATGTGCCGGAGACCCGGGTATGCTGGAGCCATGTCGGGAATAAATGCTATCAGATGAGGTTCTTGTGGGCTGGAATAAAAACAAAACAAAAAACACATGGAATAGTGAGACAGTGAATTTCAGCCGGGATTCCGAGAGCACCTAAGAAGGAAATTCTATAAATGGCATACAAAATTCAGCGCTGAATGGCACAGTAGCTTTGGGCATGAGGAGTTACGCCAACTGAAACCAGGTGTAAATCCCAGTACACAAGTTTGGCGCAGATCCCCTGAGTTCTATAACAGTGCGTGCATTTTAAGGGAACGCCCTCGACCCGCCTATGCCCCTCCCGTGACTACGCCCCCTTTTTCAGATCCGTGCCAAAACACTGAGGTGCTATTCTTTAAATGGATGTAATGAACATATCACCAAGAAGCTCCAAACAGCCAGACTCATATTTGGAAAAACGAAATACGAAAGTGCCAAACCCCTAAGAGAAAAACTACACTGGCTCCCACTAAAAGAACGGATTACATTCAAAATCTGCACTCTGGTTCATAAAATCACCTATGGAGAGGCCCCAGTCTATACATCCGACCTAACAGACTTACCACCCAGGAACGCTAAAAGATCAGCACTCACATTCCTGAATCTCCACTATCCTAGCTGCAAAGGGCTAAAATATAAATTAACACATGCATCCAGCTTCCCCTACATCAGCACGCAGCTATGGAATGCACTACCATATGCCGTGAGAAAAATCCGCGACCTAACCAACTTTCGGAGATCACTGAAGACCTACCTGTTCGAAAAGGCATACCACAACGATACAGCCCAACTACCAGACAACGAATCTCAAGCATGAACTAGGTAAAACCCAACTCTCTATACTTGACTACCAAAGTCTACTCTACCACGAATGAACTTTAAAGCAATACCACTCCATACCATCTCTAATTCCGAATATGAACTCTTTATACTTGACTGTTTAATCTACTATGCCAATCAAGTTCTTTAATGTAATACCACTTGTATCTCTCACTCCGGAAATGGCAATCGCCATAACGGAACAATGTAAGCTACATTGAGCATGCAAATAGGTGGGAAAATGTGGGATACAAATGTAACAAATAAATAAATAAGTGTGTGTGTTTTCGCGAGGATCTGCCGTTTCTGCCCTGAATCCTTTAGAACGCCTTTCCAAACTGAAAATTCAGAGCGAACGTAGTGGCTAACATTTGGCACCATATATAGCAATTTCCCCCTAAATGTTCTGCTGCCTTCCAGCCCCCCGGCAGCGCTCTGCTCCTTTCAGCCACGTGGCGGCTGAACTCCTGCACTGATGTCCTGGCCTCCAGATCTTACGGGACCAGAGTGTGAATTCAGGCACTGCAGGGCTGAAGCTCAGGGAGAGCAGTGCAGTGGCCCAATGTAACAGCTGTGGTTTTGTATTTCTTCCTTTTTGCCTGTTCCCCACCCCCAGACTTCCCCCAACCAAAACAACTGATTCATGATGTTGCCTGATACACATATACTCAAGGCCCCAGTCCAGATAGGAAATCCTCTGCAGTTAGCTGGCAGGAAGGTTAATAAAAGAGGTCCTCTGGCTTTTAGAACCTTTTGATCTGTTTATCTTAACATAGGCAGCCGAGACCCCTCGGGCATGCCGGTTTGAGATTACAACAATAACACAATAATAACATGACACATGGTATTTTCTTAAGATGGCACACTTGGCCGCAGCTTTATTTAGAATACAAACATCATACCCTGGGTATACCCAAGCCAATCACATTTCCGTCTTAGTAGCCAACCCAGTCCGCCATCTTTAGCGAGACTGACCAATCGTTAACAGAGCTCCCCGCCATCCAGCAAGGGCGCTCAACCGTAAGCGCAGCTATCCCAGCTGCCTATGCTTACGCCGCCCATCGTAAACCGAGCTCCCCGCCGTCCAGCAAGGGCGCTCAACCGTAAGCGCAGCTATCCCAGCTGTCTATGCTTACGCCGCCAATCGTAAACCGAGCTCCCCGCCGTACAGCAAGGGCGCTCAACCGTAAGCGCAGCTATCCCAGCTGCCTATGCTTACGCCGCCCATCGTAAACCGAGCTCCCCGCCGTCCAGCAAGGGCGCTCAACCGTAAGCGCAGCTATCCCAGCTGCCTATGCTTATGCCGCCCATCGTAAACCGAGCTCCCCGCCGTCCAGCAAGGGCGCTCACCGTAAGTGCAGCTATCCCAGCTGCCTATGCTTACGCCGCCCATCGTAAACCGAGCTCCCCGCCGTCCAGCAAGGGCGCTCAACCGTAAGCACAGCTATCCCAGCTGCCTATGCTTACGCCGCCCATCGTAAACCGAGCTCCCCGCCATCCAGCAAGGGCGCTCAACCGTAAGCGCAGCTATCCCAGCTGCCTATGCTTACGCCGCCAATCATAAACCGAGCTCCCCGCCGTCCAGCAAGGGCGCTCAACCCTAAGCGCAGCTGTCCCAGCTGCCTATGCTTACGCCGCCCATCGTAAACCGAGCTCCCCGCCGTCCAGCAAGGGCGCTCAACCGTAAGCGCAGCTATCCCAGCTGCCTATGCTTACGCCGCCAATCATAAACCGAGCTCCCCGCCGTCCAGCAAGGGCGCTCAACCCTAAGCGCTGCTGTCCCAGCTGCCTATGCTTACGCCGCCCATCGTAAACCGAGCTCCCCGCCGTCCAGCAAGGGCGCTCAACCGTAAGCGCAGCTATCCCAGCTGCCTATGCTTAGGCCGCCCATCGTAAACCGAGCTCCCCGCCGTCCAGCAAGGGCGCTCAACCGTAAGCGCAGCTATCCCAGCTGCCTATGCTTACGCCGCCCATCGTAAACCAAGCTCCCCGCCGTCCAGCAAGGGCGCTCAACCGTAAGCGCAGCTATCCCAGCTGCCTATGCTTACGCCGCCCATCGTAAACCGAGCTCCCCGCCGTCCAGCAAGGGCGCTCAACCCTAAGCGCAGCTGTCCCAGATGCCTATGCTTACGCCGCCCATCGTAAACCGAGCTCCCCGCCGTCCAGCAAGGGCGCTCAACCGTAAGCGCAGCTATCCCAGCTGCCTATGCTTACGCCGCCCATCGTAAACCGAGCTCCCCGCCGTCCAGCAAGGGCGCTCAACCGTAAGCGCAGCTATCCCAGCTGCCTATGCTTACGCCGCCCATCGTAAACCGAGCTCCCCGCCGTCCAGCAAGGGCGCTCAACCGTAAGCACAGCTATCCCAGCTGCCTATGCTTACGCCGCCCATCGTAAACCGAGCTCCCCGCCATCCAGCAAGGGCGCTCAACCGTAAGCGCAGCTATCCCAGCTGCCTATGCTTACGCCGCCAATCATAAACCGAGCTCCCCGCCGTCCAGCAAGGGCGCTCAACCCTAAGCGCAGCTGTCCCAGCTGCCTATGCTTACGCCGCCCATCGTAAAACCGAGCTCCCCGCCGTACAGCAAGGGCGCTCAAACCGTAAGCGCAGCTATCCCAGCTGCCTATGCTTACGCCGCCAATCATAAACCGAGCTCCCCGCCGTCCAGCAGGGGCGCTCAACCGTAAGCGCAGCTATCCCCAGCTGCCTATGCCTTACGCCGCCATCATAAACCGAGCTCCCCGCGTCCAGCCAGGGCGCTCAACCCTAAGCGCAGCTGTCCCAGCTGCCTATGCTTACGCCGCCCATCGTAAACCGAGCTCCCCGCCGTCCAGCAAGGGCGCTCAACCGTAAGCGCAGCTATCCCAGCTGCCTATGCTTACGCCGCCCATCGTAAACCGAGCTCCCCGCCGTCCAGCAAGGGCGCTCAACCGTAAGCGCAGCTATCCAGCTGCCTATGCTTACGCCGCCCATCGTAAACCTGAGCTCCCCGCCGTCCAGCAAGGGCGCTCAACCGTAAGATGCCTATGCTTACGCCGCCCATCGTACACTGAGCTCCCCGCCGTCCAGCAAGGGCGCTCAACCCTAAGCGCAGCTGTCCCAGATGCCTATGCTTACGCCGCCCATCGTAAACCGAGCTCCCCGCCGTCCAGCAAGGGCGCTCAACCGTAAGCGCAGCTATCCCAGCTGCCTATGCTTACGCCGCCCATCGTAAACCGAGCTCCCCGCCGTCCAGCAAGGGCGCTCAACCGTAAGCGCAGCTATCCCAGCTGCCTATGCTTACGCCGCCCATCGGAAACCGAGCTCCCCGCCGTCCAGCAAGGGCGCTCAACCGTAAGCGCAGCTATCCCAGCTGCCTATGCTTACGCCGCCCATCGTAAACCGAGCTCCCCGCCAGTCCAGCAAGGGCGCTCAACCGTAAGCGCAGCTATCCCAGCTGCCTATGCTTACGCCGCCCATCGTAAAACCGAGCTCCCCGCCGTCCAGCAAGGGCGCTCAACCGTAAGCGCAGCTATCCCAGCTGCCTATGCTTACGCCGCCCATCGTAAACCGAGCTCCCCGCCGTCCAGCAAGGGCGCTCAACCCTAAGCGCAGCTATCCCAGCTGCCTATGCTTACGCCGCCCATCGTAAACCGAGCTCCCCGCCGTCCAGCAAGGGCGCTCAACCGTAAGCGCAGCTATCCCAGCTGCCTATGCTTACGCCGCCCATCGTAAACCGAGCTCCCCGCCGTCCAGCAAGGGCGCTCAACCCTAAGCGCAGCTATCCCAGCTGCCTATGCTTACGCCGCCCATCGTAAACCGAGCTCCCCGCCGTCTAGCAAGGGCGCTCAACCGTAAGCGCAGCTATCCCAGCTGCCTATGCTTACACCGCCCATCGTAAACCGAGCTCCCCGCCGTCCAGCAAGGGCGCTCAACCCTAAGCGCAGCTATCCCAGCTGCCTATGCTTACGCCGCCCATCGTAAACCGAGCTCCCCGCCGTCCAGCAAGGGCGCTCAACCGTAAGCGCAGCTATCCCAGCTGCCTATGCTTACGCCGCCCATCGTAAACCGAGCTCCCCGCCGTCCAGCAAGGGCGCTCAACCGTAAGCGCAGCTATCCCAGCTGCCTATGCTTACGCCGCCCATCGTAAACCGAGCTCCCCGCCGTCCAGCAAGGGCGCTCAACCGTAAGCGCAGCTATCCCAGCTGCCTATGCTTACACCGCCCATCGTAAACCGAGCTCCCCGCCGTCCAGCAAGGGCGCTCAACCGTAAGCGCAGCTATCCCAGCTGCCTAGCTTACACCATCAGGCTTGGGTACCCCGCCAAAGCTGCGACAGAATATATACATGAACATATCCACATTAAATCGGGCGGGTGGGGCTGGGTGCATGCTGATGCCTGAACGCCAGAAGAGGACGTCCGGGCTCCGCTCTGGGGGTTTTAAGCCCCAAGGTAGACCCTCCTTTTCCAGCGGGGTGCTACTGAGGGGCGGGAACGTGCCCTCCGTGCCTCGCCCACACCTCGCTGGCATCGGCACGCAGGCCCATCGGGGCACAGCGCCATGTTATTGTCGGCTCCGTGCACCCGATGGGGCACTGCGCCTTGTCTTTACTGCCTCCATAAAACACTTGTTTTAATGAGATTCACCAGACCAGCCTGCAAAACTCTTTGCTGAAGGACTCCACTGTTCTCCCAGAACTAATAAAGACCCTGTCCAGTACCATGACCAAAGATACCAACTCCGCTGTTTTCCCGCACAATGGGGCTGCTTTAATATTTATCTTTATTTATTTTGTAGCATTTGCACCCCACATTTTCCCACCAATTTGCAGCCTCAATGTGGCTTACATTTGCCGTAATGGCGATTGCCATTTCCGGGTAACAGAGTTACAAATGGTATAGCGTTAAGGTGCATACATACATGATGACATTCACGGAACAGATCATGGTATGTTTACATACCATGTGCATAATAAGTTGTCTGTGGGTGCTTTTTGAACAGTCGTGAGTTGCATCTTTTTGGGCTGTTTCCGTCCCCATCTCCTATTGGTCAAATTTGGTGTTGGAATGAGGCTTGGTGCATCTCAAGCCTCATTCTGGCTCCACGTTTGACCAATAGGAGGGTGAGGTGGGTGATGAGGTCATCAGCTGATGACTCATCATCAGCCCTGTGAGAGGCGGCAGCACCGGAGAGCCGAGCGGTGGCCACGTGGGATTGGAGCAAGAGAAGAGCAGAGGCCGGGTTCATGAACACCCTTCCCATAAGCTGTTTTAATGTTCTACTTCACTGAGCATTAAAAACCCAGGAAACCAGAGGTTACCTATTACTTCACCTGCCCAACTGCAAAAATGTACTATACAAGCCCACCTACACAGCGGGATTTAGCTGCCTGGGCTCAAAATGGTGGAGCTAAATTCCCATAGTCATACGAAGCATCACGAACTATGTCCAGTTCGGAAAAGACCTAAAGACCTACCACTTCAGGAAATTCTATGAGTAAAATATGCACTAATCATTCTGGAACAACAATACACAACACAACCTCTAACTGTAACACATAAAATGAACTAATTTATTTGTTACATTTGTATCCCACATTTTCCCACCTATTTGTAGGCTCAATGTGGCTTACATAGTACCGGAGAGGCCTTTGCAGGCTCCGGTGTGAACAAATACAGGGCGATGTTGTGGTAAGATCAAGTTCATGTGGCACAGCCACATTAGGGAATCGGAGAGCGGAAGAGTTGTGTTATGTCCATTACGTGCTTTAGTTTGGTTGTGTTGCAGAGATCAGGCATTTAAGTTGGATGGGTAGGGTATGCCTTTTTAAACAGGTTGGTTTTTAGTGATTTCCGGAAGTTTAGGTGGTCGTACGTCGTTTTCAAGGCTTTTGGTAATGCGTTCCACAGTTGTGTGCTTATGTAGGAAAAACTAGATGCGTAAGTTGTTTTGTATTTTAGTCCTTCGCAGCTTGGGTAGTGCAGATTTAGATAAGATCGTCTTGATTCGGATGTATTTCTAATTGGTAAGTCGATTGGTAAGTAAGAGAAATCTTCTCAAGAAACCCAGGGGCCCTTTTACAGAGCGGCAGTAAGCCCAATGCAGGCTTACCGTTCTCTCTTCCGGGACTACTGCCGGACCAACGGGTGATGGTAAGGGCTCCCCATTGCATGGCCACACTGTAAGAGTGCATGCTTGGGATCTTTTTAACTACTGCAGTAAAAAGGGCTGTTAGCACAGGGCCCTTTTTCCCGCGGCTTGGTAAAAGTACCCCCCAATGACTATTCCATAAGCACTAATCGTTATCTTGCTAACCACCGATAAAGCATAGCATCATAACAACCTTGCAAATGTAATTGAATCGATGTAATCTCTAACAACTGTTAAATGGAAGCCACACTGGACCGAAACTCGTTTTGGGATAATTGTGGGATACAAGTATGAATACATAATTAAAAGAAATCATTTTAAGTAATCCAAAATAGGATGAACCCTCTACCTCCCCTTCCCCCCACCACAAAAAAGTCATACAATTGATGCTTCTCCCTAAATATCCATCTGTGACCACGATGAGCATGCGTAACTCTCCACATGCCGCGAACCCTGGACTTCTGAGCCAGTGTAGAGGTTATGGACACAGACAGCCCTGCTGAGGTTCAATTTAGGAGAGGTTTTGGTGGGGAATGTACACAGGGATATTTAACCGCAATACTTCTCTGAGCTGGTGCAGAACTGGTAGAAGTGAATCAATTTTTCACTCAGACTAGTCAACAAATGGGTACTGAATTCATGTAAAGTATTGGGGGAATAGAAGATCCAGGTGGGTAAGAGTAATTCAGGGACCCTAGCAGATCTTCTGCAATCCTACCTTGAATAAGAGTGTTCTTGAAAGGTTGGGTGCATCTATTTTGTAGCAGAAGACTTTGTCTTTGATGTAGGGAGATGTGCTAAGATCACAACCCTCCATTGCCCGCAGCATTGAGCCTGCCATGAGTGGGAGAGCACGAGGTACAAATGTAACAAAACAAACCCGAAAGGGATGGCCTTAGGGAAGTACAACCATGGCAATCACCTGAGGCCTATATGCTGGTGGGGGGGGGGGGGGGGAACGCAAGCCTCCCAAAGCTGAAGGAGGTACAGTCTGCTTACAGGCTTTGGGACCCCCCCCCCCCAATCTCTGCTTTGGCCCCAAGCATGTCTAACAGCTGCCCTGCGCTGTGACTCTGCTGAAAGGAGAAACAGATTCCCTACAGCATCGGAGACTTAACATTCAAGGCAAGACGGCTGGAGATCCATGTGGGCCTACAACCAGACGTACAGGAGATTCGTCTCCCTCCTGCTACATGAACACTGCTGCAAATGATCAAAGCCATGTGCTAAAAATGAAGACTATGAGAGCAGCACCCTGAGGTGGGAAATAGACACGACTGCAGAGCAGATGAGAAATAAGACCTAAGACCGTCAGCAGTTTCCAGTGCCAAACGGCAAAGCTCAGTTTGGTCCCTAAATCAGGTTTCCAGTTGTTTGCCCTGGCAGCAGACAGGCTAATTACTCTATCTGTATGTTCCATCTTTGCTTACATCCTTATGCTGTCTATTAAAATGTTTGATTGTGTGTTGCGTTGACATTGTAAGTAGTATACTATCCACCTTATAATTGAAAGAGAAAAACGCCTAGATTTCGACCCAAATCGGGAGATAGACGTTTATCTCACAAAAACGAATAAATCGGTATAATGGAAAGCCGATTTTGGACGTTTTCAACTGCACTCCACCGCGGAAGCTTACAAAGTTGACGGGGGCGTGTCGGAGGCGTGGCGAAGGTGGAACTGGGGCGTGGTTATCGGCCAAGGAGAGATGGACGCCTTTCGCCGATAATGGAAAAAAAGTATGCGTTTGTAGCTAGAGTTTAGGGCACTTTTCCTGGACCCTGTTTTTTCACGAATAAGGCCCCAAAAAGTGCCCTAAATGACCAGATTACCCCCAGAGGGAATCGGGGATGACCTCCCCTGACTCCCCCAGTGGTCACTAACCCCCTTCCACCACAAAACATGATGTTTCACAACTTTTTATTTTCACCCTCAAATGTCATACCCACCTCCCTGGCAGCAGTATGCAGGTCCCTGGAGCAGTTGTTAGGGGGTGCAGTGGACTTCAGGCAGGTGGACCCAGGCCCATCCTCCCCCTACCTGTTACAATTGTGCTGCTTAATGCTTAGTCGTCCAACCCCCCCCCCCCAAACCCACTGTACCCACATGTAGGTGCCCCCCTTCACCCCTTAGGGCTATAGTAATGGTGTAGACTTGTGGGCAGTGGGTTTTGAGGGGGATTTGGGGGGCTCAACACACAAGGGAAGGGTGCTATGCACCTGGGAGCTCTTTTACCTTTTTTTTGGTTTTTGTAAAAGTGCCCCCTAGGGTGCCCGATTGGTGTCCTGGCATGTGAGGGGGACCAGTGCACTACAAATCCTGGCCCCTCCCACGAACAAATGCCTTGGATTTATTCGTTTTTGAGCTGGGCGCTTTCATTTTCCATTATCACTGAAAAACAAAAACGCCCAGCTCACAAATTGTCGAATAAAACATGGACGTCTATTTTTTTCCGAAAATACGGTTCGGTCCGCCCCTTCACGGACCCGTTCTCGGAGATAAACGCCCATGGAGATAGACGTTTTCGTTCAATTATGCCCCTCCACGCCATACTTTGTATTGTTGTTTGAATATTTCTACTGCTGTAATTATCTTACGTTAGACTTATTCTTGCTGCACATCGCCGCGAGGTAATTCCTTCAAAAAGGCTGTAAATAAATCCTAACAAATAAGTGCAAAATTCCAGTTTCTGTAGGGACGGCTGGGCGAAAAACTTTTCTGACAGTTGTAATGGGACTTACAAGCATCTGGTACTGGGTAATTTATTGAATACATGTAGGAGAATACAAACAACATGAGCAGGGCCACATACAATGAATTTTCTCAATATTGGGGGTGCTCAAGCACCCACAGCACCCACAGAGTCGGCTCCTATGAGGGCCAGTGTTAGGTGGGTGCAAACAGGCGATCGCCCTGTGCCTCTGGGGGGGGGGGGGGGGGAGCAGGAGTCTGCCTGAAGCTGAAGGAGATACAGCTTGCTGTCGGGCTTTGGAGACCCCTCCGAAATTTCTGCCCGGGCCCAAGCAAGTTTTAGTTTAAATCTTCTCCTTTACAGCTAAGTTCAAACTGTAATCACAAACCCAAACTAGGTCCCTGCAAACCATGATTCCATGCTAATACGGTTAAAGAGCTTTTACAGGACATGAACGTCAAGAGAGGGGAGTTACTGTACTTTCATACGAACACATAACCGTACCTGTCTTTGCTTTGGGCAGCAGATCACCAGAGAAGGTGGTAACAGCTACGGAAAAAGGAAGAGCAGTTCAGTCAACAGACAGAAGAGGTACCACAGCAGTGCTGCTTAGTGAACTCTAACCACGCGTGACAGGTGAGGCACACAGCACATGCTACAGGTTACGGCTAAGCTGCAAAACATTAGTTACCTGTGATGGACGCACAGGAACTTAAGCAAGCTGAGACAGTCAAACCGTAATAATCAACTTCGCCAGTGGATTCATAAAATACAGTTGTTTGGCCTGAAGGGGAAAATTAAAGGATGTTCACCTGTCCTCGGTCCACACCCATGCCCCGAGGGGCAGAATCTAGGCACACCCCCTGCTTTACCAATCCAGAACGAAGAGGTTTCTCCGGCAAACGCTCACCTGGGCATAGACACCAGTCCCACTTGTCGGTCAGGTTCTGCTAGGAATACGTTTCTCACCCTAGCCTTGGCTCAATGCCTTGGCACCTGCAGTCACCAGCCTACAAACCCACTAGAATTAATATTTCCACACTAACATCTCACATCTCTCAAGTAAAGCATCCAAATAAGACAGCGAATGTAAATTCTCAAATTGGACATATTCCAAACACTAAAATGAAAATGAAATGATTTTTTTTCTACCTTTGTTGTCTGGTGACTTCGTTTTTCTGATCATGTTGGTCCCAGTCTCCAATTCTGCTGCTCTCTATCTGTTCCCTTAACTCCATTTCCAGGGCTTCCATTCTATTTATTTCTTTTCTTTCCTCCTTTCTTCATTTCTTGCTGTACATCCATAGGTAAAAGCTGGGTCCTCTGCAGACTTGACTGGAGGAGGTACAGAGTGAATCCAGTTTTTGCCTATTTTCTCCATCCATGTGCAGTTTTTCTCCTCTTTTCCCTTTCCCTCATCTCCGTCAGTATGCATCTCCTTCCTATTCTTCCCTCTCCTCCATCCATATGCATCTCCTGTCCTTCCTCTCTCTTCCCTCTTATCCATCCATGTCCAGCATTTCTCCTCTCTCCTCTCCTCCATTCATGTTCATCTCACTTCCTTTCTCTTCCCTCCCTTCCATCCATGTCCAAAATTTCTCCAGAATTTCTCATCTCCCCTAAATCCATGTGCATCTCCTACTCTGTCTTCCCACCCCTCCATCCATGTACAGCATTTCTCCTCTCCCCCTCTCCTCCATCCATGTTCATCTCACTTCCTCTCTCTTCCATCCCCTCCATCCATGTCCAGCATTTCAACTCTCCCCCCTCCCCACCATCCATGTGCATCTCCTTCCTCTGTCTTCCACTCTCCTCCATCCAAGTCCAGCATTTCTCCTCCCTCCCTTCCCATCCATCCGTGTGCATCTCCTTCCTCTGTCTGTCCTTCTCTCCAACATTTCTCTTCCCTGCCCTCCACTCCATCCATTTCCAGCATTACTCCTCGCTCCCCTCCCATCCATCCATGTGCATCTCCTTCCTGTCTTCCCTCTCCTCCATCCATGTCCAGCATTTCTCCTGCCCTCCCCTCCATCCATCCCTGTCCAGCAATTCTCCTCTCTCCCCTGCCCCTCCCCTCCCACCCATGTCCAGCAATTCTCCTTTGCACCTATTCTTCCCTCCTATCCATGTCCAGCGATTCTCCACTCTCCCCTGCCCACCCCTCCCATCCATGTCCAGCGATTCTCCTCTCCTCTCCCCTGCCCTCCCATCTCATCCATGTCCAGCATCTCTCCTCTCTTCCCTCCATCCATGTGCATCTCCTTCCTGTCTTCCCTCTCCTCCATCCATGTCCAAACATTTCTCCTGCCCTCCCCTCCATCCATCCATGCCCAGCAACTTTCTTCTCTCCCCTGCCCTTCCATCCCATCCCATGTCCAGGATTCTCCTCTGCCCTCCCCTCCCATCCATGTTCAGCGATTATCCTCTCTCCCCTGCCCTCCCCTCCATGTCTAGTGATTCTCCTTTGCCCCCATCCTTCCCTCCCATCCATGTTCACTGATTCTCTGCCCTCCCCTCCATGTCCAGCGATTCTCCTTTCCCCCTATCCTCCCCCTCCCTTCCATGTCCAGTGACTTGCCCCAGCCTCCACCTGCCCTCCCCCCCGAGATCATTCCAACCCAATCCCCACCTGCCCGCCCTCAGCTCACCAACTTTCCATTCTGCCCCCTGCAAATCTAATATTTACCAAAGTCACAGCGTGAACTGGCGGTAGTGAAACCAGCAAGCAGGCAGGCTCGCCTCCTCATCACTTCCCTGCCCTCTCTCAGCACAGCGTCCCTCCTTCGTCGCTTTCCTGCCCTCTCTCAGCACAGCGCCGCGCCTTCGTCGCTTCCCTGCCCTATCAGCACAGCGTCCCGCCTTCCTCTGATGTAATTTCCTTTCCATGAGGGCTTGAAGGAAGAAGAAATATGAGGAACTAGAGAGAGACCAGGATGCCCTGATGTCTGAGTGTCCGTGGATAGAGATGTGATCTGAGAACTGTGATTCTGATAAACAGAGTAATTCTTTGAACCTGTTTTTCCAGATCTCGAGAGTTCAGAATATCTTCCTGATGGATTTCTTTTTGGAAGAGGAGTGTGCAACTAGAGTTCTGAAGCCTGCCAGCTAGAGGCAGTCTTGGGGCTGTGCCTCCCCTCCCCCATCCATCAGGATCCCCTTTATTTTATATAGTAACTCTGCGGACTGGTTCAAGCACCCCACCCCCTGGACAGCCACAGGTTGATCAAATGCGCATCAGTGCCTTGAGATGTGAAATCACATGGAATTAAAAGTGAAGGTGTGCATCATTGTGCAGAAGTGTGATCCTCAGGTGCTTGTGAAAGTCAGCTGTGCAGGACAAGGAGGAGCAGTAATGGCCATTACACAGGGACGGGATCAGCGCTCACAAGCAGCACATTCCACATGGCCCAAACTCAATGGCAAACCTCTGGAGAACGCGGTGGGCGCAGAATCAGGCTTTTGGGGTACCGGAAACAAGGTGAAGGACGCTGTGACCAGAAAACAGATAAAGTGATGGCACCAGATACTGTATTTCCACTCCATACAGTCAGAGGAACATCCCTGAAAGTCCATAATGCAGAAGCCCTCCACATAAGCTGTCAGTCCTCAAGTAAACAGAAAAAAAAGAAAGCAAAGAAAAGAAGATAACTTTTTTATTGGACTAAATACATTTTTTGATTAGCTTTCAAAGGGACACCAGATATTACCTTCAAAAGCTAATCAAAAAAATGCATTAAATTAGTCCAATAAAAAAAAGTTATCTTATTTCCTTTACTTTGTTTTATTTCTATTTATTACCTTTAAAAGTGGACTAACACAGCTACCACACCACCCTGTTTACATATGTATGTATGTATTTAAAACTTTGGTATATGCTGTATCGCCCCAGGCACTCAGGGAATAGTACAGCATAATTCATAACAAGAGAACACAAACGTCACATAACATGTTTAAAAACAAAATCACAGACAATAATAAAATCAGCAAATATAGTAAAATAATACTAATATAAAATCTTCCAGGCTAGACGTGCTGACGCTTGCCTTGTAGCGAGCACAGGGAGTCCAGGAGGGTGAAAGTAAACCGGGTTGTCCTCATGGGAATTGTTCCATCCTCCCTGTGCTAGCAGGGAAATCGTCTGCGGCCCTCACCCTGAGATGATGATAAATAATCTCTACAAAAGATCGGTCCTGAAACCCAGACACAAACCCTGAAATGCATTTTCCTGTGGCAACAGCGATGACAGGCTTGCCAACTTGTGAAAGTGTTTCTAACTGACAGTCTGCCAGATTTTTACTGACAGCCCAACTTTTCTACAGACACACATTTTACGGTGTACATTTTCCGCACAGCTGGACTTACTTTGCTGAGATTACCCCTTTGTGCACAGTGATATAGATTCCAGCTTGGCACTGGAGACATGGGCCCCCACCGCCGTGATGATTTTACTGGCTTGAAACAAATTTTACAAATCTGTCTATTTTTTACTGTCAGTAAATTTACTGAGACAGCTGGCAAAAAAAAAAAAAAATCAAACTGCTGCCAAAACCTGGAAAATCCTCATGGATTTCTCTCTTTTATTTTGCAATTGTATGCCAGGTAAGCTTCACACGGAGACTTGGCAAAAGATGACCACCAGAATGTTCTGGCAGGACTTCACTCAGCATTTACTGCGAATCCGAAATCACGTTCTTAATCTTGATTTCTGGGGCTAGTAACAGGTGCCTCTCTTGCTGGTTAGAGATGGTGATTTACAGCCAGCCTGGTCATCAGCTCCCTGGACTGGTCAAGGCTGGGGATGCTTCATTCATAGCCACAGTGGAGAAGAGATGGAGAGGGAGGGAGGCAGCCTCAGGCCTCAGCCATCTTTAAATAATAACTCCAGGGCCGAGCAGTCATCATGGGGAAAAAGTCTGTATTATCTGTTTGGCTGTTAGCAGACCAGCCTACGCTGCAGATGTGGCGGCGCAATAGAACGGAAAGATGTGGTAGACCTGGTCTCGCAGAGAGGAGACCGCTTGTTTCAATGTTGGTCCCCCTTCTGGGATACCCTAACGCCGACAGCCCGCAGCTGGATTCTGAATGGGTAGCGTTCACAAGGGAGGGTTGGGGAAGGGAGGGTATGGGGCAGGGAGGGTTAAGAGTAGTAGGTTGAAGGATTAGGGGATGTTATAACAAAAGAAAATGTTGGAAACTGTTACAAGTGATCATTGTTCATTGTAATTCTCTCTTGTATAAATAAAGATTTAAAAAAAAAATACTAACTCCAGATATTAGGGTCCACATAAGCCAGCCCCTATGGAGAGGAGGGGAAGGGGAGAGTAGTATCAAGCCTCATTCATCATTACATAGTAACATAGTAGATGACGGCAGAAAAGACCTGCACGGTCCATCCAGTCTGCCCAACAAGACAAGTCATATGTGCTACTTTTTGTGTATACCCTACTTTGATTTGTACCTATGCTCTTCAGGGCACAGACCGTTACTACAGTAACGCAACAGGTGATAGCAGATAAAACCCCGTCTGCCCTACAAGATAAACTCATAGCATATGGTATGCGTGCATACCTGATCTTGATCTGTCCTTGCCATTTTCAGGGCACAAACAGTAGAAGTCTGCCCAGCACTGGCCTTATCCCTCAACTACTAGAGTTGCCATCAAAACCCCATAACTACTCATCCAGATCTGTCTAGCCATCATCGGGGCATTAAATTGTGACTCTTAGTATTAGGGTCCTTGTAAGTCAGGTTCTGGAGGGAGCAATGGTTCGTGGCCTCTGGCTTCAAGACTGCCACTAGTATAGGTAGACTTGGCTGAGAGGAGATATAAAATTAGGAAAGTCCCCACCTCAGGTAGCTGTGAATAAAGACTTACGCCGCTGTAGCCCAGCCTGGACCAGGTCCGATTCATATTTAGGACTCAATGTTCCAGGCAGGAGAGGAGAAGCAAACCCAGATATTCAGTAGCACTTAAATGGATACTGCCTCGGCACCATCCAGGTGGTTTACGAGCTTGTCTTCATCAAGGACGCTCTTTTTCAGTAGGGGGTACAACACAGTCCTTTTTAGTGTCAATGGCAGCTGCCCTTCGACAAGAGAGGAGTTAACTTCTGTGGCCCATTCAATGAGGCCTCAAGCTATACTGTCTTTGCTGGGCAGGGATCAAGAGGACAGGACGTTGGTTATAGGCCTTTCAAGAATTTTTTCAAGAGCCCCCTCTGTTTCATGATTGAATGAGTTCCAGATGGCTGTGGGGGGGGGGGGGGGGGGGTGAGTGTTGTCATTAGCTGGTGGGATGCTCAGTAGAACTACCTGTAGGTCATGATGGAGACCTTTAATTTTGTTAGCAATGTATGCAGTGGCATACCCACAGGTGGGCCGGGGCCCACCCACATAGGGCTCAGGCCCACCCAACAGTAGTATACATTTAGCGGTAGCTGGTGGGGATCCCAATCTCTACCAGCTGAAGACTTCCCCCTGATGGTAACAAACATGCTGCTCTCCATGATACTGGCACCTACGCATGCTCAGTTTTCAGCGCATGTCTGCTGCAGACTGCCAAGGTGGAGAGAAGCATTTTTCCACCAGCTGAGACATTTTTTTGGTGCGGTGGAGAACACTTGGTGCCCACCCACTTCTTGCCTAGGCCCACCCAAAATCTGCTGTCTGGCTACGCCCCTGAATGTATGTGGTAAAATCATTGCTGGTTGGTTGTGACTGGGAAAGCTGGTTCTGTTGTCGGGGTTGCAGTAGATGGTTTACTATTCTGAGTAGCTGACTGGTTGAGCCATGCGTTTCCTACAGTTGAGCCTGTCTTCGTCTAGGTGAAACTCCCCATCATTTTCTTTCAGATTTACATCTTTGATGCTTAAGGACCCTAGTCCTGGGGAGAACCACAGGGACTATTTGTGTCTGGTGCCTGAGACCCTTTTTGTGGGGGTGTTTTTCTAAGGCCATCACTCATAGTAACATAGTAGATGACGGCAGAAAAAGACCTGCACGGTCCATCTAGTCTGCCCACGATAAACTCATATGTGTATACCTTACCTTGATTTGTACCTGTCTTTTTCAGGGCACAGACCGTATAAGTCTGTCCAGCAGTATTTCCCGCCTCCCAACCACCAGTCCCGCCTCCCATCACCGGCTCTGGCACAGACCCCGTATAAGTCTGCCCTCCCCTATCCTAGCCTCTCAACCACCAACCCCTCTTCCCCCCGCCACCCAATTTCAGCTAAGCTTCTGTGGATCCATTCCTTCATGAGTGCATCCCAAATGTCAACATGTTCTGACACTGTAGTCGTCTTTTCATCCACATAGGAGTGCTTTTACTCAAGTTTTGAAGCGGTTCACACCGGCCTCGAGGAGCCCAGTGTAGGCCATCTTTATGCATTGAATACCTTGTTCCAAGGTGTATTACTAGTTCCTAATATAAGAATTGATCATGACCCTGATGCAGGCAGTCCAGCTGCCGAAACACGTTGGCGATGACTGAAACATCCGTTTGGTAGGACAGTACATAATACACCTTGTTTCTAAAGATTGCTTCTTCATTTTCCTTGTTTGTTTGCCACTACTTGGCTCTTCTGGTTGCTTTCTTCCTAACATTTGGACTTCTGCTGCGGCTTTTTTGTGCCTCTTTGTATTTCTGTGCCTCTATTCAAAATTTTATTGGAAAATGATCTGTCCATGATAGGGGTATTATCTTGACACCACCAGCCTTGTGTTCAAAGATGTTGACCCCTTTGTAAAACACCCTGTCTAGCACTGGGCCTTTCTCGTGGGTTGGAAATTTGATCAACTGTATCCTAGAGCTGCCATCTTATTAAGGAAAGCAGCGTAGCTGCCGAGAGGGGGGGGGCAGCACCGCAGTCCCACCTGCCCTCCGTCATCAACCGTCTGCCCCTGCATTGAAATCGCAGTCTCACCTCCGTGAAAGCAGCGCTGCAGGGACCAGAACGCCTCCCTTCGGCCCTCCTTCCCTCCCTGTGTTCCGCCCTCGTCTGACGGAACTTCCGCGAGGGCGGGGCACAAGGAGGGAAGGAGGGCCGAAGGGAGGCGTTCTGCTCCCTGCAGCGCTGCTTTCACGGAGGTGAGACTGCGATTTCAATGCAGGTGGCCCGGCCCGGTGGCGGATGGTCGGGGGGAGTGGCGGTGACCTCGGGGTGGGGTGGAGGGGGTAGCAGTGGCGGCAACCTCGGGGGGGGGGGAGAGGGGGAGCAGTGGTTGCGGCGATCTCAGGAGGGAGCAGTGGCAACCTGGGGGGGTGGAAGGGGGAGCAGCAGCAGCGACCTCAGGGGGCGGGGCAGCGAGGGCGGCAGGGGCGGGGCCCCGGGGGCGGCCTTGCCCCGGGCCCGGCCCAGTCTCTCAGCGGCCCTGGTCACCAGACTGAGGAGTTCTTGCACATTAGATGTGTTATTGCAAGGTGCTCTATAGATAGGGTTACCATATGTCCGGATTTACCCAGACATGTCCTCTTTTTGAGGACATGCTCGGGCGTCCAGACGGGTTTTGCCAGTCCGCCCATTTGTCCGGATTTCTGGACAAACGGGCGGCGGGCCTATCCTAGCCTCCCCTTACTTACTATGTACTGCCCTTGCCCTGCATTCTGTTGCTATGACAATCTCGGGATTCAAAATGGCCGCCGAGAGTTGAAGCGGCCTCGCGAGACTTCAACTCTCGGCGGCCGTTTTGAATCCCGAGACCATCACAGCAACAGGATGCAGGGCAAGAACAGAGCTCCGGGCAGGAAAGAGGGGGCTCTTTCCTGCCCCGAAGAGGTCACTAGACCACCAGGGCAGTAGATAGTAAGTAAGAGGAGGGGAGGTGACCCGGGGGAGGGGAGGTGATGGGGGGGGGGCAGGGGAGGGGAATATGTGACAGGGGGTGGGGCAAGGATGAGAAAGGGGCAGGGCAGGGGGCGGGACATATGTCCTCTTTTTGAGAGGACAAAATATGGTAACCCTATCTATAGACCATGAGTAGCCATAATGGTTCTTTATCTCCCAGCTGGATTAAGAGGCATTCTGAGAGAGGATCCTCCTGATCTGATTTCCAGTGGAGGGGAGCGTGTCTCTGCTCCGATGGTGTAAATCTTTCGCTCTGGGTCTTTCTCTTATGGACAGAGAGAGAACTCTAATCTGAGTTCCAGTGGAGTGGAGATGTCTCTGCTCTCAGAGTGTAAATCTCTCACAATGGGCCTGTTTCTTAGGGGACAGAGGATCTTAGTCAGGAGAGAACAGAGTGCTATGCAGGGATATGGAGAAGTTTGTGTCAGGTGCCTTTCCAGAGGCACCCAGCTGTGAGGAAGGTGGTAGGCAAAAAGGTAAAAACTACAGTGGGGGAAATAAGTATTTGATCCCTTGCTGATTTTGTAAGTTTGCCCACTGACAAAGACATGAGCAGCCCATAATTGAAGGGTAGGTTATTGGTAACAGTGAGAGATAGCACATCACAAATTAAATCCGGAAAATCACATTGTGGAAAGTATATGAATTTATTTGCATTCTGCAGAGGGAAATAAGTATTTGATCCCCCACCAACCAGTAAGAGATCTGGCCCCTACAGACCAGGTAGATGCTCCAAATCAACTCGTTACCTGCATGACAGACAGCTGTCGGCAATGGTCACCTGTATGAAAGACACCTGTCCACAGACTCAGTGAATCAGTCAGACTCTAACCTCTACAAAATGGCCAAGAGCAAGGAGCTGTCTAAGGATGTCAGGGACAAGATCATACACCTGCACAAGGCTGGAATGGGCTACAAAACCATCAGTAAGACGCTGGGCGAGAAGGAGACAACTGTTGGTGCCATAGTAAGAAAATGGAAGAAGTACAAAATGACTGTCAATCGACAAAGATCTGGGGCTCCACGCAAAATCTCACCTCGTGGGGTATCCTTGATCATGAGGAAGGTTAGAAATCAGCCTACAACTACAAGGGGGGAACTTGTCAATGATCTCAAGGCAGCTGGGACCACTGTCACCACGAAAACCATTGGTAACACATTACGACATAACGGATTGCAATCCTGCAGTGCCCGCAAGGTCCCCCTGCTCCGGAAGGCACATGTGACGGCCCGTCTGAAGTTTGCCAGTGAACACCTGGATGATGCCGAGAGTGATTGGGAGAAGGTGCTGTGGTCAGATGAGACAAAAATTGAGCTCTTTGGCATGAACTCAACTCGCCGTGTTTGGAGGAAGGAGAAATGCTGCCTATGACCCAAAGAACACCGTCCCCACTGTCAAGCATGGAAGTGGAAATGTTATGTTTTGGGGGTGTTTCTCTGCTAAGGGCACAGGACTACTTCACCGCATCAATGGGAGAATGGATGGGGCCATGTACCGTACAATTCTGAGTGACAACCTCCTTCCCTCCGCCAGGGCCTTAAAAATGGGTCGTGGCTGGGTCTTCCAGCACGACAATGACCCAAAACATACAGCCAAGGCAACAAAAGAGTGGCTCAGGAAGAAGCACATTAGGGTCATGGAGTGGCCTAGCCAGTCACCAGACCTTAATCCCATTGAAAACTTATGGAGGGAGCTGAAGCTGCGAGTTGCCAAGCGACAGCCCAGAACTCTTAATGATTTAGAGATGATCTGCAAAGAGGAGTGGGACCAAAATTCCTCCTGACATGTGTGCAAACCTCATCATCAACTACAGAAGACGTCTGACCGCTGTGCTTGCCAACAAGGGTTTTGCCACCAAGTATTAGGTCTTGTTTGCCAGAGGGATTAAATACTTATTTCCCTCTGCAGAATGCAAATAAATTCATATACTTTCCACAATGTGATTTTCCGGATTTAATTTGTGATGTGCTATCTCTCACTGTTACCAATAACCTACCCTTCAATTATGGGCTGCTCATGTCTTTGTCAGTGGGCAAACTTACAAAATCAGCAAGGGATCAAATACTTATTTCCCCCACTGTACCTAACCGGTGCTTTAGGAGTCCAGGGTAAAGAGGTGAAAGGAGCAAAGCTGAGCAGCAGGTACCATAAGGGTCCCTTTGGGAGTCAGGGAACCCAAGTGTGGACGCCCTAATCTGCTTTATTACCTGTTAGCTGTGACTACCACTGAACTCTTCTGCTTAGAACAAACTTACTTACTTGTCTCAGTAAAGACTTTATTTTGGATCATTGTAAAACTGTGCCTGAAGGGTCTCCTTGAACTAGTTACTCATAGATCTTGGGTGAAGAAGTGGAGAATCCCTTCCCCCCATCAGAAAACCCCATGCCAGAGTTTGCAGGTGAAACTGAATGAGCTCCCTCTCTACAGGGGGTACCAGAGACTGGGGCTACACATTTCACAGAAAATGAATTCAGTACAGGATGTTTCATTACACTGATACATGTAGAGTATAAATACAGCACAGCAGTGCTGTTCCTAGGTCAGTTTCCACCGGGGGGGGGGGGGGGGCAGATCACCACTGTGCCCCCCGGTGAATCACCCCCCCCCCCTGCCCGCGAATTACGACACCCTCCCCGGTGCATCACCCCCACCCCCCCAAGCGCATCGCTTTTACCTCCTGGGGGTGCAGGGAGCAGTCGTGCGGCTGTTGGCTCCCCCGCTTCCCTGCCCCAGAACAGGAAGTAACGTCAGAGGGAGCGGGGAACCGGCGGAGCCAACAGCCGCATGACTGCTCCCTACACCCCCTTGCAGCCCCCACTGCCCCGCCCTTGGTACACCACTGCACAGGCAACTGAAGACTGTATGGTCAGAGCATTTTGCTAATACGCATAAAGCATGAACACAGCACGAACAACTGAAGAGCAGGTGACAAACAGCCCCACTGCACCCCCCCCCCCCCAAAATATTAAACTAACAGAAAGGAAATGTGTTAGAGTGTAAAGCAAAAACCTAGAATAGCGGCAGGAGGCAAGGAAACAATAAAATAATCATGTGAATAAACTGTTCTTTTTATACTAATGTTTTTTTCTCTCAAATGCAGCCCACGATACAGACACCAGGTAGCAATTAGTGCTGTGTTCAGCTGCTTCCCAACACTGTTCCAATGACATCTTCAATGCCCAGCTATTAGTTTGCCAAAGAGTAGTTATCCCCTCCTCAGTAGCCGTCACTACCTCTAAAGGCCTTTACAGAGTCAAGCAATTCTTGCAAGTACACTGGGAAATACATTCCATATAAAGTCGCCACAGCTAAACCTTTATTAAAACAAGGTGCTCCCCTGGATTTCCTCCCTGCTTAAGAAGGCAGTGGGCAGTGCCTCCCCCTCAATCTGCTGGAACCAGGCAGGGTCTTTGAATAAAGGCCATGTGCCTGCCCACTAGATCAGGGGTAGTGCTATGTGGAAGGACCTGGGTTCAGTTCCTACACTGGCCTTCTCTGTTCAGTGTTTATAAGACTCCCATCCCAGGAACTATGGTGATTGTACAATAGTGATATCTGAGGACCATATTTAAGCCCAAAATTAACCAGGTTCTGCTGCTAAGTAGTAAGTTTAAAAGAAATCAGAGAAAATATTTCCTCACTCAACATGTAATTAAACTCTGGAATTTATTGCCAAAGAATGTGATAAAGGCAGTTAGCTTAGCAGGGTTTAAAAAAGGTGTAGGCAGGTTCCTGAAAGAAAAGTCTATAAATCAATTATTAAGATGGAAAAATCCACTGCTTATTTCTAGGATAAGCAGCATAACATCTGTTTTGCGGTTCTGGGATTTTGCCAGGTACTTGTGACTTGATGGGCCTTCAGCCTGTCCCAGTATGGCGATTCTGCAGCCACTGGTGGCTTGTAACCCTCAGATGAGGACTCTCAGTGTGATGCCTGTGTTGACTGCAGGTGAGAAATATAAAAGAGAGGGAAAACCCCAAGTGGTTATGAGTGAAGGATCCTGGCACTAGATGCCAGCCCTGTTTCTGAGTGAGCTGGAAAAATAAAGTGTGAGGAGACTACCAGCTACAATGTTTCCAAAAGCCACAGCATTTGGTGGGGGTGAAGAGAGCATTATACTGCAGTTCTGGAGACCGCACCTACGGAAAGATAGAAACAGGATGGAGTCGGTCCAGAGGGCGGCTACGAAATGAGTAAGTGGTCTTGAATGCAAAAATGATAGGGACAGGCTTATGAGCCTCAACATGTATACGCTGGAAGAGAGTAGGGAGAGAGGAGTCATGATAGAAACGTTTAAATATCTCAAGGGCATTTATATACAGGAAGAGAGCCTTTTTCAAATGAAGGAGAGCTCTGGAATGAGGGGGCATATGACAAAGATAAGAGGGAATAGGCTTAGGAGTAACCTAAGGAAGTATTATTTCACAGAAAGGGTGGTGGAGGCGTGGAATGGCCTCCCGGTGGAGGCGATAAGAGTCGAGGACTGTTTCAGAATTTTAAAAGGCACGGGATAAGCATGTGGGATCGCTTAGGAACAGGTAGAATTAGGGGTTACAGAGGATGGGCAGACTGGATGGGTCATTTGGCCTTTATCTGCAGTCATGTTTCTATTCCACCAATGCCTAAGAGCCAACCTCATCAGTGATGTCACAATGGCTCAATTGTCCTATTATTGCCTTACTTTCCCCCCTTAGTGTGTTTCAGTCTCTGGTAACCAGAGCTGAGATTGTGATGTCATAATGCCTCATTCCACCAATGCCTAAGAGCCAACCTCATCAGTGATGTCACAATGGCTCAATTGTCCTATTATTGCCTTACTTTCCCCCCTTAGTGTGTTTCAGTCTCTGGTAACCAGAGCTGAGATTGTGATGTCATAATGCCTCATTCCACCAATGCCTAAGAGCCAACCTCATCAGTGATGTCACAATGGCTCAATTGTCCTATTCTTGGCTTACTTTCCCCCCTTAGTGTGAAGAGTTTCAGTCTCTGGTAACCAGAGCTCATATTGTGATGTCATAATGGGAATAGGCTTAGGAGTAATCTAAGGAAGTATTATTTCACAGAAAGGGTGGTGGAGGCGTGGAATGGCCTGCCGGTGGAGGTGGTGGAGTCGAGGACTGTGTCATGGGATAAGCATGTGGGATCGCTTAGGAGCAGGTAGAATTGGGGGTTACAGAGGATGGGCAGACTGGATGGGTCATATGGCCTTTATCTGCCGTCATGTTTCCATGTGCCGGTGTGTGAAACATTGTTTGTGACATCACAGCCAGTGTGAGCCAATCAGATTCTGCATGGTAATTTTATTGATAACAGGACTCCTGCAGAAAGGCTCAGAGAAATTCAGTGGAAGAGGCATATTTTCAAGTAATAGAGAGGGAATATTACTATATATGGCCTTTATCTGCTGTCATGTATCTATGTTTCTAAGTTCTATGGTAAGAGCATACATGCAATAGCAGCATAGAGCTATCACAAATGAACATTCAAACGGGCCTTGATTTTGTGCAGCTAGAAATACCAATACAGTTTCAGACAGTTAAATATCTATTCACCCAGATATGACTGCCTTAGAGAGGTCATCTCTTAACCCCATCTGTTTAACAGGCAGCCAAGACACCGAGACACTCCCTCACTACTTCTCTGAAACCACGTATTAGGGACAGGCAGCTGGAAAATCATCTTTTCATGTCGTTTCCAGGAATTTTCATTTTCTTCGGGTTTTCTTGGCCATTTTTTCTTGTGGAAGTGACGTTTATGATTATTATTATGGGTTTTTAACTTATATTACGGCTATTATGTTATCTTAATCTCCACTATCCTAACTGCAGGAATCTCAGATACAAATTGCTTTGTGAGCCCTGGTTTCTGGAATGCTCTACCATCATCATTAAAAGAGACTGCCGACCACACTCTGTTCAAGAAATTCCTCAAGACTTATCTCTCTGTGACAGAGCCTACTCCACTGTTACTTAACTGCCTGTCCTCCCTCATTTGTTTCCCCTGTTGTTCCCCCCCCCCCCCCCCCCCCACCATGTTGATCCCTATTCTCTGTTCCGCCCTGAATTAGTATGTTGCTATTTCTTTAACTGCTGTTAGCCACATAGAGCCTGCTGTGTTGGGAATATGTGATATATAAATGTTCTAAAGAAATAAATAAATATTCTGTATAAATTTAATGTCATGAAGACTGCACAATTATTGCCAAAATTGTGTGCTGTTATTGTCAAACGAGAAAACACAAAATATTGATAATTTTGTTTCTGCTCATTTCATTTGGTAACGACGTGCAGTAATGTGAGCTATGTCATTGACTGTTCCCCATGCAAACAAACTAGTCTTTCACATATCAGCAATGCCCGAGGCTCTGCACACATTAAGATTTATAAGAATGACACTCAGCAGTGGCGTTCCTAGGGTGGCTGACACCCGGGCCGGATAGCCGATGTGCCCCCCCCGGGTGCAGCGCGACCCCCCCCCCACCCCCGGTGAAAGGACACACCTTCCCCCCCAGGTGCATTTTTACCTGCTGGGGGGGGGGGGGGGGGGGTGCCGCGCGCCTGTCGGCTTCACTCGTTCCATGCTCCCTCTGCCCGGGAACAGGAACCTGTTCCGGGGCAGAGGGAGCACGGAACGAGCGGAGTCGATAGGCGCGCGGCACCCCCCCCCCCCCCCCCGCGGCGTGCACCCGGGGCAGACCGCCCCAACCGCCTTGGTACGCCACTGATGCCCAGGGTTCTGCATGTGCTGTTCTCACTGTTCCCTTTAAGTCCTCCAACTGCACTGCTACCAGTAGGGGGTGCTGCTTCAATGTTGTGTTTTCAGTCTCTAGGGACAAGCAGGTTCCCTGGAGTCTGCAGAACTTGTCTGTCCATCACTACGGAAAACATGATAGCGCCACCCACTGGCAGGGCTATAGATGGAGGACTCCCGCTCAGCTTAGAGGGAACAGCGGTTGTTGTCTCAGGCAATTCATACTCATTATTCAGGAACATTAAGCTACATACCCGCAGCTTCTCCTCAGCCTTGGCGGTCTGCTTACAGTCGGGATGCCAGACGGTGGACCCTAGAAAGAGACAATCCCTCTCTCAGTAATACAGCAGGACAGAGATTGAAGTGTATAAATCAGGGTTGGGCAACCACGATCCTGGAGGGCCACAACCCGGTTGGGTTTTCAGGACTTGCACGATGACTTTGCATGAGATCTGTTCGCATACAATGGAAGCAGTCCATGCAAATCAATCTCACACCTATTCACCGTGGAAATCTTGAAATCCTAACTGGTTTATGGCCCTGAAGGACTATAGTTGCCCACCCCGGTATAAACAGTAGTCAGTCACCTCTGTGCAGCACTGCCCTAATGATAACTCAGATGTGTGTGGCTGAGTTTGTAAGCCAGCAGTTCTACAGTGTTATCAGTGCTGTATGCACTCAAGAACAGGTCCTTTTGCAAGAAGGCTTACAATCTAACAGGCCATGTTAAAACCCCTCCTGTCAGGAGTGGAGGAGTGGCCTAGTGGTTAGGGTGGTGGACTTTGGTCCTGGGGAACTGAGTTCGATTCCCACTTCAGGCACAGGCAGCTCCTTGTGACTCTGGGCAAGTCACGTAACCCTCCATTGCCCCATGTAAGCCGCATTGAGCCTGCCATGAGTGGGAAAGCGCAGGGTACAAATGTAACAAAAATAAAAGAGATACTATTGGAGATTCTACATGGAATGTTGCTATTCCACTAGCAACATTCCATGCAGAAGGCTGCGCAGGCTTCTGTTTCTGTGAGTCTGACGTCCTGCACGTCAGACTCACAGAAGCAGAAGCCTGCGCGGCCACATTGGTGATCTGCAAGGGCCAACTTCTACATGGAATGTTGCTAGTGGAATAGCAACATTCCATGTAGAATCTCAAATAGTAGCAACAGTGGAGGAGTGGCCTAGTGGTTAGGGTGGTGGACTTTGGTCCTGGGGAACTGAGTCAGATTCCCACTTCAGGCACAGGCAGCTCCTTGTGACTCTGGGCAAGTCACTTAACCCTCCATTGCCCGCCGCATTGAGCCTGCCATGAGTGGGAAAGTGCGGGATATAAAATTATTATTATTATTATATGTGGGTTTATTGTCTGGCTTTTGTCTGCTCTCCATTATGAAAACCCTCGATTTTTCAGCTTCGGAAACACCTTGGGAGACTTTTCAGCTGTAAAACTGCTGACGGGAAAATATCTGAATAGGGCTGGAAGTGACGAGGCCTGACTGTGCAAAAAAGCTTTTAACTGGGGTCTCGGGTCGAACACATTCCTGCACCACTTAAATTCCTTTGAATGCTCGGAAAAACAAGTTGGAGCAATGACAGCTCTTAATCCCTGGTAACGAAAGGAGAGCAGGCCACAGAGTACAGGAAATCCTGTCCAACATAAGCAAAGGAGGGGAAGGTGAACGCAGTGGTCAGCTGTAAGTCAGCGCACCGGAGGACATCCTCACTGTGTGCACCCCCATCTGGCAGGCAGTGAAAGCAAGGGACAACACGAGAACCACTGCCAGCCAGCATAAACAGGATTGCAGCCAAGGCTGGACGAAGGTTCCCACGTGGTCCTCCGTCATCATGCATAAAGCCCCTCAGCTGAAGAAAGGGAAATGGGACTTGATATACCACCGTTCTGTGGTTTTTGCAACTACATTCAAAGCAGTTTACATAGTATATGCAGGTACTTACTTGTACCTGGGGCAATGGAGGGTTAAGTGACTTGTTCAGAATCACAAGGAATCAAGCTCAGTTCTCCAGGATCAAAGTCCACTGCACTAACCACTAGGCTACTCCTCCACTAGCAACATTCCATGTAGAAGCCTGCCCTTGCAGATCAGCAATGTGGCCGCGCAGGCTTCTGTTTCTCTGAGTCTGACGTCCTGCACGTACAGAAGCCTGCGCGGCCGCGTTGCTAATCTGCAAGGGCAGGCTTCTACATGGAATGTTGCTAGTAGAATAGCAACATTAACATTCTATGTTGAATTTCAAATAGCAGCAACATTCCAGAATCTCAAATAGTAGCAACAGCAACATTCTATGTAGAATTTAGAATCTCAAATAGGGAAAGGGAAATGGGACTTGATATACCACGGTTCTGTGGTTTTTGCAACTACATTCAAAGCGTCTGAGGACGTCAGACTCACAGAAACAGAAGCCTGCGCGGCCACATTGCTGATCTGCAAGGGCAGGCTTCTACATGGAATGTTGCTAGTGGAATAGCAACATTAACATTCCATGTAGAATCTCAAATAGTAACACTCCATCTAGAATCTCAAATAGTAGCAACATACCAGAATCTCAAATAGTAGCAACAGCAACATTCCATGTAGAATCTCAAATAGGGAAACGGAAATTTGACTTGATATACCACCTTTCTGTGGTTTTTGCAACTACATTCAAAGCGGTTTACATATATTCAGGTACTTATTTTGTACCAGGGGCAATGGAGGGTTAAGTGACTGGCCCAGAGTCACAGGGAGCTGCAGTGGGAATTGAACCCAGCTCCCCAGGATCAAAGTCCACTGCACTAACCACTAGGCTACTCCTCCACTAGCAGCATTCCATGTAGAAGCCTGCCCTTGCAGATCAGCAATGCGGCCACGCAGGCTTCTGTTTCTGTGAGTCTGACGTCCTGCACGTATGTGCAGGACATCAGACTCACAGAAACAGAAGCCTGCGCGGCCGCGTTGCTAATCTGCAAGGGCAGGCTTCTACATGGAATGTTGCTAGTAGAATAGCAACATTAACATTCCATGTAGAATTTCAAATAGCAGCAACATTCCAGAATCTCAAATAGTAGCAACAGCAACATTCTATGTAGGGAATCTCAAATAGGGAAAGGGAAATGGGACTTGATATACTGCCTTTCTGAGGTTTTTGCAAACTACATTCAAAGCAGTGTACATATATTCAGGTACTTATTTTGTACCAGGGGCAATGGAGGGTTAAGTGACTGGTCCAGAGTCACAAGGAGCTACAGTGGGAATCAAAACCAGTTTCCCTGGATCAAAGTCCTGTGCACTAACCACTGAGTAGGATATAAACATGGAATATTATATAATGTAAAGGCTGGTTCATCAACAGGCAGAGGCAGATCGACTGTGATCTGGGTCCCTGAGCTCATGGGCCCCTAACTGTATTTCAAAATTGATTAAACTAGATGCAGGCTAGGAGAGAGTGAGCCTCTTACTGTTGTGGGCTCTTGAGCATTGCCCTACTGTCCCAACAGGAAACGTTATGGCCAAAGTGCCGAAAAAGATGTTGAAACTGCACTGCCCAAGCAAGAATTCTTTCCCTTTTGGGTTAGGCTCAGTGATGGCCTGTGAACAACTGGCTTCTTTTCCCCACCCTCTCAGACAGTGGCAGGGCACCATGGGATTAAGGTAAAACCAGTGGCGATCCTAGCCGGCATGACACCCGGGGCGGAGCGCCCCCCCCCTGGGCGAAATGACCCCCCCCCCCCGGGTGCACGCCGCTGGGGGGGGGGGGGTGCCGCGGTGCGCGCCTGTCAGCTGACCTGTTCCGGGGCAGAGGGAGCTGCAGCGAAGTCAGCGAACTCAGCTGACAGGCGCGCGCCGCGGCACCCCCCCCAGCGGCGTGCACCCGGGGCGGACCGCCCCCACCGCCCCCCCCCCCTTGGTACGCCACTGGGTAAAACAAGCAACTCACACCACAGGGTGTTCCCCAACTGCTTCCACAACCTATTACCAGATCTGCCCCAGTTATGCTTCTTTATTTACTGACATTTTAAGCGTCTTAAGGTATGTTTGGAAGTGATTTTTATTACTGTGGAAGGTGCCAGACTGAAGACTCTGCAGCCTGTGAGGTCTGCAGAGAATAAATGGCAGGGGAAGCCAGAAGTTCTCCGGGCTGTCTCTGCTGTTGTAAATCACTCTGAGTCTTGTTTGAGCGGGATACAAACATGAAATATTATCTAACAAGCCGTTGAGTCCATTAAAACGGGCAAGAAAGCGGTCGGAGCAATGCCGGGTGCAGCCGAGCCCCTGCCCAGGAAAGCCGCCCCAGGGGATGGTGGCAGAGGAAAGCGCCCGGGTCACAGCAGCGGCGGCAGCAGCTCATCATACCTGTCGGAGACGGAGCATGCCTCGGAGCTGCTGTCGGATCCCCGCCCACCCGGTGCTCGCCGGTCAACGTGACGTGCGCGGCACGTCGGTCACTCTTCATTTATGTAGTAAGATGTAATGACACTACTTAGAGGGACAAAATCGAACGGGTGCCCAAGTTTTCCTGAGGGCGTCCTTGCAGGACGTCCTCGCGAGGGGGCGGGGAAACCAGTATTATTGAAACAAGATGAGCGTCCATCTTTCGTTTCGATAATAATGTCAGGGACGCCCAAATCGCAACATTTAGGTCGACCTTAGAGATGGTCGACCCTAGAGATGGTCGTCCCCGATTTTCTGCGATAATGGAAACCAAGGACACCCATCTCAGAAACAACCAAATCCAAGCCATTTGGTCGTGGGAGGAGCCATTATTCATAGTGCACTGGTTCCCCTGACATGCCAGGACACCAACCGGGCACCCTAGGCGGCACTGCAGTGGATTTCAGAAATTGCTCCCAGGTGCATAGCTTCCTTACCTTGTGTGCTGAGCCCCCCCTCCCCAAATCCACTCCCCACAACTGTACACCACTACCATAGCTCTTAGGGATGAAGGGGGGCATCTACATATGGGTACAGTGGGTTTGTGGTGGGTTTTGAAGGGCTCACATTTACCACCACAAGTGTAACAGGTGAGGGGGGGGGTGTGGGCCTGGGTCCATCTGCCTGAAGTGCACTGCACCCACTAAAACTGCTCCAGGGACCTGCATACTGCTGTCAGGGAGCTGAGTATGAGGGGTGGGAGGGGGTTAGTGACCACTGGGGGAGTAAGAGGATGTCATCCCCGATTCCCTCCGGTGGTCATCTGGTCAGTTCGGGCACCTTTTTGAGGCTTGGTCGCAAAAAAAAAATGGACCAAGTAAAGTCGGCCAAGTGCTCGTCAGGGCCGCCCTTCTTTTTTCCATTATCGGCCGAGGACGCCCATGTGTTAAGCACGCCCCAGTCCCACCTTCGCTATGCTTCTGACACGCCCCCGGGAACTTTGGTCATCCCCGTGACGGAAAGCAGTTGAGGACGCCCAAAATTGGCTTTCGATTATGCCGATTTGGGCAACCCTGGGAGGACGCCCATCTTCCGATTTGTGTCGAAAGATGGGCGCCCTTCTCTTTCGAAAATAAGCCTGATAGTGGAGCAAAACCAGAATATTCCAGAGCTGTTACAGTGCCTGAGTTTTGGAGAGCCTGTAGGTCCTTTTCTCAGGGTCTCAGGAGCTGATGTACAACCACTGCTGGTTTATTGAGAAGGAATTGCAGCCTGCACAGAATTCATATTTCTAAATGCCCAACACACTTTCAGAATCTCCATTCCAGTGGCGTAACCAGACGGTCAATCTTAGGTAGGCCTGAGCCCAAAGTGGGTGGGCATGAAATTTCTCTCCATTCCCCCCCTACCCCCGGACAAGCCAGCATCTCCCACAATCTCTTAACCCATCGTCCCCTCTCCCACTAGTGTACCTTTGAAAACCTCTTTTTATTTCTGAAGGTCACCAGTAGTGATCCAAACACCCTGCTCGTGACCAGCCCCAGAGACTTCCCCCTGATGCAATCTCACCTCTACAGAAAGGAGAATGACACGGGAAGGGAGACCCGCGGTAACCACGGGGGATGGGGTCAGGGATAGAGTCCGAGGAGACAGATCCCACGGGAACAGGGACAAACCTTGTCCCCGTGTCACTTTCTACTTTGAAGCCTCTTAATGAACTGGACTGTTATTTATGTTTGATTGATGCAGACAATAGTTTATTTTTTGAAAAAACAAGCAAACATGCTGGCCATAGCTAGCAAAATTTGCATTAGGGATCCTGTACATCCTGCTACCAGCACATCTTCTAAGAAGACATCTTCTATTGTAGGAGGGACTGTGGAAGACAGGAGAACTAGACTGAATCCTGAGATTGTTGACGACTTCTTATTCATCCACAGATTAAAAAATCATTACAGAACCCAAAGGGGCAGGGGCAAATTTTACCCCTGTGTCATTCTCTAGTTCTGGGTCCATCCATAAGTCCATTCACTGCCAGCAACATACAGCAGTTAAAGTTTAAAAGGTACACTGGGGTAGGGGTGGGGGAGGACTCAGACTGAGAGAGACGGATCATTGGCAAGGGTCGGGAGGAAAGAGATGCCAAACCATGGGCGGGGAAGAGTGAAAGAGAAACAGACAGATGTCGGACTAGGGTTGGGAGTTAGCTGGGTGGTGTGCCCCCTAAAAAGCCCTGCAGAGAACACCGTCTCCAGCTGGCAGGGGCTCAGAGAACCCCACCGGCCACAGCAAGGGTGTACTGCTACTGGATGGATGTGAGCCAAAAGTAGATGGTTCCCGGCCCAACCATGGCTATACCAATGCCTCACTCTACTGTATACCGGAGGGCCGCAAATGCTGGGGGATTCTCCTATTTCACGGTTACAAAAGAAGGAATAGGAAGGGTAAAAGAGGGGCGTCTCTATTCTCTCCACGCTGCTGCTGCTGCACAATGTCAGCATTTGGGGGTCTCTTCTCCAGGGGGCTTACCTTGCAGGTACATTTCTTCGCCTTCCGTGAACATCTGGTTGCACCTGCTGCATTGTGCACAGCTGGGATGGTAATGTTTGTCTCCAGCCTAGGGGAAAGGAGAAGGTGGGGAGAGACAGTAAGCCACCTTTCTTTCATATCAACTACTTCCCCCAGCAGAAAAATGACTCCACAGAAACCAGGCATAATCAATTGACAAATAAAAAAACAAAATGCCTATCTCCACCCCTCCCCCCAATACATACACTTCCATACAAAAACATAAACACACACAGGTACACTCACAAAAAACAGAAACACATGCATAAACTCACATACACACACAAACACATACACACTTCCACCCACAAACAAACAAACAAACAAACACATAAACACACACACACTCACAAAAATAACACAAACACTTCCCCACCTACAAACACACACTCTCAAAAACAAAAATACACTCAAACACACACACATACTCACAAACACATACACACCTCTACCCACCCACCCACACACACTCACAAAAAACAAAAACACATACACATATATATATAAACTCACATACACACACAAACACATGCACACCTCTACCAACAAACACATATACACACACACATACACTCACAAAAATAGCACAAACACACCTCCATCCTCAAATATAAACACACACACAAACACAAAATGAAAGCAGAGAACAGACTTTCATTAAATACAACATTTATGCAGAGAATAACACAAGGACATCACCTCTGCAAAAAAGAGAGGAATGCACTCCTGTTAGCAAGTGCTGCAAGGAACATTCTCTTAGGGGACGATGCTCAAAGCCTAACGCCAGTGTTAAATGCAATTAGCGCCAGATTTGCACGTATGTTAACACGTGCAGGATGTTCAGAGGGCTCTAGCATGGGTATGACCGTGCACCAAAGTGACCGCAAATTGTACTGAAATGCATTTAAATGGATGCAAATGAGGTCGGGTAGTATTCCTTCCCAATGCTCAAATGGAAGTGCTGTAATGCGCAGAAGTAGGGTTACCATATGTCCGGATTTACCCGGACATGTCCTCTTTTTGAGGATATGTCCGGGCAACTGGGCGGGTTTTGTCAATCTGCCCATTTGTCCGGATTTCTGGACAAACGGGCAGGCTGGTGGGCGGGGCCGTCCTATAGAAATCCGGACAAACGGGCAGATTGCTAGCCTCCCCTCACCTTACTTACTACTGCCCTGGTGGTCTAGTGACCTCTTCCGCCTTTGGGGCAGGAAAGAGCTCCCTTTTTCCTGCCCGAAGCGCTGCCCTGCATGCATCCTTCCTGTTCGTGATCTCTGTGCCGATTCAAAATGGCTGCCGAGAGTTGAAGTGACCTCGCGAGACTTCAACTCTCGGTGGCCATTTTGAATCGGCGCCGAGATCACCAACAGGAAGGATGCATGCAGGGCAGCACTCCGAGTAGGAAATGCCCCAAAGAGGTCACTAGACCACCAGGGCAGTAGTAAGGTAAGGGGAGGGGGGTGACGGGGAGGGGGAGTGACGAGGTGTGTGACAGGGGGGAGGGGAAATGTGACAGTGGGCGGATCAAGGGCGTGAAAGGGGGCGTGGCAGGGTTAGGGCATGTATCCTCCTTTTGGGGGGGACAAAATTTGGTAACCCTACGCAGAAGCAAATGCTGAAAACTTAATGCCAGCTCAGAGGTGGCATTGAAGGTTTTCAGGAGAAGATTTCTTGTCAGTCTCTGGCACATTAAACTCGGGTTTGTCCTGTTTTGCAAAGGGAAAGAAGCCCCTGCAAATTTTAAGACCTGTAGTGAGGAACAAACGTGTGTGAGTCCAAGCAAAAACGAAAAGTGAAAGTACATCTCAGCGCCTGTTGTCCTGCGCTTAAATAGGAGCCTTTCAAAAATTTAAGAACAGTTTTGAAAGGCTCATATTTACTGGCGCAGAAGAACAGCACCGCTGTGTGCTTGCATTTCCGGGGTTTTTTTGCCTGACATGCCACAAGAGCCACGCTTACCACAAACCCTTTGTGCATACGTGTCAGGAATGTTCCTCCCCCGACCTTTGGTTTACTAGTGTAAATTAAGCATACAATTTCTTCCGAGCATTGCTTTGCTGGGTTTCTGCGTTCATACTGTGTTATGGGCTTTTGCGCCGGATTTTGAGCAGCTGCCTCTTAGAGCACAAGAGAAGTTATCCCACGCTGGTGGGGGAGATGGTACAGTGATCTGTGAAAAAAGGCTTGTTACAGTATAAGAATTTCTCACATCAGCTGCTATAACAGAGCACTGATCAGTCTCGTGATCAGGGCTGAAACAGCTCTCAGGGTACAGAGAGGCACAGCACTGATCCCTGGAGGAATGGAACCTAGCATGTAGTG
This sequence comes from Microcaecilia unicolor, assembly GCF_901765095.1. Classification (NCBI taxonomy): domain Eukaryota; kingdom Metazoa; phylum Chordata; class Amphibia; order Gymnophiona; family Siphonopidae; genus Microcaecilia; species Microcaecilia unicolor. Next base: position 16,883,252 of record NC_044035.1, on the reverse strand, counting down.
GGTACAAAGAGACTTGGGTCAGACATTGACGGTCTCACTAACTATATCTTCCTGTGTACTGCTTTCCCCTGCCGCCTGTCTCTGAGGTATGCATTTTCCTTGCAGCTTCTTTCCTCTATGGTATGCCATTTCCTTCCTTTCCAGGCTGCTCCCTTCTTCTGTTGTACTGGTACATCCTTTCTGTTCTACCCTCTGCCTGTGTGGTACACCCTCTCCTTACTACTAGTACTAATTTCTATAGCACTACTAGATGTATGCAGCACTGTACACATTATATGCAGGTACTTTCTCTGTCCCTAGAAGGCTCACAATCTAAGTTTTGGTATATGGGACAATGGAGGGTTAAGTGACTTGCCCAGAGTCACAAGGAGCTGCAGCGGGAATTGAACCCAGTTCCACCAGGATCAAAGTCCACTGCACTAACCACTAGGCTACTCCTCCACTAACAACATTCCATGGAGAATCTCAAATAGTAGCAACATTCCAGAATCTCAAATAGTAGCAATAGCAACATTCCATGTAGAATCTCAAATAGTAGCAACATTCCAGAATCTCAAATAGTAGCAACAGCAACATTCCATGTAGAATCTTAAATAGTAGCAACAGAACCTCAAATAGTAGCAACATTCAATGTAGAATCTCAAATAGGAAAAGGGAAATTCAACTTGATATACTGGCTTTCTGTGGTTTTTGCAACTGCATTCAGTGGTTTACATAGTATATATAGGTACTTATTTGTACCTGGGGCAATGGAGGGTTAAGTGACTTGCCCAGAGTCACAGGTAGCTGCAGTGGGAACTGAACCCAGTTCCCCAGGACCAAGGTCCGCTGCACTAACCACTAGGCTTACTCCTTACAGCTGCTTTCTTCTGTAGTAAATCCTACCCCCTCCCTCTGTGGCACAGCCTTTGCTTGCAGACCCTCCCCTCCCCCCCCCCCCCCACACACACACACTGTACACCCTTTCCTTGTGGCCACCATCTCTGTGTTATGGTCTTTCCCTGCCACCCTTCCAACTACGGTATGTCCTTGTCCCGTCATTGCTCTCATTGTTACATCCTTGTCTTGCTGCCACCTCCCTCTATGGTACATCCTTTTCTGATGCCAAGATAAAAAGCTTTTCATACAGTGAGAGCCACCTCCAATTGCAGCCGAGCATAAAGGAAGCGTGAAACGGCAGTGGGAATGAAAAAGCATCCAGAAACTTCAGTGTACACTGCACCGTTCATGATAATTCACCTGGTTACAAAATGCCCCCTCCACAAAGAGCTTACAGTTGTAAGGCAGGCCTGAGAGGGCAGAACAACACTGCTAAGGATCTTAACCCCTGACTGCCTGGATTGCTCAAGGTTTTTCACTTCTCAGTTGTGGGTTCAAATCCCGTTCTTATTGACAGGGACTTTAAAAGGAGGCCTATGAAATGGCCTACAGAGTTTGAGCGGTAGGATGTAACCCACACGCGTCCGTCCGTATTGGTCAGGTTCTCAGTTTTAGCCAAAAGTCCAAGAAAGTACCATCCTCAGCTCATGGCTCAGACCCTGAGCTTAGCTCCCAGCCAGAGAGTTACTACCGTTGGCTTGATCTGAACAGAAGTCGAGCAGAACCGTTCACATCACTGCTCCTGTCTTATGCTGACAAATAGGACAGGAGCGGTGATAACTGCATGAGCCGTACTGGAAGTATCTAGATGGATCATGGCTGCTATGTATCCGTCAATTACATGCTCTGCAGCAGCTCCCGTGTTTAAAACTGCTATGGTGTTTCATAATTTGATGAACATGAAACCTAATCATCTGACAAGGAAAGCTAATTGGTACATGGCTAACCAATGGTCCCTCCCAGATCCACTGAAATTGCTTCATCCCCTTCCCCAACGCCGGCTGGGATTAAGACACGCTGCTGTGGCTGGCATCGGAGCCTTCTCTCTGCTTGTCCCGCCTTGGCACTTTCCGGTCGCGGTAACTTCCTGTTTCCGCACGGGCAGGACCAAGGCAGGACCGGCAGAGGGAAGGCCCCAATGCCAGCCACAGTAACATGTGGAGTGGAGGAATAGCTTAGTGGTTAGCGCAGCGGACTTTGATCCTGAGGAACTGGGTTCGATTCCCACTGCAGCTCCTTGTGACTGTGGGCAAGTCATTTAACCCTCCATTGCCCCAGGTACAAAATAAGCACCTGTATATATGTAAACCGCTTTGAATGTAGTTGCAAAATACCACAGAAAGGTGGTATATCAAGTCCCATTTCTCTTAATTGCAGCCGCCAGCGTCGGAGAAGGGAATGAAGCAACTTTAGCGGATCTGGGAGTGAAAGAGAGAAGCTGGATTTCAGGCGGGACAAAAAAAAAGAGGGACATGCATGGGGCCCAAGGGAGCACAAGGCCTTGTGCGATCGCCTCTGCCTAAGACCAACCCTGACAATACTGAACCCTGCTACAGGTATCATGACCATTTCCTGCTCCTCCTCCACCAGCATTACTGCATCTTGTCCAATGTCATTTCTCAGGTCCAACTCCAACCTTCTACATCAAGATGCTAGGTGTTAGGTGGCATACAGCCAGCCATTCTGATTGTTGAAGGGCACAGTAATGAGAGGTAACAGTGTTGGATCCGCTGAGCAACAGTGATCATAACATAATCAAGTTTGAGGTAATATCTGGAGTGAAGCCACAAAGAAAATCTACTGTAGCAGCATTTAACTTTCAAAAAGGCTACTATGATAAAATGAGGAAAATGGTTAAAAAGAAGTTAAAAGGATAGGCTGCAAAGGTTTGGACTTTATATCAGGCATGGATGTTGTTTAAAAAAAAAAACATCTTGGAAGCCCAGATCAGATGCATTCCAGGTATTTACAAAGGTGTGAAGAAGAAAAAAATGGAAGCCAGCAAGCCTAAAAGGTGAAGTGAAAGAGACTATTAGAGCCAAAAGAATGTTCTTGAAAGAATGGAAAAAGGACCTAAATGAAGAAAATAAAAAGCAACATAAGCATTGGCAAGTTAGATGCAAAGCATTGATAAAGAAACCTAACAGAGAATATGAAGAGAAACTTGCCGCAGAGGCAAAAAAATCACAGTAACAACTTTTTAAGGTACATCAGGAGCAGAAAGCCTGTGAGGGAATTCACAGGACCGTTAGATCATGAAGGAGCAAAAGAGGCACTCAGGAAGGACAAGGCTATAGCGGAGAGGCTGAACGCATTTTTTGCTTTGGTCTTTAAGGAAGAAGATATAAAAGATCTACCTGTACCAGAAATGGTTTTCAAGGATGATGATGCGAAGGAACTGAAAGAAATCTCGATGAACCTGGAAGATGTACTGAGTCAAATCGAAAAATTAAAGAGTAGTAAGTCAACTGGACCAGATGTGAAAGAACTCAAAACATGAAATTGCTGATCTGCTCTTAGTGACCTGTAACCCATCGTTAAAATCGTCCATAGTACCTGAAGACTAGAGGGTGGACAATGTAACGCCAATTTTTAAAAAAGGTTCCAGGGGTGATCCGGGAAATTACAGACTGGTAAGCCTGATGTCAGTGCCAGGTAAAATAGTGGAAACTATTACAAAGAATAACATTACAGAAAACATAAGTAAACATGGTTTAATGGGACAAAGTCAGCATGGTTTCAGCCAAGGGGAAGTCTTGTCTCACCAATTTGATTCATTTCTTTGAAGACATGAATAAACATGTGGATAAAGGTGAGCCGGTTGATGTAATGTATCTAGATTTTCAGAAAGCTTTTGACAAGAGTTCCTCATGAGAAACTCCTGAGAAAATTAAAGCGTCATGGGAAAGGAGGCAATGTTCTGCTGTGGTTTAGGAATTGGTTATTGGACAGAAAGCAGAAGGAAGGGTTAAGTGGCCATTTCTCTCAGTGGAGGAGAGTAAATAGTGGAGTGCCACAAGGATCTGTACTGGGACCAGTGGCGTACTAAGGGGAGGGGGGCGGTGGGGGCAGTCCGTCCCGGGTGCACGCCGCTGGGGGGTGCCGCGGTGCGCGCCTGTCGGCTCCGAGTTCGCTAACCTCTGCCCCGGAACAGGGAGCTGCAGCGAACGAGCGAAGTTAGCGAACTCGGAGCTGACAGGCGCACGCCGCAGCACCCCCCCCCCAGCAGCGTGCACCCGGGGGGGGTGTCATTTCGCCGGGGGGGGGGGGGGGGCGCATCGACGATCTGACTGGGACCGGTGCTATTTAACATATTTATAAATGATCTGCAAATTGGAATGACGAGGGAGGTGATTAAATTTGCAGATGACACAAAACTATTCAAGGTTGTTAAAACACATGTGGACTGTGAAAAAATACAGGAAGACCTTAGGAAGCTGCAAGACTGGGCATCCAAATGGCAGACGAAATTTAATGTGGACAAATGCAAAGAAATGCACACTGGGAAGAATCTGAATTATAGGTAGCTGATGCTAGGGTCCACCTTGGTAGGGGGGGAGGGTCAGCACCCAACACAAAGATTGAGGTGTTGTTGTAGACAATACGCTTAAACCTTCTGCCCAGTGTGCGGTGGCCAAAAAAGCAAACAGGATACTAGGAATTATTAGGAAAGGGATGGTAAATAAGACCAAGAATACTATAATGCCTCTGTATCACTCCGTGGTGCAACCTCGCCTTGAGTATTGTGTTAATTCTGGTTAACCTATCTCAAAAAAGATATAGTGGAATTAGAAAAGGTTCAAAGAAGCGTGAGCAAAACGATAAAGGGAATGGAATTAGGTTAGGGCTCTTCAGCTTGGAAAAGAGATGGCTGAGGTCTACAAAACACTGTGTAGTAGAACAAGTAGAAGTGAATCGATTTTTTACTCTTCGAAAAAGTGCAAAGACTAGTGGACACTGAATGAAGTTACATGGAAATACTTTTATAACAAATAGGAGGAAGGATTTTTTTCACTCAATGAATAGTTAAGCTCTGGAACTCTGCCAAACGATGTAGTAATAGCAGTTAGCATATCTGGGTTTAGAAAAAGATTTGGACAAGTTCCTGGAGAAAAAGTCCATAGTCTGCTATTGAGACAGACAAGGGGAAGCCACTGCTTTCCCTGGGATTTGTAGCATGGAATGTTGCTACTATTTGTGTTTCCGCCAGGTACTTGAGACCTGGATTGGCCACTGTTTGAAACAGGATACTGGGCTAGATGGACCAATGGTCTGCCCCAGTGTGGCTATTCTTATGTTCTAATGTAATATTTCCTCCCCATTTTTTTTTTAAGTATTTCCATGTAACTTCACTGAGTGTCCCCTAGGTCTTTGTATTTTTTAGTTTTAGTGTTTGCATCATGAATCGCTTTTTACAAGTGCTTCCTAATTTCACCACTCTGGGGCCCCGATGCTCAAAAATCTCACGGTAAGCCAACAGCGCAGAAACCATGCTGCGGGAACAGCACGGAAGCCTAGCTTGCCAATACTTAAAGGAAAAGATATCCAAATTATATGCACACTATAAAAGTGAAAGCAAGGAGAGGGACGGTGCTTGGTACAGCGCAGAATAGTTTCGCGGAAAGCTCAGCTCCTGTGCACGTGCCCCTGGCAAACCCAAACGTGCCTTTAAATATAAGCGTTTCAATTTTTTTTAAAAACTTGGAACACTTATATTTAAACGCAGGAAACAGATGCCAATGTGTGTCCTTTACTTTAGGGTTTGTTCTGACTCGCACACATTTATCTCTCACTACCAGCACTTAGGGGCTTGCACGGGCTTCCTTTTGCTTCCAAATTATATAAAAACGGGCAGATTTTAAAGAAAAAAACCATGAGAAATCCTCTCTTCAAACACCCTAATGCCTGCTCTGAGCTGGCATTAGTTTTTTCAGCGGTAAGGTGGCTTTGTTTTGTGCGCTGTTCTCTGAGCATTGGGAGGGAACAGGAAATAACCTCATTAACATCTGTTTGACTCAGTGGCGTAGCTACGTGGGGGCCACGGGAGCCTGGGCCCCCGTAGATTTGGCCCTGGATCCCCCTGGCGACGACCCTCTCGACCCCCCTCCCGCCACCAACCCTCCCCTGCCGTCGCCGTGGGCTACCTTTGCTGGCGGAGGACCCCAATCCCCGCCAGCCGAGGTCCTCTTCTTCCGGCGCAAGGCTTCGTTCTGTTTCTGTGAGTCTGACGTCCATTGCTGGCTGATCTGCAAGGCTTCGTTCTGTTTTGAGTGATGTCCTGCACATACAACGTGCAGTACATCAGAAACAGAACGAAGCCTTGCGCGGAAAAAGAAGAGGACCTCGGCTGGCGGGGATTGGGGTCCCCCGCCAGCAAAGGTAGCCGATGGCGGGGGAGGGTTGGCGGCAGGAGGGGGGTCAAGAGGGTCGTCGGCAGGGGGGGGTCAAAGTTGTTGTTGGTGGTGGCGGCGGTCGGCAATGGCAGGGGGGGTCGGCGGCGCCAGGGGGGGGGCTAAAACGTCTCCCCTCACCTCAGGCTCTGGACCCCCCTCCCGCCGAAGTCTGGCTACGCCCCTGGTTTGACTGCATTAGCATGCTATTTGCACTAATCTTTGGGATGTTGTCTCCTGTGCTACAGCCTCTGAGCATTCTGTGTTACTAATGCGGGCACCAATTCGTCCCTAATCAGCTCTAGCACCTGCGTTTGGTTCTGAGCATCGGGGCCTGAGTAAAGAATTTTTTCCTCAAATGGGGCTGAAGTCCCTTTCCTTTGATGCTTCCTCCTTTTTTAGTCTTGGGATAAAAAAGCATCCCGTATATTCTTTACACAAACAATTGATATGTCTCTACAGGTTCATTAAATCCCCTCTTAAGGCCCTTTCTTCTCAGGAAAATGACGCTAGGCAAGTTGATTTTTCTGCATATCTCAGCACTTCCCTAGCTAAGTGGCTGTTTTTTTGTTTTGTTTTTAAGTCCTGTTAGAAGTGGAAATTTTTTTTTTGTTAGGATGGGAGCTTAAAATTAAAACTCATATTCCAAATGTGACTTCACTTTGCATAGAAAGCGCCATTCCCCGCCCTCGGTCCACTTTCTGCAGCTGTTTTATCTTACGGCACTCTTGAGTCCAGCTACGTTCGTTCACGGTGCTTTTAACAGATTCAGGGACTACAGCTAAGGTCTTTCAACAGCAGTAGCTGAAAAAGTAAGGGAAAAGAGGTCAGCCAACATAAACGACAAGAGATCACGGAAAGAGGAAGACAGGCACCAATATCTGGAAAAGCTAAGAGCAGGGGGGGGGGGGCATAGCCAGACTTCGGCGGGAGGGAGGTCCAGAGCCTGAGGTGAGGGGGCACATTTTAGCCCCCCCCCGCCATTGCCGAACCCCGCCACCACTAATTTTGACCCCCCCCCCGCCAATAACCCTCCCCCGCCGCCGCCTACCTTTGCTGGCGGGTGACCCCAACCCCCGCCAGCTGAGGTCCTCTTCTTCCGGCGCAAGGCTTAGTTCTAATTCTGGGTTGGTGTTCCCCGCCAGCAAAAGGTAGGCGACGGTGGGTTGGCAGCGGGGGAGGGGTGTCAAGAGGGTCGTCGGCAGGGGGGGTCCAGGGCCAAATCTACAGGGGCCCAGGCCCCCGTGGCCCCACGCAGCTACGCCACTGGCTAAGAGAAGCTGCCAAAGTGGTTGGAGAGCAAAGACGCAAACGGAAGAAAAAATAGCCAATCCAGTAAAATGGGGGATTAGGTATGTTAGTGCAAAACTGGCATCATGAGGCCTACGGGTGAAGGGGAGCAATTTGTAGAAGCTAAGAAGGAAAACGTGGAATTGCTGAACAAATATTTCTGTTCTGTGTTCACAGATGAAGGGCTGGGAGTCGGACTCCAGAAAACCAATGCTAATAGGAATGGAGGGGTGGTAGACCTTGCCCAGTTTTCAGAAGATTATATTAAGGAGCTAGCTCAACTAAAGGTGGTCAATGCAGTGGGGCCGGATGGAATACATTTCAGGGTGCTGAAGGGCGTTCTGGTGGCTCTACTGTCCAACCTTTTCAATGCTTCTTTAGAGTCTGGAGTGGCCCCAGAGGGTTGGAGAAGGGCGGATGTGGGTCCTCTCCACAAGAGCGGAAGAAAAAGGTTGGGAACCATAAGCCAGTTAGTCTCACCTCTGTAGTGACTAAATGAATGCAAACATTTCTAAAACAGAGGATAGTGAGATTTCTGGAATCCAATGGATTGCAGGACCCAAGGCAACTCGGTTTTACTAGAGATAGGTCTTGTCAGACAAATCTAATTCATTTCTTCACCAAGCTGACGAAACAGTTGCACCAAGATCTATCCCCCCTTCAGTCCATTCAGAACTCTGCTGCACGTCTCATATTCCGCCAGAACCGATATACTCATATCACCCCTCTCCTCAAATCACTTCACTGGCTTCCGATCAGATACCGCATCCAATTCAAGCTTCTCCTCCTTACTTACAAATGCACTCAGTCTGCTGCTCCACCCTACCTCTCTACCCTCATCTCCCCCTACGTTCCTGCCCGTAACCTCCGCTCACATGACAAATCCCTCCTCTCAGTACCCTTCTCCACCATTGCCAATTCCAGGCTTCGCTCATTTTCCCTTGCCTCACCCTATGCCTGGAACAGTCTTCCTGAATCCCTACGCCAAGCCCCCTCCCTACCCATCTTCAAATCCTTGCTTAAAGCTCACCTCTTCAATGCTGCATTCGGAACCTAACCTTTCGAACATATAGGTTGCCCCAATCTGTCTGACCTATATGATTAACTGTCCATTTGTCTTTTTAGATTGTAAGCTCTTCGAGCAGGGACCGTCCTTCCATGTTAAACTGTACAGCGCTGCGTAACCCTAGTAGCACTTTAGAAATGTTAAGTAGTAGTAGTAGTAGTAGTAGAAAATCTTTGACACAGTTCTGCATAGGTGACATAAATAAAATTTTACTAAGCTGCGGGGAAAAGGGCCCTATGGTAGCGGCAGGGGCCATTTTTCCCTCGCACCAGGGTCCTTTTTACCACACAGAGGGTAAAATGCCCCCCCCCCCAAAATGACCATGCGGTAAGATAACCCTTACCATATGGCCATGTGGCAAGGAGCACTTAACGCAGCCCACAGAGGTGGCCGTAACCCGGCAGTGAACATATAGACGGCAATTCTATAAAGAGCACTAAAACTTAGGCGCCTAAAATTCGGACGCTCAGCAAGTATTCTATAAGGATACATTTGTGTACTAAACCTGTTACAGAACATTAGCGTATGAGGCCCGTTCCACGGCCAACTTTGGGCACGAGCATTTACACGTCAACGGCTAGTGTAAACGGTTGATCCTAAATGCGATATTCTACAAAATGGGAACAAAAATAGAACGCCCAGTCCCCTCCCATGGGAAATCCCCCTTTGCAGTTATGCATAAGAACAGGCACCCAGTTACAGAATAGCATCCAAGGGCAGTGACACACATACCCTACTGTTTTAATCCCATTGTGGTACTTGACTACCATTACCGTCCGTTTCTGCACCTAGAGTTGGACGTCTAGTAGGTACCTAACTTATGGGGCTTTATACAGAATTACCCTCATAATGTGCCTTCAATTTAATCCCCATGTATTTCTCCAAATCAGGGGCATAGCCAGACCGGCGGGAGGGGGGTCTAGGGCCCGAGGTGAGGGGGCACATTTTAGCCCCCCCCCCCCCGCACCACCGCCCCCTATTGCCGCCCCCCGCCACCACCAACTTTGAACCCCCCCTGCCGACGACCCTCTCGACCCCCCTCCCGCTGCCAACCCTCCCCCGCCGCCGCCTACCTTTGCTGGCAGGGGACCCCAACCCCCGCCAGCTGAGGTCCTCTTCTTCCCGTGCAAGGCTTTGTTCAGTTTCTGATGTCCTGCACGTTGTACGTGCAGGATGTCAGACTCAGAAACTGAACGAAGCCTTGCGTGGGAAGAAGAGGACCTTGGCTGGCGGGGGTTGGGGTACCCCGCCAGCAAAGGTAGACAGCGGGTTGACGGCGGGTTGGTGGCAGGAGGGGGGGGTCGAGAGGGTCGTCGGCAGGGGGGTCCAGGGCCAAATCTACGGGGGCCAAGGCCCCTGTGGCCCCACTTAGCTACACCCCTGCTCCAAATACCTCCAGTCCTATCCATCTTGTTTGTCCATATTTCTCGACCACACTTCCCCCCCCCCCCCCAGCCACCTATTAAGTAATATCATTGTATTAAGCTGGCGTTGTGAGTACGATATCTATTCTACTGAGCTGTTTTACAATGCTTAATACTGATACGTATCATGCCAAATTGCTATTACTAGGATTTTATTTGCCTACCTCCAAGTTTACCTCATTGATTATATTTTTATGCTTACATTTTGCCATTTTACTATTGTAATGACACAATTTAGTTGAATATGTCAAGTATACATACACCTGTTTTACACCGTCTTGGGTGAATCTCTTCATAAAGACAATTATTATTATTTTATTTATTAAGTTTTTCAACAAATTTCACAAGTACAAACACTTGTTCAAAGAAATACAGCCTAGAAAATCGTCACAAATAAGAGAAGCAAAATATTACACTATTATTTCAGAATTTAAATTGGCTTTCTTAGACCACTACTCGTGGGAGGCGTCAAACAGGAAATTATAGGAGTACGTATAAAGCATATATTACAATTTAAAGGCTACGTGATAATCCATTTATCTTCATATTCTAACACTAGTAAAAAAGCCCCGTTTCTGATGCAAATGAAACGGGGGCTAGCAGTGTTTTCTTCTGTGTGCATGTGGGAGTGTGTGTGTCCCTGCCCTCTGGCCTCTCTCCCCTCCCCCCTCTGAGTCCTTCAGTGTTACAGAGCCAGCGATTTGATTTCGTGCTCTAAAAAGCCCCGTTTCTGATGCAAATGAAACGGGGGCTAGCAATGTTTTCTTCTGTGTGCATGTGGGAGTGTGTGTGTCCCTGCCCTCTCTCCCCTCCCCCCCTCTGAGTCCTTCAGTGTTACAGAGCCAGCGATTTGATTTCGTGCTCTAAAAAGCCCCGTTTCTGATGCAAATGAAACGGGGGCTAGCAATGTTTTCTTCTGTGTGCATGTGGGAGTGTGTGTGTCCCTGCCCTCTGGCCTCTCTCCCCTCCCCCCTCTGAGTCCTTCAGTGTTACAGAGCCAGCGATTTGATTTTGTGCTCTAAAAAGCCCCGTTTCTGATGCAAATAAAACGGGGGCTAGCAATGTTTTCTTCTGTGTGCATGTGGGAGTGTGTGTGTCCCTGCCCTCTGGCCTCTCTCCCCTCCATCCCTCTGAGTCCTTCACTGTTACAGAGCCAGCGATTTGATTTCCTGCTCTGCTGTTTTCCTTCACTGACTGTGTTACAGAGAGGGCGGGGCAGACCCTCATAGGGAAACCGGATATCTCGCCCCCTTCACACTTCCGGCTGGAGGCTTCATAGAACATTGGTGTTGCTTTTTATATAGAGAGAATTATTTAAGCCTCTTCAAATCTAGAAAAGATTTTAATTGTTCAGGTGTGTAGAATATGTATTTAGTTTCACCAAATCGAATCAAACATTTGCATGGATAGGCTAAAAAGAATATACCCCTAAGTTCCACCACATCTTTTTTCAAATTCAGAAAAACGTTTCTCCTTTCTTGTGTCATTTTTGTGACATCTGGATAAATCCAGATTTTTTTCAGATCCAAAAAATTACTTAGAGTGTTTGAAATATAGTCTCATGATAGCATTTAAGTCCTGCTCAAAGACAAAGGAGACCAATAATGTAGCTCTCTCAGATACATTTTCTATGGATTGCTCCAAAACAGCTGATATATTGTTCAAGTCGATATCAATTTTTCAATTTTTCCTTCTCTTCCTTCGATTTCCCCAACTTGTTTCCCAGGTCTTTTAGGTAAATAATAAATCTTGTTGATAGAAGGAATAGCGTCCTGAGGAATTTTTAAAATTTCTTGCAAGTATCTTTTAAATAAGTCCAGAGGTAACTGGCCCGGTACTTTTCGGAAATTCAGAAGACGGAGATTTAATTTTCTATTATAATTTTCAATCTGTTCTATTCTTCTATGTAAATTTGTTTTGCCTTTAACCGTTGCTGAATTAAATTCTTGCAATTGTTTTATTTCTACTTGAATCAAATTAAACATAGTGGGAAAATCTTCTTTCACACCTTCAACATTTTTTACCAACTCTTCAAATTTAATGGCTAGAGCGGAAACCTCACCTGAGGATTTTTGTAATGTTGCATCCATTTGATTTAGCTTTAACCAGATTTTCTCAAGGCTCACCTCCGCTGTTGTTTCTGAGATACCGCTTAACTCACGGGCCTCTTCCAGAATTTTCTGACGCATCGGTAGGCCCTCGCCAGTGAGTCCACTCGCCACACCTTCGGTGGGGGTGGATACTCGCTCCTATCGATGCCGTTAATGCTGGGCAAGGAGGAATGTTAGAGTCTGAGGGAGGCGATAATGATGTTTCCAATCCCGGCTGAGGTTCCGCTCCTCCGGATGCCTCTGCTATGGGATTCACTCAAGGAACTCCCGGTGAGGAAACGGTCCAGACTCTGCTGGGTTGACAAAGGGGTCGAGGTAGGCGGGGGTACAGACCTCACCAAACCTTTTCTTTTAGAATGAGACATAGTACTTTTAATTTTACAGGTTTCCTCCAGCAAAGACGCCTCGCTTCTCTCACCAGCTCACCGCCGCCATCTTCACACGCCCCCTAAAGACAATTATTAAATCCCAATAAATAAATACCCCAAAATTCCATATGTTGAGGGCCATTTTGTACCTGTGCTATCAGTTGGGTTTATTGGTTGGCTGCGGGTCTGCCAACAGCTATTTAGTCAATGGTAAAAAAAACCTTTGACAGCTTTATAGTCAACATGAATACGTGTGGGAAAGACCCTTTCGGCTTCTAGCAGAGGTCTCGCCTGGTTTTCTTTTAATATATTCCTCCTTCCATCATGCTCGGCCTGTACAATATGCCTCCATGGCAACCCCACCTACCGGCTCTCGGAGCAGAGCCGACTGAGAAAACACTGGCAAATCTGTGTTTGTCCACTGGCACAGAGCAAGGAAAAACTCATTTGCTGTTTACAGCTGAACACAGTAACATATTTCTGGTTCAATTCTACAGGACAAAAGGCTTAATTCACCCTCATCTTATATGTGAAAAGGTTTCCAGCTGTAAGATATTTACCAGCTTTAGCAAAAGTCTGATGTTAGCATCGGATTAGATCAACAGTAGCTGGTGGGCAGTGAAAGAGGTGCTGTGACACTTGTGGTCTTTATGCCTGAGGGGGTCAATGAAGGAAGGTAGTGAGGGATGCTGGATTTGTGGAAAGCAGAGATGTGCTGGTGTGAGAGGAGGGGGCTGAAGGGAAAGGGAGACCCATGTGGCCGGGGGAAGGGGGAATCACTGGGTGCCTGGAGGGGGGGCAGGGGAGAGAGGAGAATCGCTGGGTGGCTGGAGGGGGAGCAGGGGACAGAGGAGAATCGCTGAGTGGCTGGAGGGGGAGCAGGGGAGAGAGGAGAATCGCTGGGTGGCTGGAGGGGGAGCAGGGGACATGAAAGGCTACAGAGGAAATTGGAGGGTCATGGGATAGGAGGAAATGTCCTATTGTGCATTAAAAACTGGTTGAAGGATAGGAAACAGAGAGTGGGGTTAAATGGGCAGTATTCACAATGGAGAAGGGTAGTTAGTGGGGTTCCTCAGGGGTCTGTGCTAGGACCGCTGCTTTTTAATATATTTATAAATGATTTAGAGATGGGAGTAACTAGCGAGGTAATTAAATTTGCTGATGACACAAAGTTATTCAAAGTCGTTAAATCGCGACAGGATTGTGAAAAATTACAAGAGGATCTTACGAGACTGGGCGGCTAAATGGCAGATGACGTTTAATGTGAGCAAGTGCAAGGTGATGCATGTGGGAAAAAAGAACCCGAATTATAGCTACGTCATGCAAGGTTCCACGTTAGGAGTTACGGACCAAGAAAGGGATCTGGGTGTCGTCGTCGATAACACACTGAAACCTTCTGCTCAGTGTGCTGCTGCGGCTAAGAAAGCGAATAGAATGTTGGGTATTATTAGGAAAGGTATGGAAAACAGGTGTGAGGATGTTATAATGCCGTTGTATCGCTCCATGGTGCGACCGCACCTTGAGTATTGTGTTCAATTCTGGTCGCCGCATCTCAAGAAAGATATAGTAGAATTGGAAAAGGTGCAGCGAAGGGCGACTAAAATGATAGCGGGGATGGGACGACTTCCCTATGAAGAAAGACTAAGGAGGCTAGAGCTATACAGCTTGGAGAAGAGACGGCTAAGGGGAGACATGATAGAGGTATATAAAATAATGAGTGGAGTGGAACAGGTGGATGTGAAGTGTCTGTTCACGCTTTCCAAAAATACTAGGACTAGGGGGCATGCGATGAAACTACAGTGTAGTAAATTTAAAACAAATCGGAGAAAATATTTCTTCACCCAACGTGTAATTAAACTCTGGAATTCGTTGCCGGAGAAAGTGGTGAAGGTGGTTAGCTTAGCAGAGTTTAAAAAGGGGTTGGACGGTTTCCTAAAGGACAAGTCCATAAACCGCTACTAAACGGACTTGGAAAACTCCAAAATTCCAGAAATAACATGTATAGAATGTTTGTACGTTTGGGAAGCTTGCCAGGTGCCCTTGGCCTGGATTGGCCGCTGTCGTGGACAGGATGCTGGGCTCGATGGACCCTTGGTCTTTTCCCAGTATGGCATTACTTATGTACTTATGTACTTATGAGAATCGCTGGGTGGCTGGAGGGGGAGCAGGGGACAGAGGAGAATCGCTGGGTGGCTGGAGGGGGAGCAGGGGACAGAGGAGAATTGCTGGATGGCTGGAGGGGGAGCAGGGGAGACAGGAGAATCGCTGGGTGGCTGGAGGGGGGGCAAGGGAGAGAGGAAAATCACACACACTCTCTCTCTCACAGACACACTCGCACCCAGTCTCACTCTCTCTCTCACACACACACACACTCGCACATTCACTCTCTGTCTCTCACACAGTCACTCTCACACACACTCTCTCAAACATACGCACTCTGAGAAAAACCTTGCTAGCGCCCATTTCATTTGTGTCAGAAAGGGGCCTTTTTTACTAGTATTTTAATAAACATAGACATAGGTGGAGTCTGGGCACAGCATGGACGGGTCTCACACTTACACATATACCCCGGGATTCTATATATCACACCTTAATTTCCGTGCGGAAATCGAAGTGTATTCTATAACAGTGCATGTAACTTAATTGGTTAATTAGCTAATTAAGCAATTATCTGCACTAACTGGCATTAAGATTTACAGGCACAACTCGCTAAGTGCATTCTGTAACGTGGTGCGCTTAAATTCTAAGTCACATAGTTGAAAAGGGGGCGTGGCCATGGGGCCATAGGTTTCTCTAAAGCCAATGATCTGCCACAATGTGGCATGAATTTGCATGCTCATTAGTTTGAGCATGCTACGGGAATTCTTCTGCGCTAGCTTCATGGCAGAGCTTCTGTCTACAGCGAACCTTTTAACATTGGCCTCCCAGTCAGTTATTCTCCTACTTTAAGTCTACTACTACTATTTAACATTTCTAAAGCGCTACTAGGGTTACGCAGCGCTGTACAATCAAACATATAAATTGCGAGTGACCTTACTCACCTGCAAATGCACAGTAGAGACTTCCCTCTCTGTCCCGCCCCCGCGTCAATATGTGATGACAGGGGCAGGACAGAGAGGGAAACTGTGCAAAGGGGAGGGAACCTCCAAGGTCGCTACTGCTCCCCACCGAGGTCGCCGCCACTGGTACCCCCCCCCCCCCCGGAGTCGCCGCCGCCACCCCTCCACCCGGCCTGGGCCCTCTCTTCGTTATTCAACTTACATCGCCACAGCACACAGATCAGCTGAGCTCCCATCGGCCTTCCTTCCCTGCCTGTGTCCCGCTCTCGCTGACGTTATGTCACACAAGGGCGGGACACAGGCAGAGAAGGAAGGCCGACAGGAGCTCAGCTGATCTGCATGCTATGGTGATGTAAGTTGAATAGTGAAGAGAGGGCCCGGGCCGGGTGGAGGGGTGGCGGCGGCGGCGACTCTGGGGGGGGGGGGCACCGGTGGCGGCGACCTCGGTGGGGGGGAGGGGGCAGCGGCGACCTCAGGGGGGGGCCTTGGAAAACCCCCATTCCAATACTAGCCCGTTTTAACGGGCTCAACGGCTAGTTTAACATAGAAGGACAGTCCCTGCTTAAAGAGCTTACAATCTAAAGGACAAATGTAGATTTGGCCCTGGACCCCCCTGCCGATGACCCTCTCGACCCCCCCCTCCCGTCGCCAACCCGCCGTCGCCGTCACCTGCCTTTGTTGGCAGGGGACCCCAACCCCCGCCAGCCGAGGTCCTCTTCTTCTCGCAAAAGGCTTTCTGTTTCTGGCCCCTCACATACAACATGTAGGACGTCAGACTCACAGAATGAAGCCTTGCAGATCAGCTGATCTGCAAGGCTTCGTTCTGCGAGTCTGACGTCCTGCACGTACAACGTGCACGACGTAAGAAACAGAAGGAAGCCTTTTGTTAGAAGAAGAGGACCTCGGCTGGCGGGGGTTGGGGTCCCCCGCCAGAAAAGGTAGGTGACGGCGGGTTGGCGGCAGGAGGGGGGTCGAGAGGGTCGGCGGCAGGGGGGGCAAAGTTAGGGGGGTGTCAGCGGCAATGGCTGGCTGGCGGGCGGGGGAGGGGGGTGTCGGCTGCAATGGTGGGGGGGCAGTGGCACCGGACCCCCCTCCCGCCGGTCTGGCTACGCCCCTGATTTGAACTAATGATACCAGAGGATTCCATGACATCAGTGTTACTCATTCACAAAGCAGTGTCATCTCAGTGCCCCTCATCTCCAGGTCTGTCCTGCCACCTCCTATTCAATTCTCTCCATCACCCCAAAGGGAAGAGCGAAGGTGAGAGAGACCTCGAGCTGCACTGCAGAGCCGTCTTTTCTGACTAGAAGTCGACCGGTTATTTTTGGGTGATGCAGTCACACCCTCACACATTAACACCACCACTACTGATGTTTTTAATACCAAGCTTGATAATTTGATGAAAGGATTTGGAAGCTAGCTAAAAAGGCTGTCTGTATGACAGGATATCTCCAACATACGTTTCTTAATTAATGAAGTGAAAAGACACTCATTATTTAAAATATCTCTCCCCTGAATCCTAGTGGTAAATATTTACGCAAATGTTTGGCATGTCTTATAAGAAGCCTTCTGTTCCTGTTTCTAGGAAAAAGATTCACGTCTACCCGAGTGGCGTGGAACGGGTAGACGTGAATCGTTTGTTTAGTCTTTCCAAAAATACTAGGACAAGGGGGCATGCGATGAAGCTACAAAGTAGTAAATTTAAAACAAATAAGAGAAAATTTTTCTTCACGCAACGTCTAATTAAACTCTGGAATTCGTTGCCAGAGAAGGTGGCAAAAGCTGTTAGCTTAGCGGGGTTTAAAATAGGTTTGGACGGCTTCCTAAAGGAAAAGTCCATAGACCATTCTTAAAATGACTTGGGGAAAATCCACTGCTTATTTCTGGGATAAGCAGCATAAAATGAACTGAACTTTTTGGGGATCTTGCCAGGTATTTGTGACTTGGGTTGGCCACTGTTGGAAACAGGATGCTGGGCTTGATGGACCTTTGGTCTGTCCCAGTGTGGCAATACTTCTGTACTTACGTAAGGGGAGGTGCTGCCTTTTCTCTGGGAGGACCGTGTCAGTGTTTAGTAAGGAGGGGGGTAGATGGTTGCCAGAGATTCCTGTTCCTGTGTGCTCTGTACTACAGAGGTATTGCAAGAGTAGTGGGCATCCTTGGTGAATCTTCAGCCTTATACCCCCTCCCCCTAAATAACTTTTACAATCTTAGCTCACATCCCCCCTCCCTCCAGATTTTGCTAATTGAACTCATCACACAAACATCCTATCACATGCAGGTTACAGTAAGTACTGATGGATCTTGAAATTTTGGCCGCTGTGAGGACCTATTATTTTGCTTTGACTGCAGTGGCTCTTTGCTGCTCCCAAGAAGCTGCTGCCCTAGGCGATTTCCTAGTCTTGCCTATAGGCTGGATCAGCTCTTTCTCTGTTCCTTTCATCCCAACACACCACGGACAATCCCACAACTATCAACACCCCAGACCACACCCTCCCCGTCTCAGACAGCCTGAAAATCCTCGGCGTTAACACTGGACCACAACATTTACACTAGAAAGCCAAGTAAAATCCACAACAAAGAAAATGTTCTACTCAATGTGGAAACTCAAACGCGTCAAACAATACTTCCCGAGGGAAACATTTCGCAACCTGATACAATCGATGGTACTGAGCCATGCTGACTACTGCAATGGAATCTACGCAGGATGCAAAGAACAAATCCGAAAGAAACTTCAGACCGCACAAAACACAGCTGCAAGACTCATCTTCGGAAAAACATGATTTGAAAGCGCAAAACCCCTTCGCGAAAAACTACATTGGCTCCCAATCAAAGAACAGATTGCTTTCAAAATCTGTACTATGGTTCACAAAATTATATATGGTGAAGCACCGGATTACATAACAGGCTTAAATCGACCTACCAGCCAGAAACTCATCCATATCTACACGAACGTACCTAAATCTACACTACCCAAGCTGCAAAGGACTCAAATACAAATCAACTTACGTATCCAGTTTTTCCTACATCAGCACACAACTGTGGAACGCACTACCAAAAGACTTGAAAACCATATACGACTATCTACACTTCAGAAAGACACTCAAGACCCACCTGTTTAAAAAGGCATACCCTACAGATCCAATGTAATTGCCTGATCTCTGCGACACAACAACACAAAAGTTCGTAATGGCCATCACCGAACTCTCCCGTTGAACGATTCCTCTATGTGGTCCTACCACATGAACATAACATAGTAACATAGTAGATGACGGCAGAAAAAGACCTGCACGGTCCATCCAGTCTGCCCAACAAGACAACTCATGTGTGCTACTTTTGTGTATGAACCTTACCCTATCACAACTTCACCTTTGTATTTGTGAACACCGGAGTCTGCAACTGCTCTCCGGCACTATGTAAGCCACGTTGAACCTACAAAGAGGTGGGAAAACGTGGGATACAAATGTAACAAACAAATAAATAAATAAATAAATCAACAGGACCCTTGAACACTTATCCAGCTGGCCACACAATCAACTGGGCCACCACCTTGTTATGCAACACAACACTTGGCTCTAAACAGCAACAGTATAACAGACAACAACAGACTATATTTTGCTTTACAAATCTAGCCAAGCAAACCATGCAACACGGAGAAAGGCTGACATACAAATGTGTCATCTGAAAGCACATCTGTTCAATCCATCTCCTTGCTCGTTAAAAGCCAGGTCATACCATCTAGGAATCTTCTCCAATAAATTAGAGTAACACCGTCTACCATGCTAGGTTATTCTCTCAATAGCTGGATGTTTTGGGGCTATTTTTTTCTTTTCAGCTTTGGACATTTGAAGCCTGAGTTCTTGGAAATCATACAGAAAGTCCTTCTCCAAAAGTGTTATTTACAAATCTCAGGAAGAAGGGTGGGAGGAGGCTGCTTACCAGTTAAAGGTCCCCAAGCAACTCTCTTTTGGCTGAGTTAGTGATAGTTCTTCAGTTTTGATAAAAATATAGTTTTATTTCTTCTTAAAATTTCTCTTATTCAGACACCCTACATATTTCAGGCAGATAAATCCATGAGAATTACATACTTAACTGTCTTATCGCTTGTTTACTCTTTCCAAAAATACTAGGACTAAGGGGCACGCAATGAAGCTACAAAGTAGTAAAATTTAAAACGAATTGGAGAAAATATTTCTTCACTCAACGTGTAATTAAACTCTGGATTTCATTGCCAGAGACTGTGATAAAAGCAGTTAGCTTAGCAGGGTTTAAAAAGGTTTGGATAGCTTCCTAAAAGAAAAGGCTCATAGGCCATTATTACAATGGACTTGGGGAAATCCACGCTTATTTCTGGGATAAGCAGCACAAAATGCATGGTAGTGTTTTGGGATCTTGCCAGGTATTTGTGACCTGGATTGGCCACTGTTGGAAACAGGATACTGACTTGATGGACCTTCGGTCTGTCCCAGTATGACAACACTTATGTACTTATGTATGTACCTATAAACCTTATCACCTTCCTTTGGAAATAAGGAAACTGTTCCCCAAAACCCTAGTGCTTCTAAAAAGGAAAGAAGCACGGACTGGGTGGGCCATTTTGGTTTTCATCCACTGTCATCTATAAGGCTGAATGAGTAATATAGAGCAGACTACAATCTCTTGGGGCCCTTATGGATTGCCCTACTGTGACTGCACAACTTTAAGAAATACGCCCACTTCTCCAATCACATTCTCCAAAATATTCCTCTTTAGATCTTTCAATGGCTGCCCTGAGAAAGAGAAATTGAAATTATGGGCAAAAAGTACAGTTAATAGCTGTGAAAGTCATTCTACATAATGGAGTCTCTGTTATGTGATTCCAGCATCCCAGTATACCTCTGGAATCTCAGTGAGCAGTCCAGGACTAGATGGATACCCAGCACCCCCCCCCCCCCCCCCCCCCTCAATGCTACATAATTACACAACTGGTTACACAGAAAGATCAGACATCTATCAAGCCCAATCTCTTCAGGTTGCCTACCAGCTCTTTCTTCCTGAGCTCAAATATGGTGAACAGTCTGACTAGCGTTTTTCCTGATTACGTAACTATCATCATGACCACCACTGTGTTTTTTTGCTCTAGAAGTCTGTCCAATTACTATTGCAATGATAGACAGACAGTTATAGCTATAAATAACTAATTTCACAGGCAAAATTATTCTAATCAAAAAAACAAAAAACAAACTCCCTGGAGGCGAAAATTATTCCCTTGCTGTTTGGTGTTAAGTGTCGTTCCTTTAACACAATGGCCGCAATGGTTTTGGGGTACCTATTCCAGTTGTCCTAACCAGGATTTGCTTGTGCTCCCTGCCAGCAATTTTATTTACACTCCACCCCAGGTTTTACAGATAGCGCCTCCTAGCTGCCAGGGTTCAGGGTTTATGAGGCTCATCATGGGTGGACCGTAGGCTTAATTTCTGAAGCACCGGGAACACTACCGTCACTTGAAACATCCTTCCAGGGGCTCGGTAGGGTTGCCAACTAGACCTAGATTCGCCGACAGGGTTGATCCAGTCCTGGGTTTATGTCATTCCGTGCAGGGACTTGTAGTTCTGATTTCCCCATTGGATTCCCTAAGAAACGCCAGGCCACAAATCCCTGCATGCATTGGGGAAAGCCCAGGTCTGGATCATTCTAGTTGGCGACCCTACTGAGTTAAATATTCCCTAAATTATGATTTTTTTTTTAAACAAGACAGGCAATTGTTTTCAGAAAATATCTCTCTTGAGATATTTTCCCCTTCTGCAAATGACTACTACTACTACTTATCATTTCTATAGCACTACCGGACGTACGCAGCACTTCACACTTGAACATGGAGAGATAGTCCCTGCTCAATAGAGCTTTACAATCTAATTATGACAGACAGACAGGACAAGTAAGGGATAAGGGTTAGGACCGACCGGACATATCAGGGATAGGGACAGTTGAAGGTTTAGGAATTAAAAGCAGCATCGAAGAGGTGGGTTTTTAGCCTAGATTTGATGATGGCCAGAGATGAGGCTTGGCGTACCGGCTCAGGAAGTTTTATTCCAGGCATACGGTTGCAGCAAGATAGAAGGGACGGAGTCTGGAGTTAGCGGTGGCGGGAGAAGGGTGCAGATAAGAGAGATTTGCCCAGTGAGCGGAGTTTACCGGGGAGGAGTGTAGGGAGAGATGAGAGTGGAGAGGTATTGAGGAGCTGCAGAGATGAACGCATTTGTAAGTCAGTAAGAGGAGTTTGAACTTAATGCGGAAACGGATAGGGAGCCAATGAAATGACAGCATTACTCTACAGTGCATTTCAAAGTGGAATGCAATGCCGTGCAAACTCTTTTACTGTATCCATTTTTGGGAGCTGGTTGGCAGAAGTGAACAGTAATTTTGGTTATAGTGTCCAAGAGGAAAGGAGGTAAAAATCTAAATTCCCCCTTCTCTACCCTCACTTTAAACACTGCTTTGGAGTTGTCAGAGTGCAAGGCCCTTTCTGAAAACACACAAGAATATTCCTTCCTGAGAACAGAGAGGAATCAGAATTTGGGGGTGGGAGCTAACTTTGTTATCATTTAAGGCAGACAGTGCATGTTTCCTAACTTCTCTGTCAGTGTTCCTTCCCCACTATTGGAGGGGGGGGGGGAGAATAATGTAGTTTGGTCCCAGAGACCTTGCTGTTTGGATTTGGATTAAAATTAGAATAAAACTCTTTGTCAAATTACACACGCTTCCACATGCTTCACTAATCTTCAGCAAATCATCACCAGTCATGAGCTTGCCCCTCACTACCAAACCTCCCAAACACAAAAATATTTCTTCACTCAGCGTGTAATTAAACTGGAATTTCATTGCCAGAGAATGTGGTACAAGCATTAGCTTAGCAGGGTTTTAAAAAAGGTTTGGATAGCTTCCTAAAAGAAAAAAAAAGTTCATAAGCTATTATTAAAATGGCCTTGGGGAAAATCCAATGCCTATTTCTGGGATAATGAAAAATGTAAATAGACACAGTTAGTCCAAACACGTCTCAATTGAGGGGGGGGGGGGGGTGAAGCAAAAGTCTCATAATACCACTCAGGGTTAAAGTCAATAAGTACACAGCAAGATGACTACCCTTTTTGTGTGTTTGTAATCATAGGCAACCCCTCCCCCCTCTAGATGAAATTCTTTTTTAAACGTTTTCATTAAATAAGTTTTAGTTCTGTTATATGCTTATCAATAAATAAATGGGGAACCAAATTCGACACTTAGCTTTAGTATTGGCGTTCTCGTTTTGGCGGCTTACTCAGACCTGGATAAGCAGCACAAAATGTATTGTACTGTTTTGGGATCTTGCCAGGTATTGGTGACCTGGATTGGCCCTGAGTGTGTTAAGATGATTCCAATATTGTTTATCTGGGTGTCTCCAATCAGTGATACAAGCATTTGCAGACCACTCAGAATTGGGGCACTTCGCTTGATTTATTCTCTGAAAAAAGCTGATAGAAGTATCTCATTCTAGATTAAGAGTCACTGGTTACCGATCTTCACGAGAGTACAATTCAAATTTATCGTATCATTTATAGAATTGTTATACAGTCTAGCACCAGTATATTTACTAGATCACTTTATTTTACTAGGAAAACTAGAATTACAAGATCATTAACCTTATTTACTTTTCCTGTTCTAAAAATATGAAAAGAATTTAGATTGCTTTGACACTTTATTCCCATTTCAACAGCTCGTCTTGAAGAAAGAAGTTTTAACCTTACTGCTCTCTGCAACAAATTCTTTACAATTCCGAAAAACTATAAAAACCTACTTGTTTCAAAAATGTTGTTATTCAATCTCATACTTAATGTGTGTGTAATTATCTTTTTTTTTTTTTAATGGTAAATTCCAGGATATGATCAACTTCTTTTATTGTGATCCACCTTGAACCGCGAGACGTAGGCGAAATATAAGTTATTATTTGTTATGTTATTGTTATGTTGGGACAAATTGCCCTGGAGAAAAGTCCATAGTCTGCTATTGAGGCAGACATGGGAAATGCACTGCTTGCCCGGGAGGTGTAAGCAATGGAGTGTTGCCATGATTTGGGTTTGCTGGCAGGCTACTTGTGAGCTGGGTTGGGCCACTGTTTGGAAAACAGGATACTGGTCTAGATGGACCATTGGTGTGATCCAGTATGGCTATCTTACGTTCTTAGTGTTATGTTATATTGTTAATCAACGGTACGATCCGGTTAAGCGTCGCTGAATATCCCTTGATAGCCCCGCAAAAGTGATTTCACAAGGAAGAAGTTTCTTCTACTCATTTAAATTGCTTTGAATATTGACCCTCTACAATGACTGAAAAACTCTGGTGCCTGTGAAGGGGGATTCCATTGTACAAGCTTAGATAGGAAATCTTTGAAATACAGGAAGGCAGGAAAGGAAGGGAAACTTATGACCAAAGTCATAGGCTGATTCTTCCTTGATAGAGGTCTATAAAAATAATGAGTGATTGAAACGGGTAGATGTGAAGCGTCTGTTCACGCTTTCCAAAAATACTTGGACTAGGGGGCATGCGATGAGCTACAATGTAGTAAATTTAAAACGAATCGGAGAAAATGTTTTCTTCACTCAACGTGTAATTAAACTCTGGAATGCGTTGCCAGAGAAGGTGGTAAAGGCGATTAGCTTAGCGAGTTTTAAAAAGGTTTGGACGGCTTCCTAAAGGAAAAGTCCATAGACCGTTATGAAATGGACTTGGGAGAACAATCACTATTACTGGGATTAAGCAGTATAAATGTTTTGTACAGTTTTGGGACCTTGCCAAGGTATTTGTGAACCTGGATTGGCCCTGTTGGAAACAGGATGCTGGGCCCGATGGGACCTTTGGTCTTTCCCGTATGGCAATACTTAAGTACTTATGTAGACCACCAACTAAGACGTTCACATGCAGAGCTCACCAGATTTTACTCAAAACGAATACTGAAGAGATGAAAAGAAACAGCGTGTCCCTGGGCAGGAACACGAAAGCAGCAGTATTAGCTGCGTGCATTCTGACACTCTGCCACTGCGCTCTGTACAACTGGAAAATTCTGGAAGCTGGACAGAGGACCTTTATTAATAAAGGAGTTTTCGGCAGACAACGACTGGAATAAATCTTGTTTTGAATAGGACATAGAACATAGCCACAAAGGAAACAACAGCAGACGAAGACCTGCACAGTTCATCCAGTCTGCACACACGGAGGCCAGAGACACACTCGCCAGTCTGTGCAGGTTATAGTCACTCATGATTAAACACTATTCGGAAATTTGCCATCATGCCATCCACAGATAGGAAGTTAAATATGATGCAGTCTTGGAAACAATATATGTTAAAATCAAAAGTATTGCTAACTAACTTGCTAATTTCAAAATCAATATGTCTCTTCCCCTCACTTGTAGCATATAATAAAGTGATATGAAATATGCAGACTTGCTCTTCATCCGATTTTTGCCATTTACAGGACAGAAACCACAGAAGTCTGGCTGGGCACAGGCTTTTGTTCCCAAATCTGATAACACTAAGAACCTTTAAGGGAAAGGGACGATATATACTGCCTTTCTATAGTTTTTGCAACTACATTCAAAGCGGTTTTACATGGTATATACAAGTACTTATTGTACCTGGGGCAATGGAGGGTTAAGTGACTTACCCAGAGTCACAAGGAGCTGCAGTGGGAACTGAATCCAGTTCCCCAGGATCAAAGTCCACTGCACTAACCACTAGGCTACTCCTCCACTAGCAGCATTCCATGTAGAACCTCAAATAGGGAAAGGGAAATTGCACTTGATATACCGCCTTTCTGTGGTTTCTGCAACAACATTCAAAGCAGTTTACATAGGAGTGGCCTAGTGGTTAGAGCACTGGTTTTGCAATCCAGGGGTGGCCAGTTCAAATCCCACTGCTGCTCCTTGTGATCTTGGGCAAGTCACTTAACCCTCCATTGCCTCAGGTACAAACTTAGATTATGAGCCCTCCTGGGACAGAGAAATACCCAGTGTACCTGAATGTAACTCACCTTGAGCTACTACTGAAAAAGGTGTGAGCAAATCTAAATAAATAAATATTGAGATTCTACATGGAGCGTTGCTCTTGTTGGTGATTCTACATGGAATGTTGATATTATCTGAGATTCTACCTGGAATGTTGCTACTATTGAAATTCTGTTGCTACTATTTGAGATTCTACAGCAGAATGTTGCTAGTGGAGGAGTGGCCTAGTGGTTAGAGCACCAGTCCTTGCAATCCAGAGGTGGCTGGTTCAAATCCCACCACTGCTCCTTTTGATGTTGGGCAAGTCACTTAACCCTCCATTGCCTCAGGTACAAACTTAGATTGTGAGCCCTCCTGGGACAGAGAAATATCCAGTGTACCTGAATGTAACTCACCTTGAGCTACTACTGAAAAAGGTGTGAGCAAAACACCCAAATAAATAAAAAATATGGGAATGTTGCTATTATTGGTGATTCTACATGGAATGTTGCTGAGTGGAGGAGTGGCCTGGTGATTAGAGCACCGGTCTTGCAATCCAGAGGTGGCCAGTTCAAATCCCGCTGCTGCTCCTTGTGATCTTGGGCAAGTCACTTAACCCTCCATTGCCTCAGGTACAAACTTAGATTGTGAGCCCTTCTGGGACAGAGAAATATCCAGAGTACCTGAATGTAACTCACCTTGAGCTACTACTGAAAAAGGTGTCAGCAAAATCTAAATAAATAAATATACAGGTACTTATTTTGTACCAGGGGCAATGGAGGGTTAAGTGACTTACCCAAGATCACAAGGAGCTGTAGTGGGAATCAAACCCAGTTTCCCAAGCTCAAAGTCCACTGCACTAACCACTAGGCTACTCCTCCATGCAGTTAACCCATTAGTGCCCAATGTTCCCATATTTGGGAACACTGGGCACTAATGGGTTAAGGTCCATCTAGCCAGGAGATGTGAAGTAGGATAGAGATCCTGGGATTTTTTGGATTCTGTTCCTGTTTTTATCTTTATCGCTTCCCCTGAAGACTGTTCCATGCACTCATCAGCCTTTCCATGAATAAATACATTTGGATATTACGGGTGACTCTATTCCCCCTTGGAGTCTCTTATCAGCTGTTTGCAAATTGACAGCTCAATCTGACTCACATTGCTAAAATAAACTGGATTAAATCAGGAGGATATAAAAGCTGAGAATGGAAGACACAGTGGAAAGAGGAAAAAGGTAAAATAAAATAACAGAAATGTGTGTTATGCCAGATAGTGCGTATTGTTATTTGAATATTTTTTTGACTATTTTAATCACTTATTGCCTGTGTGGAGGTCATCCTTGTTGTACACTACCTTGGTTGAATTTGGGGTAAATAAATTGCAATGTTAAATTTAATCATCTTAAGAATGTTATCAAGTTTATAATTTCCAGGTCATAAAGCTGCTGTACTCATGTCTGAACTTCAGGCTCCTCTGTACAATGCAAACCACAGCTCTCAGGAAACAGGCAGAAAACGCACAGCAGAAAGCGAGCAGTTCAAGGAGTAAATGGCAAGTAAAAAGCCCTTCCTCGTGCCTTCCAAGCCCCGAAAGTCCTTAATTCTAACACATTACAGGGGTAACTTCCCTCCCCTGGGTGTAGCACCAGACCTGGGGGGGGGGGGGCAGCACTTAATACCAGAACTTGGTCCTGACTCACTTCTGTAAATCCTGGTATAGTTCTTCCCATGGTTCTGGGGATCAAAGGTTCACCTTCAGGGCCCAGAGTGCCAGACTGATTAGGGAGTCATAAAAAGGGCATTTCCCTGTGCCCTCCAGTCCTAGAAGTGAGACTCTGTAACTCTCTACCCATCCCCTGACCCCTCCTGTCCTTGAGGTAGGCTCTGTACCCCTGTGTCCATCCACTGACCCCTCCTGTCCTAGAGGTGAAATGCTCTGTATCCCTGTCCATCCACTGACCCCTCCTGTCCTTGAGATAGGCTCTGTACCCCTGTGTCCATCCACTGACCCCTCCTCTCCTAGAGGTGAAAGGCTCTGTATCCCTGTGCCTATCGTCTGAGCCATCCAGTCCAAGAGGTGCACTGGGAAATCCAGTCCTGAAGGTGGAAGGCTGTGTTCCACAATACCAATTCCCTCTACAGTGCATTCCACTTGTTTGCATGGGATAAAAGGTATTTTCCATCTTATAATGCTGTACTGAAATGTCTTTTCTGGCTCAGGATAATGTTATATTGTCTCTATACTTGGCACATCAGTAAGCTTAAGTTATGTTTTATTTCTGTGTTGTTTCCATTTCAGAACAGGAGACTTACATAAATCTAAGCAGCAGTGTTCTGGGACCAGTTTCAGAACCGATAAACATTTTTCCCTTTTGCTAAAACGCAAAGAAAGTAAAGCTTTCCTTGTCCTTATGATCTCATTTGAGTTCTCCTTCCAAAACAGCAAACCTCAGCCAAGAATGTTGAACAACACGAGTCCACCAGGATTTAATCCCTGCCAAGATCTCTGACTAGGGAAGAGGTAATTACTAACCAATGTCTTTCACTGGCCAAAAGGCACAAATACATGGATTTTAGGGGTGAATGAGCACCTCCGAGCCCTTAGGGGCATCTCTGCTTGTATTTAGAAGAACTTTGCAAATCACTTGCACTCACCATGAGAACAGGTGTCCTTTTCTGTCCTCTGCAAGAACTGACTCTGAAAAATGAATCTAATCGCGGGACTGAGCCTGCTTCTGCCGAAAGACCTTGATGGAAAATTGACGCATTTCTCAGAAGATCATGTACTATACCTTTTGATCTCCCTTAGGATAAGGTCTCCACACAAGTTTGTTCTATGCACGTACTCGTGGGCAGATGATCAAAAGCCCCACGCTGTTCCAAACAGCGCTCTAAAATTAGCGCTGGAACAGTGCAAGTCTTTACTGCACCTACGATCAGAGATATGGTGTGAAGCCCTGCCCAGCACATCCCAGGAGACACTGGGCAGGGTTGGGTGCTGCCATTTTGCAGGTGGCACCAATGGAAGAGGAAGGAGACCACCTCCCTCCTCCAACTTAAGGTACGGGGTGGGGAAGGGCCGCTAGACCACCAGGTGAGGGGGGGATTGACTGTGGCCCACTGGGCCACCAGGGATATCTCAGGGATGCTTGGGGGGGGGGGGTGGTTAGCAGGGGCTGCAGACCCACCGGATTTCCACCCCCCCCCCCCCGAAGCTTTGACGGGGGGGGGGGGGACCGGAGGTCCGCTGGACCTCCCGCCCCCTGTGGCTGTGGGGGGAAGGTCATGTTGGGTCAAAGTTCCTGTGGGGGTCTGCTGCATTGGTGGGAATGGGGGCCTGCTAGCATGCAAATGGACAGGGCTCACATCCCTCCCCAATGGACTGCAAACCCTAACACCACTTCAGAGCTAGCGTAGGGTTTGCGGCAGTCAGCGAGCCAGTCTTTGGCACGCTGGTTGCTGATCATTGGGGACGAATAGGTTTAGCATGCATTTGCATGCTACTTGTGCCGAGAGCCCTGTTTTGCATGCTTTGCATGCTAGTTGCGTTCCGAGCCCGAGAGTACATTGTTTCACGCACTCGGGGGCTCTGATCATGGGGCGGTAGCAAATGCAGGTGCTAGTATGGCGCTAACAGCCTCTAGCGCCTGCGTTTCCTTCTGATCATCAGCCCACAAGAGAGGTGTGGACATCGTTCTTAAGGTAAGGCATCTTGAGAACAATCTCAATCTCTCAGGTTTACTTAATTTAATTGTGATATTTATAATCTGTTTAACCATCAAGTTCAAGACACAGTACACGAAAGTGAAACCATTTTAAAATATCAATACATTGTCCAAGAAAAAACGCATTACACATTTAAAGTGTACAAACCCCCAAACAGAAAAAATTAGTATAGAAGTCAACTAATTAAAATATTTTTGGAGCAACCAAGTTTTACCAGGCATTGGAATCTCATATAATCCATCATCTATCTGATCCACACAGGGAAAGAATTCCAACGTTCTGCACCTTTTCCTAGTTGTATGAAAAGTCTTTTCCAGGTAACTTACCGAGCGAGCAGGGATCGCCGCTCTGATATTGTCGAGGGATCTGAGCACCCTCTTTGGCTGATAAAGTTGAACATAACCTTGTTATGGGGAACATTTCGCAACCCAATACAATCAATGGTACTAAGCCATGTAGACTACTGCAATGGAATTTATGCGGGATGCAAAGAACAAACCTTAAAGAAACTTCAGACCGCTCAAAACACGGCAGCTAGGCTTATCTTCGGAAAAACACGATTTGAAAGTGCAAAACCCCTTTGCGAAAAACTACACTGGCTCCCAATCGAAGAACGCATTGTTTTCAAAATCTGCACTCTGGTTCCTAAAATCATCTACGGTGATGCTCCGGGATACATGACAGACCTGATCGAGCTACCAACTAGAAACACATCCGAATCAACACCAACGTACCTAAATCTACACTACCCAAGCTGCAAAGGACTCAAATACAAATCAACTTATGCGTCCAGTTTTTCCTACATAAGCACACAACTGTGGAACGCATTACCAAAAACCTTGAAAACTACGTACGATCACCTAAACTTCCAGAAAACATTAAAAACTAACTTGTTTAAAAAGGCATACCCTACCAATCCAACATAAATGCCTGATCTCTGCAACACAACAAAACTAAAGTACGTAATGGACATAACACAACTCTTCCATTGTACGATTCCCTAGTGTGGCTGTGCCGTATGAACTTTATCTTACCACAACATCACTTTGTATTTGTTCACACCGGAGTCTGTAACGCCTCTCCGGTACTATGTAAGCCACATTGAGCCTACAAATAGCTGGGAAAATGTGGGATATAAAAGTAACAAATAAATAAAATAAATAAATAAGCAGGGGACAAGTCATATAGAATTTTGAAGAGCAGAGTCAATAATTTAATGTAAATTTCTCAAAAATGGGGTGGCATATTCAGACCAGCGACCTCCCCCTATTCATTTGACCACTGCATTTTCTACAATTTGCAGTCCTCTCAGCTGTTTATCTGGGAGACCCAGATAAATAATATTCAATGATCCAAAACTGTTAGTACCATCGCTTGCATAATAATCTGAAAAAATGTAGGTTCCAAAAGATATTTAACAAGATGCATCAGCTTCAATTTGAAAAAAAACATTTATGAACCGTTTATTTACACAGTAACGCAGTTAATGACAGCAGCTAAATACCCGCACGGTCCATCCAGTCTGCTGAACAAGGTGGCCAGAGCCATGCCCGCCACTCTGCGGCTCCAGTCACCCATGTTTAAACGCTGATTACATAAGTACATAAGTAATGCCATACCGGGAAAAGACCAAAGGTCCATCGAGCCCAGCATCCTGTCCCCGACAGCGGCCAATCCAGCTCAAGGACACCTGGCAAGCTACCCAAACGTACAAACATTTTATACAAGTTATTCCCGAAATTGTGGATTTTTCCCAAGTCCATTTAGTAGCAGTCTATGGTCTTGTCCTTTAGGAAACCGTCCAACCGCCTTTTAAACTCTGCCAAGCTAACCGCCTTCACCACGTTCTCCGGCAACGAATTCCAGAGTTTAATTACGTGTTGGGTGAAGAAAACTTTTCTCTTATTCGCTTTAAATTTACTACACTGTAGTTTCATCACATGCCCCTAGTCCTAGTATTTTTGGAAAGCGTGAACAGACGCTTCACATCCACCTGTTCCACTCCACTCATTATTTTATATACCTCTATCATGTCTCCCCTCAGCCGTCTCTTCTCCAAGCTGAAAAGCCCTAGCCTCCTTAGTCTTTCTTCATAGGTCCCACTACTATTGCATAACATAACGGCTCAACAGCATATCCTCTTTCTATTTAAGCATCTCCTGTGTCTATCCCATGCATTTTTGAATTCAGTTACCATTTTCAGCTCCACCCTCTCTCCTGGATGGGTGTTCTAGGCTCTACCACTACCCTCTCTATGAAAAAGTATTTCCCAACATTACTCCTAAGTCTATCTCCCTACAACCTTCGTTCATGTCCTCTAGTTTTACCGCCCCTACGTCTCGGGAAAAGGTTTGTTTGTATATTAATACCTTTCAAGTACTTAAATGTCTGTATCATATCACCTCTCTCTCTCCTTTTCTCTAGCATATACATATTCAAGTCCTCCAGTCTCTTCTCATATGCCTTATGGCACAAATCCTGTACCATTTTTGTCGCCTTCCTCTGAACCTTCTCAAGTCTTTTTAAGTCCTTGGAAAAGATGCGGACTTCAAAACTGAACACAATACTCCAAGTGGGGCCTCACCAATGACTTGTACAGGGGCATCGACACCTCCTTTCTTCTGCTGGTTATGCCTCTCTCTATGCAGCTTAACGTTCTTCAGGCAACAGCCACCGCCTTGTCACATTGTTTCATCTTGATATCCTTAGACACTACATAGTAACATACATAGTAGATGACGGCAGAAAAAGACCTGCATGGTCCATCTAGTCTGCCCAAGATAAACTCATATCTTGAATTTGTACCTGTCTTTTTCAGGGCACAGACCGTATAAGTCTGCCCAGCAGTATTTCCCGCCTCCCAACCATCAGTCCCGTCTCCCATCACCGGCTCTGGTACAGACCGTATAAGTCTGCCCTCCCCTATCCAAGCCTCCCAACCACCAACCCCTCTTCCCCCCACCTGCTCCGCCACCCAATTTCAGCTAAGCTTCTTAGGATCCATTCCTACTGCACAGGATTCCTTTATGCACATCCTACGCATGTTTGAATTCCGTTACCGTTTTCATCTCCACCACCTCCCGCGGGAGGGCATTCCAAGCGTCCACCACCCTCTCCGTGAAAAAATACTTCCTGACATCTTTCCTGAGTCTGCCCCCCTTCAATCTCATTTCATGTCCTCTCGTTCTACTGCCTTCCCATCCCGCCCTTGCAGAAACAGGAAATGAGGTAAGGACCAGAGCTGAGAGAGAGAGAAGGGAAAACTGAACTAAGGGCCGAGCCTGCACGCTTTTTACCGCTACTGCCGGCAGTCGTAACCCCGACGAGGCGAAACAAGGCCCCCGTTGAGAATCCGATACTGTACAATTTTGAGCACATTGAAGACGCCGAAGATTTTGACCTTTTCTGCCTATTTGCCTTTATTATTGGATGGTTTCTGCTTGACTGGGCAACCATGAATGCCTTCCTTTTGAAAAGCAAAGTAGCTTTCTTGTTTTTCCCTCTTTAAAATTTAAGCATTTAAGGATTTTTTTTTTTTTAGCATTTCTATGACATTATTGGGGAATTGAAAACAACCTCGAATATTGTGTTCAATTCTGGTCACCGCATCTCAAAAAAGATATAGTGGAATTAGAAAAGGTGCAGAGAAGGACGACGAAAATGTCCATAGACCATTATTAAATGGACTTGGGGAAAATCCACTATTTCTGGGGTAAGCAGTATAAAATGTTTTGTACTTTTTTGGGATCTTGCCAGGTATCTGTGACCTGGATTGGCCACTGTTGGAAACAGGATGCTGGGCTTGATGGACCTTTGGTCTTTCCCAGTATGGCAACACTTATGTACTTAGGATTCTGACTGGAATCTTGCTACTCTTTAGGGTTCTAAATGGAATGTTGCTATACACTTTGAAATTCTGCATGGAATCTTGTTATTCTTTAGAATTCTAGAATCTTGCTACTCTTTGGGGTTCTACATAGTTGCTACTATTTAGGTTTCTGCCAGGTATCTGTGACCTGGATTGGCCACTGTTGGAAACAGGATGATGGGCTTGATGGACCTTTGGTCTTTCCCAGTATGGCAATACTTATGTACTTATGTATCAGCACGTGTGGTGACAATGGAATTTTTCTGACCAGTGATGTTTTTCCTTGGGCTATGTCACTTCCCTATTAGGAAAGGCCAAAGCACCTAGGGCTTTTCAGCTTGGAGAATAGATGGCTGGGGAGAGATAGGATAGAGGTCTATAAAATACTGAGTGGGTTTAGGGTACAAGTGAATTGCTTGTTTACCCTTTTCAAAATTACTAGGACTAGGGGACAGGCAATGAATCTTCTACGAAGTAAATTTAAAACAAACCTGAGAAAATATTTCTTCACTCAACATGTAATTAAATTCTGGAATTCATTGCCAGAGAATGTGCTAAAAGCAGTTAGCTTAGTAGGGTTTTAAAAAGGTTTGGATACTTTCCTAAAAGAAAATGTGGAATGTTGCTAATTGGGTTTCTTGCCAGGTACTTGCGACCTGGATTGGCCACTGTTGGAAGCAGGATACTGGACTAGATGGACCACTGGTTTGACCCAGTATGGCTATTCTTATGTTCTAATGATACTATTGTGAAAGGCATTATTATCAAGGTCTCACTGAGGTCTTTTCTCCATTTTCTCAGTACTCCTGTTCCCGTATTTTTGTAATTTTCTGAATGTTTTTTGGTGGTATGAATTATTTTGCGTTCAGTTCCTGTTAACATGTCATTTTCTTTCCAAAGCAGTAAATGGAGGTTAAACTTTAACTTTACCTCCAGGGCTGTAGTAAATATTCAGCATTAAAGGGGGAGGGTGTTAATTTAGCATATTCTCATGCACGGAAAATCATTCCAAAGCCACACTGTGTATTTACAGTAACATGGGAATATGTGCTCAAATTAATGCACTGTTTCGGTGCACTAAAACTCTTCAAACACTCCCCCAAACTGAAATCATATGTTATGGTGGTAGAAATGAGGTGGGCTCATTTTGGTACACCTTACTGTATCGCCTTCCAGGTTAGGAATGGATTGGGGGGGGGGGGAAGGGAGCGACCAGGAACACACACAAATCCTTGATCACAGTCAGTGAAGCCTTTCTGGGGAGGCAGAGCTCATCCTCCTGTATAATAATTCTCACCTCCAACGTTCGAATGTGCCTGGGACAGTGCCTCCCTGGGAGGTGGTCTGCTAGGCAGGCACGCACTGACCTCAGTGACAGCTGATACCAAAGCAAGGGGAGGAGTAGCCACGCAGACGCACGCAGAGGAACTTGAACATAAAATCATTGAAGAAGCAACGCCAAGAGGGCCAGCACAGGACCGGCAGATGGGGGTTGGGGTCCCCCATCAGCACATGTACTGGACGGCGGTGGGGGATGGTTTTCGCCGAGAAGGGGGGGTCAACAGTGTCGTGGAAGGGAGGGGGTGAAAACGGAGGGAGGGCAGAGTCTGGAACAGAGAGGGAGGGTGGGGGATGGCCTTGCTAGCGCCCGTTTCCTTCCCTTTTGAAACGGACATTTTTCACTAGTCTATAATAAAACTGAAACGTCATATGGCAACAGCTGTACCTGTAGTCCCTTCTCCTGGACTGTAAGCCACCCATGGAACTGAAAAAGATGGAAGGTTCTATCCCAGAGTCAAAGCTGACAAGCAGTGGAAAGACTACGTGTGAGGGGGTCCGCGATCCAGCGTGCACTCACAGCTCCTGCGGTCACTCGCCCCTTGCATGGGTTTCCTTAGGAACAGGATGCTCTTATGGAAAGAGAGGGTTGGATCGTCCCAAGATCTGTGGGTGTGCACTGCCTCACAGGCCCTCTGCTCATCACCTTTGCATTGCTGCTGGAAATTAGGTGAAATATGGGAAGAAGCCTCAGTGGAGGGTATAAAATAGGTATCTATCCTCCCTTCTACCTTCACCTTCCTTGTGACTCTGGGCAAATCACTTACCCTCCATTGCCCCTGGTACAAAATAAGTACCTGAATATGTGTAAACCGCTTTGAATGTAGTTGCAAAATACCACAGAAAGGCAGTATATCAAATCCTATTTCCCTTTCCCTATTTGAGATTCTACATGGAATGTTGCTATTCCACTCCTCCACTAGCAACATTCCATGTAGAAGCCTGCCCTTGCAGATCAGCAACGCAGCCGCGCAGGCTTCTGTTTCTGTGAGTCTGACGTCCTGCACGTACATGCAGGACGTCAGACTCACAGAAACAGCCTGCGCGGCCGCATTGCTGAACTGCAAGGGCAGGCTTCTACAGGGAATGTTGCTAGTGGAGGAGTAGCCTAGTGGTTAGTGCAGTGGACTCCGATTCTGGGAAACTGAGTTTGATTCCCACTGCAGCTTCTTGTGACTCTGGGCAAGTCACTTAACCCTCCATTGCCCCCATACCTGTTACACGTGCTGGCAAATGTGAGCCCTTCAAAACCCACCAGAAACCCACTGTTCCCACATGTAGGTGCCCCCCTTCACCCCTTAGGGCTATGGTAGTGGTGTACAGTTGTGGAGTGGGTTTTGGGGGGCTCAGCACCCAAGGTAAGGGAGCTATGCACCTGGGAGCAATTTGTGAAGTCCACTGCAGTGCCCCCTAGGGTGCCTGGTTGGTGTCCTGGGATGTGAGGGGGACCAGTGCACTACGAATTCTGGCTCCTCCCACGACCAAATACCTTGGATTTGGTCATTTTTGAGATGGGCGCCCTCAGTTTCCATTATCACCGAAAACCGGGGACGACCATCTCTAAGGTCGACCACCTCAACCTTTAGATCGACCATCTCTAAGGTCGACCTAAATGTTGAGATTTGGGCGTCCCCGACCGTATTATCGAAACGAAAGATGGACGCCCATCTTGATTCAAAAATACAGGTTTCCCCACCCCTTTGCCGGGACGTCCTTAGAGATGGTCATCCCCGTTCGATTATGCCCCTCCACAGTTCCCTTTCTCAGGCTGTCACTGAAGGCTTACATCCTTAAAAATTCATTAGCCTTATAAAGGTATCATCTCCATCCAAATGCTTTATAGATTTCTCTATTTATTTTTGATAGCTCAGCTTACAATCTGAAATTTAATTGTAAACTAAATGCATGACTCTCATGATTATTCTTCATCTAGGAAGAAAGGGATCTGCACAGTAAAATTTTGGGGTTGGTTTTCAGGTCATCTTGGGATTTTGCCCAATTTTTAGATTTTTTTTTTCAGTTCATTTCACACATTCATTTTAATAAAAAAATGCAATGTTTATTAGAACTTTTTAATGCATATTACAATCAATTTAGTATACACTACATGTTTAAGGCATGCTAATGAAACAAAAGCTCTACTGCTTAAGGCAGTGATGGGCAACCTTTTGAGCTTGGTGTGTCAAAATTCGCGAAAAAACCGAGCATAACTCGGGTGGTGTGTCACTTCGAGAAAAATCTACTAGGACCGCCCACGGGCCCCCCCTACCCGAGATCGCTGCCCACCCGAGGTCGCTGGGCCCCCCCCCCTCCACCTGCTACCGGGCCCAGAACTAACCTTAAAGCCTCCTTTCACGTCGCAGCAAGCAGCAGCAGGGCAGACCTCTCCTCCTTCCTTCTGTGCTCTGCCCTCGCGGACGTTACGTCAGGCGAGGGCGGGACACGGAAGGAAGGAGTGGCCTGCCCTGCTGCTGCTTGCTGCGATGTGAAAGGAGGCTTTAAGGTTAGTTTCCGGGAGCGAGGAGGGAGGGCGGACCACACTGCGGCGGCGCCGCGTGTCATCAAAAATGGCTACGCGTGTCAGTGCTGACACGCGTGTCATAGGTTCGCCATCAGGGGCTTAAGGGGTCCTTTTACTAAGGTGCGCTGAAAAATGGCCTGAAGTGCAGACGCGTGTTTTGGGTGCGCGCAGAATCATTTTCAGCGCACCTGTAAAAAATGCCTTTTTAAAATTTTTGCCAAAAATGGACATGTGGCAAAACAAAAATTGCTGCGCATCCATTTTGGGTTCCAGACCTTACCACCAGCCATTGATCTAGCAGTAAAGTCTCACGCAGTAACCAGGTGGTAATGAGCTATGCCTGTCAAATGCCACTTGGCGCGTGCCCAATACGCACGTCTGAAAATAAAAATGAATTGTCAGATGCGTGTATCAGATGCACGCCAAAAATGAAATTACCGCAAGAGCCACGCAGTAGCTGGACGGTAACTCTATTTTGGCACTCATTGGGTGTGCGCAGACATTTACGCGGCTTAGTAAAAGGGCCCCTAAATTTATGTTTCTATTAAGAGATACCCTCCTCCCCCCCCCCCCCCCCCAACAAAAGGAAACAGACTTTACATTAGTACATAAGTGCATAAGTATTGCCATACTGGGAAGGACCAAAGGTCCATCGAGCCCAGCATCCTGTTTCCAACAGTGGCCAATCCAGGTCACAAATACCCGGCAAGATCCCAAAAATATACAAAACACTTTATACTGCTTATCCCAGAAATAGTGGATTTCCCCCAAGTCCATTTAATAATGGTCTATAGACTTTTCCTTTAAGAAAAGTCTTTTTTAAACTTTTTTAAACTCCGCTAAGCTAACCGCCTTTACCACATTCTCTGGCAACGAATTCCAGAGTTTAATTAAGAGGGCCAAGAACACTTAAGAACACCCGTACATCAGCATTTCGTAGAGAATGCCCTATTCCATCATGTTGTTTCATGTGTTACATCTCATGCTCATTTTACACGTAATCCTCAGGACAATGGTACAGAGGGGTTGTGCAACCCTTTTGTTTGAATCTCTGCTGCTATGGTAAACACTTCTGCTTACAGGGAGCACTTCCAGTGTCAGATTCTCTAATTAGCAAACACTAACCTAGTAATTTCTCCCAGTCTTACCGATTCATGTGTACTGCTTGACACAAACAATAGTTTCCGCACCACTATTTTCTTGACACCCTGTCAGGTGGTTCCCCCTCCTTAAACAACAAACAAGCCAAGATGAAGCTTTAATTTTATTGTTTCGAGCCAAATAATTTAGAAATCTGACTACACTCCAAAAAAAAAAAAAAATGGATGGTAGATTAACAAGCGTAGTGGCAGGCTCTCTGCATCTCCCACAATTCTTTTCCTTCATTTTCTTCTCAACCCTGAAAGGCACAGCAGCTAATTACAGCAGAGGAGAAACGCCCACAGCCACCTGCAAAATACAGGCCCTGAGGAGCACTGCCAACTCTGCTTTTAGCAAAAGGAAATCAAAAGTATAGCCTGGTGTTTCCTGCCCTCCTGTTGTGATCAGAGACTTAGATCAGCAGACCCTGGCTGTGAAGGGCCTGCTGGACCAAGTCTGGCTGACATCAAATGCTAGCCTCCGGGTGCTCCAGAGCAGAAAGGAAGAAAAAGGCCATCCATTAGGATGCCCTGGTTTGGATCAACAGGAAAAAGTAGAGGCTGAACAAGGGACGAATCCACCACTGGAGATGTTATGCCCGCAACCTCGGAGTCATCTTTGACTCCTCTCTCTCCTTCTCTGCGCATATCCAGCAGATAGCCAAGACCTGTTGCTTCTTCCTCTTTAACATCAGCAAAACTCGCCCTTTCCTCTCTGAACACACCACCCGAACTCTCGTCCACGCTCTCATTACCTCTCGCCTGGACTACTGCAACTTACTCCTCACCGGCCTCCCACTTAGCCATCTATCCCCCCTTCAATCTGTTCAGAACTCTGCTGCACGTCTCATATTCCGCCAGAACCGATATACTCATATCACCCCTCTCCTCAGGTCACTTCACTGGCTTCCGATCAGATACAGTACCCTTCTCCACCACCGCCAACTCCAGGCTCCGCTCATTCTGCCTCGCCTCACCCTATGCTTGGAACAACCTTCCTGAGCCCTTACGCTAAGCCCCCTCCCTGCCCTGTCTTTGCTTAAAGCCCACCTCTTCAATGCTGCGTTCGGCACCTAACCCTTACCGTTCAGTGAATCCAGACTGCCCCAATTTGACTGCCCCTATCGGACCGACTGTTCACTTGTCTATTAGATTGTAAGCTCTTTGAGCAGGGACTGTCTCTCTTTGTTAAATTGTACAGCGCTGCGTAACCCTAGTAGCGCTCTAGAAATGTTGAGTAGTAGTAGTTATGGAGAAACACTTTATTGAAGCAAATATTAAGGGACCACACACGGTCCGTGTTTCGGCATATCGCCTACATCAGGGGTCACATGGATAATTCATCCAAAGGAATTTAAATCGCATTGAGCAATGGTCAAAACGAAAGTCTATGATACAGCCGGACTGATTGGAGGTGAAACGCGAATGAACCGCCACTGACACACTCGGTGGGGTCTGCTCTACTTTTCCCTGTTGGTCTTTCTAACGCAGAGGTTTTTCCCTGCTTGTGTTGTGGGCCCTGGTTTGTATCACACTCATGGGCAGGTGATCAAAAGTAAACACGAGCGCCAGGCCATTAGAGCCGTTCTAGAGCACGCACTCACCAACGTGGGATGATCAGTGGGGTTACTGCTGAAAACAGTGGACAGGCCAGGGACTTGAGCAAATAGCATGTAAATGTAGTCAAAATCTAACGTAAATAAGGCTACTTCCTATTCCTCCTATATGATCAAAAAATAGCGCATGAACAGAGGTGTCGAATGGCGTTAGACAGAAAAACAATGCCGCAAAATAATGCCGGGTCATGGCTGGCGTTACTGTCGAACAGGTCCCATCAGAGCTAAAATGAAAAAAAGTCATATATGTGTAAATTATCTCATTTCTCTCCACACAAACGATGGGTTTACTCAAATGCACCTGGAGTATTGTGTTCAGTACTGGTCTCCGTATCTCAAAAAAGATATAGTAGAATTGGAAAAGGTACAGCGAAGGGCGACGAAAATGATAGTGGGGATGGGACGACTTTCCTATGAAGAAAGGCTGAGAAGGCTAGGGCTTTTCAGCTTGGAGAAGAGACGGCTGAGGGGAGATATGATAGAAGTGTATAAAATAATGAGTGGAATGGATCGGGTGGATGTGAAGCGACTGTTCACGCTATCCAAAAATAATAGGACTAGAGGGCATGAGTTGAAGCTACAGTGTGGTAAATTTAAAACGAATCGGAGAAAATTTTTCTTCACCCAACGTGTAATTAGACTCTGGAATTCGTTGCCGGAGAACGTGGTACGGGCGGTTAGCTTGACGGAGTTTAAAAAGGGGTTAGATAGATTCCTAAAGGACAAGTCCATAGACCGCTATTAAATGGACTTGGAAAAATTCCGCATTTTTAGGTATAACTTGTCTGGAATGTTTTTACGTTTGGGGAGCGTGCCAGGTGCCCTTGACCTGGATTGGCCACTGTCGGTGACAGGATGCTGGGCTAGATGGACCTTTGGTCTTTCCCAGTATGGCACTACTTATGTACTTATGTACTTATTCACTTACCTCAAACTGATCTGTGATATGACAAAAAAGCCAGAAGGAAAGCCCTACAAGCACAAATGAGGTACACAGCCAATGCAAAGAACGCAAAGACTAGGGTCACTTATAGAACTACAGGGCAAGCTATGTTTTCACAGCATTTTCAGACCATCTTTTGTCACACTTTACAACACACCGACAAGCTGTCCTATGCAAGGATGTGCACAATGGCACCCCCCCACCTATTTTTATTTATTTGTACCCCATGCTTTCCCACTCACGGCAGGCTCAATGCGGCTTACATAGGGCAATGGAGGGTTAAGTGACTTGCCCAGAGTCACAAGGAGCTGCCTGTGCCTGAAGTGGGAATTGAACTCAGCTCCCCAGGACCAGAGTCCACCACCCTATCCACTAGGCCACTCCTCCACTGTTGCTATTATTTGAGATTCTACATGGAATATTGCTATTCCACTAGCAACATTCCATGTAGAAGTCGGCCCTTGCAGATCACCAATGTGGCCACGCAGGCTTCTGCTTCTGTGAGTCTGACGTCAGACTCACAGAAACAGAAGCCTGCGCAGCCTTCTACATGGAATGTTGCTAGTGGAATAGCAACATTCCATATAGAATCTCCAATAGCAGCAACATTCCATGTAGAATCTCCAATAGTATCTATTTTATTTTTGTTACATTTGTACCCTGCGCTGCCTGTGCCTGAAGTGGGAATCGAGCTCAGTTCCTCAGGACCAAAGTCCACCACCCTAACCACTAGGCCACTCCTCCACCTATACACATGCGCGTTGTTCCTGGCTTCTTTTACGCGCATATGCGCTCCCTGGCTGCTTAGCATATTTTAGCACGCTGTTTAGAGGGGGTTAGCGCTACTACAATGCTGCTTATATCTGCATATATTAACTCTGATCATGACCGCATTGCTGTTCCGGGCTAGTACAACGGTGGAACAGCGGTATTTTCAGCGTACTATCCTGAACAGAGCCAGGTTTTGATCATCGGCCCATCAGTACCGGAGCTTTCTGTACACAGATGCTGGTGTTACCCATGTTACTAGTAGACCTGTAGTTCCAATTTGACATATTAATTGCGCTTGATCCAAATTATTCTTGGCTGTTGGAAGACTGCCACAACTCTGACTAATATCTCTTGATGGCATACAATTTGTCTTGTCTATAAACACAAACTTAAGACTGCGGAAAAAAACGAGAGATAACGGTATGGGATTTGCGTTACAAGACGTATGAGGAGAGACTGGCTGACCTGAACATGTATACCCTGGAAGAAAGGAGAAACAGGGGTGATACGATACAGACGTTCAAGTATTTGAAAGGTATTAGTCCGCAAACGAACCTTTTCCAGAGATGGGAAGGCGGTAGAATGAGAGGTCATGAAATGAGATTGAAGGGGGGCAGACTCAAGAAAAATGTCAGGCAGGATTTTTTCACGGAGAAAGTGGTGGATACTTGGAACGCTCTCGCGCGAGAGATGGTGGAGATGAAAACAGTAACGGAATTCAAACATGCGTGGGATAAACATAAAGGAATCCTGTTCAGAAGGAATGGATCCTCAGAAGCTTAGCGGAGATTGGGTGGCAGAGCCGGTGGGGGGAGGCGCGGCAAGACTCCTACTGTCTGTGTCCTGAAAGTGGCAGAGACAAATCAAAGTAAGGTATACACAAAAAGTAGCACATATGAGTTTATCTTGTTGGGCAGACTGGTTGGACCGTGCAGGTCTTCTTCTGCCGTCATCTACTATGTTTACTATGTATAACCATAAAGGGGCCCTTTTTCAAAGCCGCAGTAGGGTACTCTGGCAATGGCGTGCGGCAAATCGGCCCTACCGCCAGGCTACCGAAAGCCCAGTGGCAGTTCTGGTGTGTGTCATGCATTATTTTGCGGTGCTTGAAATTTTCTTTTCAGCGCCAGGGGCTTACCCAGTGGTAATCGGGCAGCGCGTACGCTAGGTTAGCTCAGGTGCCTTTACCGCCTTCCTAAACAGAAGGCAGTAAAAGCTTCCCCAGGAAAGGGCCACGTGGCAAGTGCTTAACTTACCGCACAGCCATTTCTGGCTTTTTAAAAACTCCTTTTACCCGCTGCAGTAAAAGGGGGGCCTCGGCATGTGGCAAACCCACGCACTGACACCACCGCAGGCGTCCTTTTACCAGAGCTTGGTAAAAGGACCCCCAAATTTGTAAGATTTGGAAACCTCTTGAAACTTACCTTTCATGGACTTAATAAACGCTCTCATCAGTAGGTAATATGATTTTTTTTTCAGTTAATTATAAACTGACTAGTAAAATATGCCCGTTTCTTGCGCAAATGAAACGGGCACTAGCACAGTTTCCTTCCGAACCTCCCCCCCTCCCTACTCACCCCTTGGGCGTTCTGAAGGCACTGACCGGCATTGTTGCGGACCTCGGCACGCCACCTTCAATCTGCTTTGTCGTTGGTTGTGAATCCAGTGACGCCATTGCTCCGCCCTCGATGTCATCAGGTTTGACGCGAGGGCAGGGCCCCAACACAGTGTTTTCGGTGGCTTCACCACCACGAAGGCTTCGAACCGGAAGGAAGTGCCCGGAGGACCTGACAGTGACGTCAGTGTCCTCAGAACTTTTAGGGTGAGTTTTATTATATAGGATTATGATTGTAGCATTTCTTCCCTTCTGACAATGACCTAATTATGTCTTATTTATATTTTATAATTATTATAAAGTTCTGCTCAGTTGTATTTTGTTTGTTATAAAAATTCAATAAAATGTTTGAGCTTAAAAAAAAAAAAAGACTTGTAGTTCCAATTTCTCTTTAACCCATCAATCTGTTCCCATACGGCTTATTACGGGAACATTGGCCACTAAAGGCTTAAAGAGGTCTATAGGGTAAAAGCCTGTCCAGACAGTGCATACAAGACGGGAGGGGGATGGAGGGCGTTAAAAGAATTCCATAAGGAGCTGCAGGACTCCAGTCCTGTATTCATATATGTGAACCATATGCACATTTTCCATGTAACCATGTGCCAAGATGGGGTGGCACGGACAGAGCTTGGATGGATCAGTGTTTCTCAACCCTCTCTTGGAAGCCCACCTGGCCAGTCAATTTTTAGGATTCCCACAATGAATATGCAGGAGATTAATCTGCATAAGCACCGCCACACTGGGAAAAGACAAAGGGTCCATCAAGCCCAGCATCCTGTCTCCGACAGCGGCCAATCCAGGCTTCAAGAACCCGGCAAAACCCCTCCCCCCC
This sequence comes from Microcaecilia unicolor, assembly GCF_901765095.1. Lineage (NCBI taxonomy): Eukaryota > Metazoa > Chordata > Amphibia > Gymnophiona > Siphonopidae > Microcaecilia > Microcaecilia unicolor. The sequence goes on along the minus strand of NC_044035.1, from coordinate 16,839,303 downwards.
AAAAATGTAATAATGTTCAATGGACTTTTCCCTCAGGAATCTGTCCAAACCCCCTTTAAACTCCGTAAGGCCAGCTGCAGTCACTACATTTTCCGGCCACTAGTTCCAGAGTCCAACTACACGCTGAGTAAAGAAAAACTTTCTCCTGTTTGTTTTAAATCTACCATATTCTAGCTTCATCTTGTGTCCCCTGGTTCTATTGTTGTTTGAAAGTGTAAACAAACGCTTCACATCTGTCGGATCTACTCCGCTGGAGACATATCGTATACACATTTCTATCATGCGTATTCATTGTGGCAATCCCAAAAAATCCAACTGGCTAGGTGGGCCTCCAAGAGAGGGTTGAGAAACACCGCCCCAGATCCTTTGGAGAATGCCATCATTAGAAAACAGTCTCGGTGCTGGCCGTCCCCTTCCCCGGCATCTCTGTCAGCCTTATTCCATGTTAAGAATCAAAGGTGGAAAGTTATCTACCTAACATGGTCTTATGTTACCTTAAATGTAAAAAAAAAAAATAAATGCATTAAAAAATCCACAAGACTCCAGTAGGCACCCGGATTTCATGACACAGCTAAATGCAAGAATTGACGTTCTCTACCTTGGGAAGGTCTCCCAGAAATAAATACTGCTTCAGAAGTCAACTCCGCTTAATCCCTAAATAGTTATAAAGTGCTACAGTATTTACGGAGGATTAAAAATAAATCAGACAATGCTACGTTTAAATCAGAAGGCTGTTCTATCATTGAGGCGTTGCAGGTCACGTACCGAGAAATCTCGTTAAAACCAGTTACACATTCACCAGGCCTGACTGAATTCTGGAATTATAGGCCAGACAGCATTTATTATAATACTTCAAAATTATGTTCAGCCTACACTGTGAACTGCTAAAATGAATGTTCCCAGAATTATTACAGCACGTATTATCAAGCTTTGTGCCTGTAAGGACTGCAGAAAGCAGAGGTAGATAAACTGAACAAGGATCCCACTAACGCCAACCTTAATTTGCAACTAACACGTCTGGGAGGGATGACACTTCTCCCCACCCCCACAAGCCATAAGGAGGAGCAGCAGCACCACCACCACCACCACCACCACCGCATTTGAGCCTGCCATGAGTGGGAAAGCGCGGGGTACAAATGTAACAAAAAATAAAAAAATTAAAATAATTAAAACCAAGATTCACTCCCCTTACTCCATTGGATGAAGCACATCTGAGCACAGAGCCAAGTTGGTTATAACCAGGGCTTCTTTGAGGGGGTACTTGGGGGTACTGAGTACCGGCACCTTTTCCATTGTCTGCTAAAACTGACCCATGGACCCCAAGTTTTAATGAAAGAGCTCAGGCTCTACACACCAATTCTGCCTTGTCATAGATTCTGTGACTGGCTACAGGGGTCCTGGCTATTGTAGGGTGAGTCCCTCAGTGATCACCCCACCCCTGAAGGGTCGCCTGGCATTTGACTACTGGCACCTTTTTTGCTGGAAAAAAAGACACTGCTCTTTAGGATTCCAGAACCTTGCTATTCTTTGGGGTTCTACATGGAATGTTGCTACTCTTTGAGATTCTGAATGGAATCTTGTCACTCTTTAGGATTCCAGAACCTTGCTATTCTTTGGGGTTCTACATGGAATCTTGTCACTCTTTAGGATTCCAGAATCTTGCTGCTAGTTGGGATTCTACATGGAATGTTGCTACTCTTTGAAATTCTGCATGGAATCTTGTCGCCCTTTAGCAGGGCTTTTTTGAGGGGGTTCTTGGGGGTACTGAGTTCCGGCACCTTTTCCATTGTCTGCTAAAACTGACCCATGGACCCCAAGTTTTAATGAAAGAGCTCAGGCTCTATACACCAATTCTGCCTTGTCATAGATTCTGTGACTGGTTTCAGGGGGCTTGGCTATTGTGGGGTGGATCCCCTGAAGGGTGGCCTAGCATTTGAGTACCAGCACCTTTTTGCTAGAAAACAACGCACTGGTTATAACTTGTATTCAAATGGATTCATATGACAGGGACAAAATGCCTCAGACCTGGATTCTACCAAAGAGCTAAGTGGAGCCAAAACTAAGATTTGGCAGCTCTGGACTGTGAACTTGCAAATCCCGATTTCCTCCTCCCAACTCACATACTGGGAAGTCCAATGGTGCAGAAAACTGAAGCACATGACCCAGGCTCTATTTAACAGTGTAGAAAAGTCAATGACATGAAACATTACAGAGGGAAATGAAGTGTGGTCCTAGGGCACATGTAGCCGGGACCATACACATGCACATCTCTACCTCTGCTGAAACTGGGCACAAGCAAATTCATCTCACATCTGAAAATAAGGGATTCCACATACCAATTTCTGGCTAATCTACTACTACTTGATACCAAAATTACTAATCAGGGGATAACTCTTTTAATTCCAGAGTCACTTTTAATATCGACTACACAAAGACTCCAGTATTTTTTCTTTATCACAAAAACATTTTATTGTATTGCAATGCCCGCTAACCTCACTAGCACTGCTGCCTACTATTAAAACCTCACACATTCACTCCTCCGCTAACCTTGCACACCTGTATTTAATTTAAGTACAAAACAGTTGATTTTACATTTTAAACTGCATACTTATACTGTTTCATATTTTGCATATGTTTTGCCATGCTTATACATTTATATCATACATATCGGGCATTGCAATACAATAAAATGTTTTTGTGATAAAGAAAAAATACTGGAGTTAATCTACTACTACTACATAAGTACTGCCACACTGGGACAGACCAAAGGTCCATCGAGCCCAGCATCCCGTTTCCAACAGTGGACAATCCAGGTCACATCTACCCGGCAACATCCCAAAAAATGCTGCTTATCCCAGAAATAAGCAGTGGACTTTCCCCAAGTCATTTTAATAAAGGTCTATGGACTTTTCCTTTAGGAAGTCGTCCAAACCTTTTTTTTAAACCCAGCTGAGCTAACCACCTTTACCACATTCTCTGGCAACGAATTCCAGAGTTTAATTGCACTTTGAGTGAAAAAAACATTTTCTCTGATTCGTATTAAATTTACTACTTTGTTGCTTCATCGCATGCCCCCCCTAATCCTAGTATTTTTGGAAACAGTAAACAAACGATTCACGTCTACCTGTTCCACTCCATTCACTAATTTATAGACTTCTATCATATCTCCCTTCAACCGTCTTTTCTCCAAGCTGAAGAGCCCTAGCCGCTTCAGCCTTTCCTCATAGGGAAGTCGTCCCATCCCCTTTATCGTTTCTACAGCTCTACTAGATGTACACAGCACTGTACACATCATACGCAGGTACCTTCTCTGTCGCTAAAGTGCTCACAATCTAAGTTTTTGTACCTGATGTAATGAGGGTTAAGACTTGCCCAAGGTCACAAGGAGCTGCAGTGGGAATCAAACCCAGATCGCAAGGATCAAAGCCCACTGCTACTATTAACTTTGGAAACTGAAGTTTTGTCTTACTGATGTGCTCTTAAGGGAAAGGACTATGCCCTGATGTCCTCACCTTTAATGGTTACACAGCGCAATCCAGTCTTTGTTCTCTCTAAGTACTATGATTGGTACAGTCACACTCTGCCCAAAAGTACCGGCTGATGCTACGGGTGTGGTTGGAGAATGCAGGGCAGCCTGTCAGATCTTTTAACATCCCAAAAAACAGGTAATTCTTCCTCCTCTTCCACCCCCATCCCCATAAATCAACACTATTTTTTTTTTTTAACATCAGGGGGCAATTTTATTATTATTATTACATTTGTATCCCACATTATCCCACCTCTTTGCAGGCTCAATGTGGCTTACAATTCATCATGGATACTGGAAATAGAAGAGAATATGAAGCCAAAAAGTGAGGAGAATGAATGAGGATACCAAATAATATGTTTATTCACATAAAAAAATGACGTAATTCTCATAAAAAATGACCCGACTTGGCCGTGTTTCGGCCCAAAGGCCTGCCTCAGGGGTCTTTAAAACCTAAGTAAAATAATAAAACAAATAAAGCAATTTGTTACAAATATATCATGGTAACAAACAATAGCTAAGTCTACATCATAAATAAACAAACAAACAAGAAAAAATTATCGACAACTAATCTGAAAACATGACTTTAAGTTGTAAAAGTAAAGCATATGTGAGAAATATTCATTTATTTAGATTTTTCAATTACAAATATATATATTTTTTAATTATACATAATTTCAATTACAGATATATTACACACTTTTTTAATTCTTTTTCATCTTTGGTTTTAATTTGTATATAGACACAATGTTCATTTTCAATACAGACTGATGTATTATTCAATGTACAATCCATGCGTTTCAATAATTCATATTTGGCAAAATATTTGGTAAAATATATTTTTTTTATATATTTCTCACATATGCTTTACTTTTACAACTTAAAGTCATGTTTTCAGATTAGTTGTCGATAATTTTTTCTTGTTTGTTTGTTTATTTATGATGTAGACTAAGCTATTGTTTGTTACCATGATATATTTGTAACAAATTGCTTTATTTGTTTTATTATTTTACTTAGGTTTTAAAGACCCCTGAGGCAGGCCTTTGGGCCGAAACACGGCCGTGTCGGGTCATTTTTTATGAGAATTACGTCATTTTTTATGTGAATAAACATATTATTTGGTATCCTCATTCATTCTCCTCACTTTTTTGCTTCATATCTCACGGTTTCGTGAAGGTTTTTACCTCCTTTTTGTTTTATAATAGAAGAGAATATACATTTGGTTTTACAGCAAGATTTGGGTATATGATGGTGAAATACATAGCAATGGAAATAGAAAAGATTTTGCATTTGATTTGCGGAAGTTTTGGTTACATGTTGGTGGAATACATGATGGTATTAAAGCCATAGATATAGGTACATGATAGTATAGAGGCAAAAGATGTAAGGAACATTCTTAGATATCTTAAAGAAAGTGGAGTTACACGTGTTGTTCCTTATGATATATTTTGTCGAAGAGATACGTTTTCAGGAGTTTGCGGAATTTGGTCATTTCGTAAACCGATTTCAAGTTACGTGGCAGTGAATTCCAGAGCTGTGTGCTTGTATAGGAAAAGGTTGATGCATGCATTGATTTGTATTTCAAGCCTTTACATTTGGGAGGATGAAGATTGAGGAATGTGCGGGAGGATTATTTTGCATTTCTGGGTGGAAGTTCTATTAGGTCCAACATGTAGGCTGGGGAGTCTCCATAGATGATTTTATGGACCAAGGTGCAGAGTTTGAACGTGATGCGCTCTTTGAGTGGGAGCCAGTGTAGTTTTTCGCGGAGGGGTGTAGCGCTTTCGTATTTTGGTTTGCCGAATATAAGTCTGGCTGCCGTGTTCTGGGCTGTTTGGAGTTTTATAACTGGGCACCCCCTTTTAAGTGCCCCAATGCCAGTCGGAGAGAGCCTATCCCATGATGGCTTTCCAGGTACTCAAACTGGTCTACACATTCCAATATGTCACCTTCTATGAACACCAGTGCCTTGAAGTGTCCAATGATCCTATATAATAATTCTCACCTCCAACGCTTAAATGTGCCTGGGACCGTGCCTCCCTCGGAGGTGGTCTGCTAGGCAGGCATGCACTGACGTCAGTGACAGCTGATTCCGCGGCAAGGGGAGGAGTAGGGAAAACACGCACAGCGTGTTTCACTACTCCTCACCCTGCCTCAGAATCAGCTGTCACCACCAAATTACGGCCCCTCTGGACCCCCTTTCCGCGACCCTGTCGACCCCCCCTTCCCGCCAAAAACCACCCCCCGCCGCCGTTGTCAACTACCTGTGCTGACGGGGGAACCAAACCCCTGACAGCCGAAGTCCTGTTCTGCCCTTCGCGGCGTTGGTTCCTCAATGATCTTCTCTTCAAGTTTCTGCACGTGCGACAGAACGTCTGATGTCAGACGCACGCACAGAAACTTGAAGAGAAGATCCGCGAAGGGCAGAACAGCACTTCGGCTGTTGGGGGTTTGGGTCCCCCGTCAGCACAGGTAGTCGACAACGGCGGCGGGGGGGGGGCGGTTTTTGGCGGGAAGGGGGGGTCGACACAGTCACGGAAGGGGGGTCCACGGGGCTGTAACGCGGGGCGGGGGGGGTTTGAAAACGGAGGGAGGGCAGACTGTGGAACACCGAGGGACGGTGGGGGATTGCCTGCCTAGCGCCCGTTTCATTGGTTACAGAAACGGGCCTTTTTCCTAGTAATAAAATAAAACTCATAAGCACAGCAACACAAGTAAAACTGAGGGATATGACCCAATGAAGAAGCCGTGACAATTAATACTGCTACTGCCTTAAACAGCTTTGAGGAGCAATTCCTCCTTCCTATATACACAGAAGAAAGCAATCAGTTCCTGCAACATGTTATGAAATTAATAATGGCCTTCCACTGGCCAAAAGCAACCACTAGTCTCAAGGATGCAGCTTGGAGAAGAGACGGCTGAGGGGAGACATGATAGAGGTATATAAAATATTGAGTGGAGTGGAACAGGTGGATGTGAAGCGTCTGTTCACGCTTTCCAAAAATACTAGGTCTAGGGGGCATGCGATGAAACTACAGTGTAGTAAATTTAAAACGAATCGGAGAAAATGTTTCTTCACCCAACGCATAATTAAACTCTGGAATTCGTTGCCGGAGAACATGGTGAAGGCGGTTAGCTTAGCGGGGTTTAAAAAGGGGCTAGACGGTTTCCTAAAGGACAAGTCCATAAACCGCTACTAAATGGACTTGGGAAAAATCCACAATTCCAGGAATGACATGTATAGAATGTTTGTACGTTTGGGAAGCTTGCCAGGTGCCCTTGACCTGGATTGGCCGCTGTCGTGGACAGGATGCTGGGCTTGATGGACCTTTGGTCTTTTCCCAGTGTGGCATTACTTATGTACCTAGTCACACAAGCTTTCAGATCTAGATCAGAGTCCTTGATGTAATAATACAAACTGCAAATTAATCTTTACTGTATATGCACACTTATGGGGGGGTGAGGGGGGACCAGCAGAGGATTGAGGCCATCAGCGGAAATTCCCTCCCCAGCTTTGCCATGCCAGAGCTCAGCTACCGGTTAGCTTTTAAGACAGGAAACACAATATGTTATATCAGCAGCTTTGCCACAGGCCAAAGCGCTCTGTGAGACCCATGAAAGTACAAGATAAGATGTGATCAAGGAGCCAAGGTCATGCAATGACAGAGATCAGCCAAGCCACGTTATGTGACAGCCAAACATTATGGTTTGGAAGGATTTCTTTTATTCCTGCAAGTGTTTATCCTTCCTTTCATTTTAGGAGGAATAAATTCAAAAACTGATGAGCTATGCTTTAGTAACTCCATAACTCATCCACAATTTGAATAGCATTACAGAGAACTATGTGCTGTGTATCAGAGCTACAGAACATCTCCTTCCCCCAGCAGCATGACATCATGTTGAAATAGCGTCCAACTAACTCGAGTGTGACATCATCCCACATCCTACTTCAAAACAGTATAATGCAATTAACACTTGCATGGCACTTTTCTCAAAAGACTCTAAGAACATAAGAGTAGCCATACTGGATCAGACCAATGGTCCATCTAGCCTAGTATCCTGTTTTCCAAACAGTGGCCAAGTACCTGGCAGAAACCCAAATCCTGGCAACATTCCATGTAGAACCTCAATGAATAGCAAGATTCTGGAATTCTAAAGAGTAACAAGATTCCATTCAGAATCTCAAAGAGTAGCAACATTCCATGTAGAACCCCAAAGAATAGCAAGATTCCAGAATCCTAAAGAGTGATAAGATTCCATGTAGAATCTCAGAGTAGCAGCATTCCATACTACAAATCCCAGGGCAAACAGTTGCTTCCCATGTGTGTCTCAATAGCAGACTATGAACTTTTCCTCCAAGAATTTGTCCAAACCTTTTTTAAACCCACATACACTAACCACTGTTACCACATCCTCTAGCAAAGAGTTCCAGAGCTTAACTATTCATTGAATGAAAAAATATTTCCTCCTATTTTTTTAAAGTATTTCCATGTAACTTCCTCGAGTGTCCCCTAGTCTTTGTAATTCTGGAACGAAAAAAAAATTGATTTACTTCTACTTGTTCTACACCACTCAGGATTTTGTAGACCTCAATAATATCTCCCCTCATCCATCTCTTTTCCAAGCTGAAGAGCCCTAACCTCTTTAGCGTTTCCTCATAGGAGAGGAGCTCCATCCCCTTTATCATTAAATTAAAGCATAGCTTTGGGTGAATCTCTTCACAAAGGCAGCTAATAAATCTTAATAAAGAATGCATTATAAAAATACAATTCTGTCTCAGGTTTTTATCCTGAGGCCAGTTCTGTTCAATACTTTCACGCATAATATTGCAGATGGGTCCATAGGGAAAGTCTGTATTTTTGCAGATGACACTAATACTTTACATATCATTTCTATAGTGCTACTAGACATACATAGTGCCGTACACATTATATGCAGGTACGTTCTCTGTTCCTAGTGGGCTCGCAATCTAAGTTTTGTACCTGGGGCAATGGAGTGTAGTAGGGGCGTCGTCAGACCTCACGGTGGGAGGGGGCCAGAGCCCGAGGTTGGGGGCACATTTTGAGTGCCGCCCCGCTGCCCCCCACCTCCTCGCCGCTTCCCCTCACAAACAAATACCTTTGCTGCCGGGGGTCCCCAACCCCCGCTAGCTGAAGCCTTCTTCAGCATCGGTCTCTGGCGCAGCCACGTTCGCTGCCTGCCCCCTGCTCTTCTTTCTCTTTGCTCCTCCTGTGCACACTGACGCTGAGGAGGAGCAAGAAGAAAGAACAGCAGGGGGCAAGCAGCGAATGTAGCTGCGCCAGAGACCGGAAGGCTTCAGCTGGAGAGGGTTGGGGACCCCCGCCAACCAAACCAGGGGCCCGGACGAAATTTACGGGGACCCAGGCCCCCATGGCCCCCCCCGTAGCTACACCCCTGGAGTGTAGTGACTTGCCCAGGGTCACTAGGTGCTTTAATAGGAACTGATCCCAGTTCACCAGGATCAAAGCCCACTGCACTAACCATTAGGCTACACCAGGGAAAGATCAGACAGAATAAAAAGTGACCCAAGCAAGTTAGAGGGGCTGGCCCAGTGGCAGTGCTGTACATTGCCATGTGGAAGGTCCCCAGCTTGAACCCCAAGTCAGATCTTCAGTGGGGGATGCTGCAGAGGTAGGGTTCACAAACCCTAGGGTAGGATGAGAGTCATATCATTATTAAGGGTGTCACCTGGTGGCAGGACTTAGGGGACCTTTTACAAAGGCATGCTGAAAAGTGGCCTGCGGTAGTGTAGATGCGTGTTTTGGGCGTGTGTAGAATCATTTTTCAGCGCACATGTAAAAAATGCTTTTTGTTTTGCTGAAAACAGACGTACGGCAAAATGAAAATTGCTGCGCATCCATTTTGGGTCTGAGATCTTACCGCCAGACATTGACCTAGCGGTAAAGTCTCATGCGGTAACTGTGCGGTAACGACCTGCTTACTTGAAATGCCACTTGGGGCACGTCCAATATGCATGTCCAAAAATAAAAATTATTTTTTGGGACATGCTCCAAAAATGAAATTACAGCAAGAGCCACATGGTAGCCGGGCGGTAACTCCATTTTGGCACCAAGAAAAAAAAAATCTCATGGAGTGGTGGTCTGTTTGCATGTAGTTTCTGGGTAGAACTTAGCAGGTGTATTTGTGCTCTAGGGCTCTGCTTAATATTTGTAGCCTATTCATAGGTAGGGTGCATACTGTGTAAATCATAGGAATTAGTGCTTCTGTTGTATGGTACATTTGCTACATGTATGCTGAGTTTAGATTTTTTTTTTTCAGGTTTTGGATTATTTCACAATGTGCCTGGTAGTGGAGAGGTTGATGTTGCTGTTACTCAAATGACAAGAGAATCAGACATTTCTGTATGGTAACTTCCAGGTAGAAATGTTCTAGTTCTGATCTGTATCTGTTGTCGGAGAAGACTAGATTTTTTTGGTGGCTGCAGTTAATGTTTACATTTAACTCACACTAACTGCGAGTGGATTAGTGGTTAAAGCACTGGTCTTGCAATCCAGAGGTGGCCGGTTCAAATCCCACTGCCGCTCCTTGTGATCTCGGGCAAGTCACTTAACCCTCCATTGCCTCAGGTACAAACTTAGATTGTGAGCCCTCCTGGGACAGAGAAATATCCAGAGTACCTGAATGTAACTCACCTTGAGCTACTACTGGAAAACTTGTGAGCAAAATCTAAATGAATAAATATATGGAATGTTGCTACTATTTAAGATTCTAGATGGAATGATGCTAGTGGAGGAGTGGCCTAGTGGTTAGAACACTGGTCTTGCAATCCAGAGGTGGCCGGTTCAAATCCCACTGCCGCTCCTTGTGATCTTGGGCAAGTCACTTAACCCTCCATTGCCTCAGGTACAAACTTAGATTGTGAGCCCTCCTGGGACTGAGAAATATGCAGAGTACCTGAATGTAACTCACCTTGAGCTACTACAAAAAAAGGTGTGAGCAAAATCTAAATAAATGTATGGAATGTTGCTACTATTGAAGATTCTACATGGAATGTTGCTATTCCACTAGTAACATTCCATGTAGAAGCCTGCCCTTCCAACGCAGCCGCGCAGGCTTCTGTTTCTGTGATTCTGACATCCTGCACGTACTCACAGAAACAGAAGCCTGCGCGGACGCGTTGCTGATCTGCAAGGGCAGGCTTCTACAGGGAATGTTGCTAGTGGAGGAGTAGCCTAGTGGTTAGTGCAGTGGACTTTGATCCTGTAGAACTGAGCTTGATTCCTTATGACTCTGGGCAAGTCACGTAACCCTCTATTGCTCCAGGTACAAATAAGCACCTTTATATACTATGTAAAGTGCTTTGAATGCAGTTGAAAAACCACAGAAAGGCAGCATATCAAGTCCCATTTCCCTTTCCCTATTTGAGATTCTAGATGGAATGTTGCTAGTGGAGGAGTGGCCTAGTGGTTAGAGCACCGGTCTTGCAATCCAGAGGTGGTGGGTTCAAATCCCACTGCTGCTCCTTGTGATCTTGGGCAAGTCACTTAACCCTCCATTGCCTCAGGTACAAACTTAGATTGTGAGCCCTCCTGGGACTGAGAAATATGCAGAGTACCTGAATGTAACCCACCTTGAGCTACTACTGAAAAAGATGTGAGCAAAACATAAATAAAATAAAAATACTGTGCCAAACCAAAGGTCTGTGAGGGTCATGAATGCAGTGCATCCCAAACGCAAGCATCACCTGTCAGGTATGAGAAAAGGTTACAAATCACTGCATTAGACCAAAGCCAGCCTAGTTTTACTTCAAAGCCCAATTGTTTTTTTTTTCTACAGAAAAGCAGTCCCCTAAATTCTATATATGGCACCCAAATTTGGGAGTGAATCCAAGGTGTGCGCTAAGAAAAATTGATTAATGAGCCATTAGCTATCAATTATTGAAGTTAATTGGCAATAATATGGATTTACACACACGTGGCCTAATTGTTATTCTACAACATCAGCACCTGAATTCCATAGCACGCAACTCAAAAGGGGGAGTGGTCATGGGAGGGGCATGGGCAGGTCAGAAGTATTCCCAGGAACTAGGTACAATGTTATAGCATACTTGGATTCCCAACTGCCCTCAGTGGGACATCAGGATTTACACTAGGTTTCAGCAGGCGAAAGTCATCGCAAACACAGTTGGATGCAGGAATCCACTCTTAAGTGCTATTGTGCTTGGCATGGGGCACCCGATATACAATACCAGTTTAGTGTGAATCTTTTCAGTGCCTATCTTTGGGCACCTTTTACTGAATCTGGCCCAATGTGCTCAGAAATCAATTTATCTGTTTAGGGGATATGAGCTGAGAAGGAAGGAAAGGGGGACTTGATATACCACCTTTCTGTGGTTTTTGTAACTACATTCAAAGCAGTTTACATAGTATATACAGGTACTTATTTGCACCTGGGGCAATGGAGGGTTAAGTGACTTGCCCAGAGTCCCAAGGAGCTGCAGTGGGACTTGAACCCAATTCCCCAGGATCAGAGTCCGCTGCACTAACCACTAGGCTACTCCTCCACATAAGAATAGCCATACTTGGTCAGACCAATGGTCCATCTAGGCCTGTATCCTGTTTCCAACATTGGCCAATCCAGGTCACAAGAACCTGGCTTCTCCCATGTCTTTCTCAATAACAGACTATGGACTTTTCCTCCAGGAACTTGTCCAAACCTCTTTTTTTTTTTAAAGCCAGATACGATAACCGTCTTTACCACATCCTCTGGCAATGAGTTCCAGAGCTTAGCTATTCTTTCAGTGAAAAAAATATTTGTTTTAAAAGTATTTCCATGCAATTTCATTGAGTGTCCCCTGGTCTTTGTAAATTTTGAATGAGTGAAAAATCGATTTACCACCACCCGCTCCACACCACTCAGGATTTTGTAGACCTCGGTCATATCCCCCCTCAGCCGTCTCTTTTACAAGCTGATAAGTGAAATGCCCTCCCGCGGGAGGTGGTGGAAATGAAAACGGTAACGGAATTCAAACATGCGTGGGATAAACATAAAGGAATCCTGTTCAGAAGGATCCTAAGGAGCTTAGCCGAGATTGGGTGGCAGAGCCGGTGGCGGGAGGCGGGGATAGTGCTGGGCAGACTTATACGGTCTGTGCCAAAACCGGTGATGGGAGGCGGGGCTGGTGGTTGGGAGGCGGGGATAGTGCTGGGCAGACTTATACGGTCTGTGCCAGAACCGGTGATGGGAGGCGGGGCTGGTGGTTGGGAGGCGGGGATAGTGCTGGGCAGACTTATACGGTCTGTGCCAGAACCGGTGATGGGAGGCGGGGCTGGTGGTTGGGAGGCGGGGATAGTGCTGGGCAGACTTACACGGTCTGTGCTAGAACTGGTGGTGGGAGGCGGGGCTGGTGGTTGGGAGGTGGGGATAGTGCTGGGCAGACTTATACAGTCTGTGCCAGAGCCGGTGGTGGAAGGCGGGGCTGGTGGTTGGGAGGTGGGGATAGTGCTGGGCAGACTTATACAGTCTGTGCCAGAGCCGGTGGTTGGGAGGCAGAGATAGTGCTGGGCAGACTTATACGGTCTGTGCCCTGAAGAGGACAGGTACAAATCAAGGTAAGGTATACACAAAAACTAGCACATATGAGTTTATCTTGTTGGGGAGACTGGATGGACCGTGCAGGTGTTTTTCTGCCGTTATCTACTTAGCCTTTCCTCAAATGGGCGCAGTTTCATCCCCTCTATCATTAGAGGCTAGAGTGTGTTTGAGATGATGAGATGTGGGAGGATGGGGACAAAAAGTAGTGGTAGAGGAAGAAGCTGGGGAAGGAAGTAGAAAGTGTATGGAGTTAATAGCGAGACTTTGGAAGCAAACCATGGCACCATCATTGGAACAAGTGTTTGCTAAAGTGGACTTCTGTTGTATAATGGACAAAATGACAGCTGTGAAAAGAGGTCGAGTGGTGAAGTTCTTTAAAAATTGGTCCTCATATATGACATGGAGAGGGATATCTGTTTAATTGCTGTTGAGCCTCTAGAGAGGAGAATAAATGATTAGTCTGAAGTTACTCCTGGCAAGGGGGAGGGGGGAGGGAGAGGGAAGTTGGGGAACATGTTTATGGCAATAGATTTTGAAAATTTTCTCTGTGTTATGAGGCATTATTGGCTGATGTTCTGTAGATGGCTTTATGGAAAATAATAAAAATATGTTTTTTTAAAAATAAATAAATAGTAAGTTAGATTGTTAAAATAAAAAAATTAAAAAAAAAAGAAAGTGTATGGAGTTGGTTTCCTGCTGTATGGGTGAGGTTTCTGGTTTTCAGCAATTTTCCTTCAGCCATAGGCAGAGTCCTAGAGGTGATTTCAACTGCTGAGATTTGCAGAGCGGAACCACTCGTGGGCACCACTTTGCTGTTGCAAGTACTGGCACCAGAAAGAAGTCAGCACTGTCCGCGGCTCAGAATTCTCCCAGGACTCCAAGGATTGCTGAAGTAAAATAAGTGAAACCCAGACGCTTTACTGTGCCGGGGAGGGTGGGGGGGGGGGGGGGGGGGGGGTAGGATTCCGCACCGATAAATCTGAAAATTGTGCATCTTTCAGTAAGAACTTATTTCGGTTTTGAAGATTAAATTATTATTCAGGAACAATGATTACATTTTATTATTTTGCAACATACAGTAGGCAACCTTTGCAGCTTTTTAAAAAATGTTCTTGTGCAGAATTCCCCCGGGACAGGGCCGGTCAAACCCGGTAAGCGAGGTAAGCACCGCAGGGGGGGCGCCTGCCTTCAAGGGCGCCGCTGCGGTGCTGCGCCACCATACCGTGCCGCCCTTGGGGCTTTAAATCTTTAATTTACCTCTGTCCTAGCAGCCACGTCATTTGAAAGCCCTGCCCCATCTCTAGCCTTCCCTCCCTTCGTGAATTCGTTCCGCAGAGTCCCGCCTTCTGATGTCATTTCCTCGAGGGCGGGACTCTGAGGGAACAAACTTACGAAGGGAGGGAAGGCTAGAGACGGGGCAGGGCTTTCAAATGACGCAGCTGCTGGGACGGAGGTAAATTAAAAAAGACTTAGACCACGCAGGGAAGAAAAAGGGGGATGTTGGGGGGGGGAGAAGAGGGCGGGCAGGTGGCCATAAATGGGAGGGAGATGGGGGCAAAGGGTGGGAGATGAGAGAAAGGAGATGTGGGGGGAGGGGGGCCGCCGCGTGCGCACCAACTCATAGTCTACAGGGGGGGCGCCAGAGACCCTAGGACCGGCCCTGCCCCGGGAGTAACATTTCTTCTAACATAGCTTTCATTTCTTCAAATGAAGCCAACTATTAGTGTTTCTCGAGCAGGTCCTGGAGTGCCCTGGTTTTCAGAAACAGTGAGATAGGTTTGCATGGAATGGGGGGGCCGGTCTGTGCACGTTAGGGTACTGAATTCTCGGAGCACCCTCCCGCCGCCAGAAATTACCAGAGCAACCATATGCCTGGAAAGAAAACTGCAAGACCGCATACGTTTTTCATCAAAAGCACTCAGGTCCCGCCTGGCTCTCTTTCATGTGCTTGTCCTGGCCAGAGTCGCTCTTGCATCACTGCCTGCCCTGTCAGGATGGAGTTATGCCCCAGTGACCAATGAGCGATAGTCGCCTGCTGGTCCAAAGGTTGCCATGGAGACCCCTCACTCATTTCACTGAAACTCTGCCAAGCTTTCAGCCTTTAGTGGGGGTGTTTGGCTTACATAATGTCAAGTTTTTATCTTGATAATTGTTCCAAAGCATACTGAGACCAGCTCACAGCTGAACAGGAATTTGCCTAAAGAGAGCTTTGTTCAGCAGGATTGCTAGGGAATGCATGATTTTACCCTGGGAGTAAATTCTATATAAGGGGAAAGGGAAAATGCACTTGATATACAGCCTTTCTGTGGTATTTTGCAACTACATTCAAAGAGGTTTACATATATTCAGATACTTATTTTGTACCAGGGGCAATGGAGGGTTAAGTGACTTGCCCAGAGTCACAAGGAGCTGCAGTGCAAATCGAACTGTGTCCCAGGATCAAAGTCCACTGCACTAACCACTGGGCTACTCCTCCACTAGCAACATTCCATGTAGAAGCCTGCGTGCAGGACATCAGACTCACAGAAACAGAAGCCTGCGCGGCCGCGTTGCTGATCTGCAAGGGCAGGCTTCTATATAGAATGTTGCTGGTGGAATAACAACATTAACATTCCATGTAGAATCTCAAATAGTAGCAACATTCCAGAATCTCAAATAGTAGCAACTGAAACATTCCATGTAGAATCTCAAATAGGGAAAGGGAAATTCAACTTGATATACTGCCTTTCTGAGGTTTTTGCAACTACATTCAAAGCGGTTTACATATATTCAGGTACTTATTTTGTACCAGGGGCAATGGAGGGTTAAGTGACTTGCCCAGAGTCACAAGGAGCTGCACTGGGAATCGAAAACAGAATCCGCTGCACTAACCACTAGGCTACTCCTCCACCATCAGCACAGTGAATATAAAGATTCACTGTGCTGATAGTTAAAACTGTTTATGCAGTCAGCAGTGAGTTGCCCCCTGTACAAGTGTGGCCAGCAGGAAATGCTTAAATCCTGCTTGTTCAAGTCACTATACATCCAGGATTTGGAGGTGAGTTTAAAGGGGTTAAGCAACATTTAAACAGAAGCTAAGCCGAGATTGGGAGGCGGGGCTGGTGTTTGGGGCTAGTGCTGGGCAAGACTTCTAAGGTCTGTGCCCTGAAAATAGCAGATAGAAATCAAGGTAAGGTATACACAAGAAGTAGCACATATGAGTTTATCTTGTTGGACAGACTAGATGGACCGTGCAGGTCTTTTTCTGTCGTCATCTACTATGTTACTATGTATAACTAGCAATGCGCTGAGTATACATGAAAGTAGCAGCATGCAGAACTATTCAGAGCATGCTCTGGATGTGGTTTTGGCAGTCATTCAAAGTCTGCGTGTCTTCTGTATTTTACAAGGGCATTACCCAAATACCACGCACAATCTTCACAGTGACTTTGCACCCGCACTGTGCCACGCAGAACCCCTGGCAAACTGCTTGTTCAGACCTGGAGTTTGGAGTGGGAAGAGCGAGCGCCAGCAGTTCATAATGCCAAACAGGTGAATTTCAGAACTCGGGTCCCTTTGGACGTGGAATTTAACAAAAGCCACCATTTCCACGTGCGAGGAGCAAAATCACTGCTTTGATGTGTAAGTAGTGCAACTCACACGTACAAAGCCCTGGGCTTTGCAAACTGGCTTCTTCTGATGTGTATGCCACTAAACATTTTTTTCCCTTTGTCAGAGCTACACATTTTACAAAAAGCTCCACACTAAAGCTGCACCTATACTGTTTTCCGATCTAGCCGCCCTCTGCAAAGTTTTCCTCTGGAAGAGGGCAGGCCGGGGGCAGGGTTTAAACTTCTACAGAGAATGGCAAAATTCAGCTGCTCTCCACACAATTTATGCAACCAAATGATAGCAGCTATAACTTTGCATATGTATATTCATCAGTGGCATTGTGTGTTTACCACCACTGAAAAACTCGACCACGGAAACGTATCTCCTTGTATTGTAAGCTTACATTTCTTCTACTAGAAATTCATTCAACTGGAGGGATAGGCAATGGTATGCTTGGCCTATACAGGATGAACTGGACCACAGGCACTGTAAGGGCACAGGTTAGTGCTGAAGAGTTATTATCTTGGCAATTCCTCCTGGGAGGGAATCTCTGTGGAACTTGGGTATGTGGTAAAGAGGGGGCAAAGAAAACTGTCAAAATTAATTAGAATCTAGCATGTCACACTGGGTGAGGCCAGAGGTCCATTAAGCCCAGTGTCCTATCTCAATGGTTTGTTTTATTTGACATGCCACCAATCTAGAGGGTTTACAATTTTAAAATCTGCAAAAGATGTCAATGTAGGTCACAAGCACCCAGCAGGATCCCATAGAACCATTCCTTCGAGTACACTCCCCAGGATAAGAACGGGCTTTCCCGACTCAATATGGCCAGTAATGATTTATGGACTTTTCCTCCAGGAAAAAGATTGACCATTTAGACAATCTTTTTTTAACACCAATACCAGTACCAATACAATGCTTATAACCCACATATACCTTAATTAAGGGCTTGACAAAGTTTCTTAGGATCTAAGAGCCAGCCCAAAAATCCAGGTGCCGGAATGACTAGATTTTTCATTCATTTTATGCACATTTATAAGTGATGCACAGCAAGTTATTTAAAACAGTAGTGGGAAAAAGAGAAGGCCGGAGGCAATTGCTCTCCCCTTTGCCTGCCCACCTACAGCCCATCACAAATTTTCCCTCCTGGACAAAGTGAAGACATTTGCTCAATATTAGGGGTGCTCAAGCATCCACAGAGCTGGCACCTATGTGTGCACACACTCGCCCATAGCTCTCTCTGCCTCCCCCCAATACATGTGCACAATCCTCCCCCCCCCCCCCTACACACAGCTCTCCCTCACTCTGAGCTCTCCCTCTCTCTGCTTCCTCCCAAAACACCTCCCTCAGATCTCTGTCAATCACCACCCATATACCTTCCTGCAGCACACACTCCCCACCCCAGTAGCTCTCTCCCAATGATCAACTCCCCCCCCCCCCCCCCCCAAAAAAACCTGAATTCCCAATACTGCTGTCCGGCATTTTATCTTCTCCACCTGCACATGTTTTTTTTTTTTACTGTGTTTGCATCCATAGTAACATAGTAGATGACGGCAGAAAAAGACCTGCATGGTCCATCCAGTCTGCCTAACAAAATAAACTTATATGTGCTACTTTTTGTGTATACCCTACTTTGATTTGTACCTGTCCTCTTCAGGGCACAGACCGTATAAGTCTGTCCAGCACTATCCCCGCCTCCCAACCACCAGCCCCGCCTCCCACCACCGGCTCTGGCACAGACCGTATAAGTCTGCCCAGCACTATCCCCGCCTCCCAACCACCAGCCCCGCCTCCCACCACCGGCTCTGGCACAGACCGTATAAGTCTGCCCAGCACTATCCCCGCCTCCCAACCACCAGCCCCGCCTCCCACCACCACTGTCCTGTCCCCGTATTCATGGAGGCAGGGTATATTGTGATGTATATTTAATGTGAGTATTATCTGTATTTAATTGCATTGTCTGCGTAATAGATAGCACTATGTTTTAGGACTGCTCTTCCTATAGTTTGCAGTATCCTGTGATTAAGCTTTCCCTATTGGCTCATAGGTCTAAGCTAGGGCCAGCCCTCTCTCTCTCTCTCTGCCCCGGTGCTGTGTGGGAGAGCCCAGTCTTGCTAGCATGCTTTTGTGATCAGCAGCTGTTCAAGGGGCTGATCCCTTCTTAATCTACTGTAATTCAATCAAGATTTTTCACCATTTCCCCAATTCATTACTCATTTATTTTCACTGAGTTTCTCCCCCTTATTCTCCTTTGAGTGTTACAGCTTTTCCTCTCAGCTGGGCTGAGGTTCTGGTCATCTCCTTGCTTCTGAGGTGGCTACATACGGACTCTATGTGTTGAAGGCAACAATTCTCTACTAAGCAACTGAACATTAAATTGGATTTTATTTATTCTGAGTACTACAATAAAGACAATTTGTATACAAATTGAGAGTCTAGTGCTAAAGCTTCTACTTGGGGATGGTTTAAACTGGCTATTTAGCTACACCATACTTTGCCTAGAACAGTATAGCCACAGAGTCAATACTCCAAACATAGTAACATAGTAAATGACGGCAGAAAAAGACCTGTACGGTCCATCTAGTCTGCCCAACAAGATAAACTCATATGTGCTACTTTTTGTGTATACCTTACCTTGATTTGTATCTGCCATTTTCAAGGCACAGACTGTAGAAGTCTTGCCCAGCACTATCCCTGCCTCCCAACCACCAGCCCCACCTCCCACCACCGGCTCTGCCACCCAATCTCCGCTAAGCTTCTGAGGATCCATTCATTCTGAACAGGATTCCTTTATGCTTATCCCACGCATGTTTGAATTCCGTTACCGTTTTCCTCTCCACCACCTCCCGCGGGAGGGCATTCCAATTTTCCACCACTCTCTCCATGAAAAAATACTTCCTGACATTTTCCTTGAGTCTGCCCCCCCTTCAATCTCATTTCATGTCCTCTAGTTCTACTGCCTTCCCATCTCGAAAAGAAGAAAACTTTACTCCATTGTAAATCTTTCACTTAGATTCTTCTTAGTGACTTACAACCTCTCAAAAGCACCCAAAAATGTTGTTTTTAAAATTTTATCTGGAGGGAAAAGGCCTCAGCAGTCAAAAGTTCTTCAGCTGTGCTAGTACCTTACTGTGTATTTTATCCGCAGCACCTTATGACTCAGACCAGTCACTGGCCAAAAAACCTCCACATTTTTAATCACTTTTTACCACTTGCATTGCAAGAACACTTTTCAAAATAACACTTTGTTCAATCACTGCTATTTCAAAGAAATTTCTCTTTTTTAGTTTAAAGCAAATTCATGCAGCAGGAAAAATAGAAGCATTTAGCTTTCTCTTAGGAATCCCGACGGGGACCTATTTCACCACAGGCTTCATCAGGGGAATTCATCAATTTTATCATTATTGCGCTTCGTGTAATCCATTGACAGCACGATTTAGTATTACACAATGTTTAGTATGCTGCTGTGAAAGTGGGAGAAATGGCAAAAGGCATATGATGCGTAAAAACACAGAAGAAACCAGTCTTTGCAAAAAAACAAGCAATGGACAAAACAGCGAAGATGACTAAAAAGTAAAAAAGTGAGAAGAAGAAAAGAGGAGAACAGAAAAAATTGTAGAAAAAAATAAAAAATATAAAAAATGAAAATAATAAAACTAGATGACACTAACAATATAAATGCTAAAAAATATATTTATTATAAAAATATAAAGGGGGGGGGGTGCTCGAGACTCGACACAGCTGTGTTTCGGCCGGTCAGGCCTGCATCAGGAGTCTCTTCGCCATATGAAGTTTCTTTCTCTATTTCAACATTGGATGGCTTATTATTTGTATATGGAAAAGCCTATTGAAAAACTGTAACGAAGCATCTTTGAAAACGACTCTTTGATTTTCTTTTCAAAAACCTTTTATAGCGTTAAGACCAAGCTCAAAACAGTGTAGACTATAGAAGCGCCGATTAGGCTTTTCCATATACAGATACGTAAACCATTCAATGTTGAAATAGAGAAAGAAACTTCATATGGTGAAGAGACTCCTGATGCAGGCCTGACCAGCCGAAACACAGCTGTGTCGAGTCTCGAGCACCCCCCCCCCTTTGAATTTTTATAATAAATATATTTTTTAGCATTTATATTATTAGTGTTAGATTGTAAGCTCTTCTGAGCAGGGACTGTCTCTTTGTAGCAGGTGTTCAGCGCTGCGTGCGTCTGGTATTTATTTATTTATTGTATTTGTACCCCACATTTTCCCACCTTTTTGCAGGCTCAATGTGGCTTACAGAGTATGGAAAATGAAAACGTCGTTACATGATTTGAAAGAACAAAAACAGTCAATCATAAGCTGAGGTGAAAGAGGAATTCAGATGGAAAGGTGTTAGGTATGGTCGTGTGAGAGGTGTTGTAGGTGCCTTATGTAGTTTGCGGAATGATATGTTTCATTG
This sequence comes from Microcaecilia unicolor, assembly GCF_901765095.1. Lineage (NCBI taxonomy): Eukaryota > Metazoa > Chordata > Amphibia > Gymnophiona > Siphonopidae > Microcaecilia > Microcaecilia unicolor. Next base: position 16,818,169 of record NC_044035.1, on the reverse strand, counting down.
AGCACTATACAAATGCTAATAATAATAATAGTGTTATCTAGTTTTATTATTTTCATTTTTTATTTATTTTTATTTTTTTCTACATTTTTTTTCTATTCTCCTCTTTTCTTCTTCTCACTTTTTACTTTTTAGTCATCTTCGCTGTTTTGTCCAAACGCATATGCTGTACATTATCACATGCTCTTATATCCACTTTAAAGCTTGTACCCAGTATAACCCTAAACATTGTGTAATACTAAACTGAACTATACCAAATCAGTACTGTAACAACATGCACTCAGTAACCCTTGCATGAATACAAAATATAACCATCTCACAGCAATGCACAGTCACAGTGCAACCCTCTAACACTAAGAACAAAACAGTGCAAGCTATGTGGTTTAAGGACAGGAAGTTATCAATGTGGGCAACCATTAAGACACATTATTTTACTGTTAACCCCAGTTATTAGTAACTAGGTATCACTGCATAAAACGGGACCTCTGCTACAGTATCATGAATTAGTGGTAAATAACATGTCTTAACAGTAGCTCACGCTGATAACTTCCCCTCTTTAGTGTGAAGATTTTCAGTATCTGGTAACCAGAGCTGCTATTGTGATGTCATAATGCCTCATTCCACCAATGCCAAGAGCCAACCTCATCAGTGATGTCACAATGGTTTCACTGAGCCAAATAAAGGACACTTATTACACATAGCAGTGATTTTGATTTCTAGAGATATTTCTTTGTTATTGAGTTAAGGGGGGGAGTTATCAATGTGGGCTACAGTTAAGGCATGTTATTTTACTATTAACCCCAGGTATTAGCAACGAGTGAGCAGATTCTCAAAACTTACTGCCAGTGATTAAGGCCAGTTAGCAGGGGAAAAGTGCACATACAAATCTGCATGGAATGCTCAGAGTGCTTTAGCGCGGGAAACAATGTGCATTAAATTGTATTTAAATGTAGTCAAACATAATGATGTCATTTGCTATGACTTCCCAATGCTCAGTGAACAGCACACAAACAAACCCTGTTCTTACCACTAGAAAAATAATGCCAGCTCGGAACTGGAGAAAGGAATTCTTTTGAATTCTTAGTTAAAATCTACAAGTTTTGATTTCTTTTGGAAGTGGAAGAAAACCTGTGCAAGCCTGTAAGCGCCAGTACTGAGAAACAAACATGCACGAGTATGAGCAAACCTGAAAGAGAAAGCACACCACGGTGCCTGTTTTCTGTGCTTAAATATAAGTCTTCCAATTTTTTAAAAAAAGTTGAAAAGCTTATATTTAGAGGAGCCAATGTGTGCTTCACGGTTGGGTTTGCCTGGCACATGCTCACAAGAGCTGCGCTTACCATGAAACTCATTGTGTAATTAAACTCTGGAATTCATTGTCAGAGAATGTGATAAAGGCGGTTAGCTTAGCGGGGTTTAAAAAAGGTTTGGACGCCTTCCTAAAGGAAAAGTCCATAGACCGTTATTAAATTGGACTTGGGGAAAATCCACTATTTCTGGGATAAGCAGTATAAAACGTTTTGTACTTTTGGGGGATCTTGCCAGGTATTTGTGACCTGGATTGGCCACTGTTGGAAACAGGATGCTGGGCTCGATGGATCTTTGGTCTTTCCCAGTATGGCAATACTTATGTACTTATATGTACTTATGCACCAAGCATGTCCATCAATTTGCTTTCGCTTTTATAGTGCGCATATAATTAGAATCTCATTTCCTTTGAGCATTGGAAAGCTATTTTTCTGCGCTGATCTGGTGGTACAGGTTCTGCGCTGCTGGCTTTACCGTGAGAGTTCTGAGAATCGTCCCATAGGCCTCATTGCATAAAATTGGGCCCGAGTAAAATTAGCATGAGCTAGTAGTAAAATAACCAAAATCCATGATAGCTACGCCCATAAGGGTTTTAAAGTTTTAGGTATATGTTTGTTTTTATTTTGGGGGGACTTTGACGGAATATTGTAACACACTTTGGACTGAGCTTCTGAGAAGGAATGCAATCATCTTATACAACAAACATCAATATACAGTGTAGCCCTGTAACCTTAGAGAACAAGCATATACTATAACATTGTAACATCAAAACAGTGTAACATAGGCGGGGCTAGGGCAGACTTCTACGGTCTGTGCCCTGAAAATGGCAGAAACAAATCAAGGTCAGGTATACACAAGATAGAGGTATATAAAATAATGAGTGGAATGGAACAGGTGGACGTGAAGCGTCTGTTCACGCTTTCTAAAAATACTAGGACTAGGGGGCATGCGATGAAACTACAGTGTAGTAAATTTAAAACAAATCGGAGAAAAGTTTTGTTCACCCAACGCGTAATTAAACTCTGGAGTTTGTTGCCGGAGAACGTGGTGAAGGCGGTTAGCTTAGCAGAGTTTAAAAAAGGGTTAGACGGTTTCCTAAAGGACAAGTCCATAAACCACTACTAAATGGACGTGGGGAAAATCCACAATTCCAGGAATAACATGTATAGAATGTTTGTACGTTTGGGAAGCTCGCCAGGTGCCCTTGGCCTGGATTGGCCACTGTCGTGGACAGGATGCTGGGCTCGATGGACCCTTGGTCTTTTCCCAGTGTGGCATTACTTATGTACTTAAACAAAAAGTAGCACATATGAGTTTATCTTGTTAGGCAGACTGGATGGACCGTGCAGGTCTTTTTCTGCCGTCATCTACTATGTTACTATGTATGTTACTATGTAACATCAATACCTACTGTTATGCTAATATAAATATACAGTACAACCCTGTAATAGCAATACATTATATAATGCTGGTGAACAGATATATACTGTAACCCTGGAGCAGGTACATACTAATACCAATACACAGAGTAACCCTGTAACACTAACACCAATATAAAATGCAACCCTGAAAAAAAAGATACATACCATAACACTGTAACAATAATACACAGTCTAATCTTGGAGCCCAGGTAAATTCTGTAATACTAACACCAAAACACAGTGCAACCCCATAACACTAACACCAATATACAGTGTAACCCCGGAGCACAGATACATACTGTAACATTAATATCAATACACCAGTAAACCTGTAATACCAATATATACTGTAACACTGCAATACTGTTACCTCTTTGACACTCTGAATGCACTAAAATGAACTAGATAGCAGCGCCTCCTACCTGTTCCTTTTGAAATATCCAAACTTTTGCCATACATTACAAGTTTTACCAAAATTCACGATTACGTGCAGTTGAAGGAGCCTTGGTGCTAAACATATGCATCCTGATATTCAAAGCTACCCAGATTTTCAGTGATGTTAACTGGATGCTGCTGAAAATCTCTGCAAACCACCCCCGTGCTATCTGGACAGCACCGGGGTGATCGGGGCACAGCCTGGGGGTTACCCAAAGACCGGTAACATTTCGGTATCGGGATAACTTAGCAGAGTTCATTTTGGGGGGGGGGGAGGGGCAGCTATCTCGGTGACAGTACTGAATATCGCCATTGCCCGAACACGCCCAGATCTGCCCCTTATACCTGGATGTTCCGTACCCACGGATAGCTGGATACTGGCCCTGAGTATTTTGGTATAACTTTACCTCAGGGGCCAGTGTTTAAAAAAAAAACATGAACCACTACAGCTGAATATCGGGTATTTCACTTGCACGCTCAGGAAGCTTTTCAGTCAGTTCTGACTTACGCGCGTAAAGCTCCCACAATGAGACTGTACACACGGCCCCCACATCCGCGCAGGACTGGAAGTCGCACCTGGAATCTGATCTTCCACACACACCTTCACCCCCCCATTCCCAGTCTGCACACAAGAGAGGTCGATAGGACGAGTGTGGGCACAAGTTAACCCCCGCATTACCTTCTGCTGAAGCTGATTCCACAGTCCCGCTCCTCGTTTGTTCAAGAGCCCACCACAGACCTTTCCTTCTCCAACAAAACCAAATCGGTTCAGTCCCCTCCCCGTTCTTCTGAAGCTCTTAATACAAGGGGTGGGGGGCTGCACACTGCACGAGGAGCAAAATGAGCTGCTATACAGTTGCCTCACAATTAAACAGCCCCGAGGTTTCTGTCTGCTCACAAAACTCGTTCTGGGCTGGGACTCGGGAGTCCTAGGTGGGGAAAAGGCACAGACAGTGCTGGACTAATTTCCCAGGCTGACTCTTCTCTGACAGCAGGGCCCCGGGGGAGGGACGGAGGTGGTTTGTATGAAGGATCCTCCCCACCCTTCAAACGCTTCTCAGACCGTGCAGCAGCAGCATCCGTAGGAATCCCTCTGAAGAGAATTCTCCCCATGCATACCTCCTACCCACCCCCATCCTGCTAGACTTAATAAAATGCTTTGAAGCTTCACTTATATATACTATCAACTAACACATTTGCTTATTTCCAATCTGAGGAAGAAGGGCAACCTTCGAAAGCTAATCAAGAAATGTATTAAGTTATGTCCAATAAAAAAGGTATCATCTTATTTTCTTTTCCATGTTTTATTTTGTTTGATTTCTATAGATTCTACATGGAATGTTGCTATTCCACTAGCAACATTCCATGTAGAAGTCGGCCCTTGTAGATCACCAATGTGGCCGCGCAGGCTTCTGCTTCTGTGAGTCTGACGTCCTGCAGGACGTCAGACTCACAGAAACAGAAGCCTGCGCAGCCTTCTACATGGAATGTTGCTAGTGGAATAGCAACATTCCATGTAGAATCTCCAATAGTAGCAACATTCCATGTAGAATCTCCAATAGTATCTATTTTATTTTTGTTACATTTGTACCCCACGCTTTCCCACTCATGGCAGGCTCAATGCAGCTTACATGGGGCAATGGAGGGTTAAGTGACTTGCCCAGAGTCACAAGGAGCTGCCTGTGCCTGAAGTGGGAATCGAACTCAGTTCCTCAGGACCAAAGTCCACCACCCTAACCACTAGGCCACTCCTCCACTGTTGCTACTGTTTGAGATTCTACATGGAATGTTGCTATTCCACTAGCAACATTCCATGTAGAAGTCGGCCCTTGCAGATCACCAATGTGGCCGCGCAGGCTTCTGCTTCTGTGAGTCTGACGTCCTGCACGTACGTGCAGGACGTCAGACTCACAGAAACAGAAGCCTGCGCAGCCTTCTACATGGAATGTTGCTAGTGGAATAGCAACATTCCATGTAGAATCTCCAATAGTAGCAACATTCCATGTAGAATCTCCAATGGTATCTATTTTACTGTCATAGTAATGCTTGAATGTTTTCACTTATATACACTGTCAGCTAGCACATTTGCTTATTTCCGATCTGAGGAAGAAGGGCAACCTTCAAAAGCTAATCAAGAAATGTATTAAGCTATGTCCAATTAAAAAAAAAGGTATCATCTTATTTTCTTTTCCAGGTTTTATTTTGTTTGATTTCTATTGATCCCCTAAACACCAAATCCTGCCAGTCAGGGGACTCTCTTAACTCTTTCACAGACCCTTTGCAGGAGTTGGTCACAGTGCTGCTGTTCCTACTTCCAGGGACGATCCGATGCCCATTAACCCTTTAGCGTTCAGTGAGAGTAAAAATGTGAGACAGGGGGCACGTTTGGGGATATGGCATGGGGCAGGGAGACTTTAGCCTTGATTTTCTTAGGAAATACAAGGAAGAAAAAAATCAGAACTGCCTGCATACAATGCACAAACCCAGATATGGATCAATCTGTTGGGTAAATCTGGAGCCAGTTGGAAATTCTACCCTTGCGGAGGGATGCACAAGGGATCTGTGCTACAGGGAACTCTACTGTGAATCCAACGCACCGAGAACCCGGCGCAGGAAAAATAGCGCGGTATACTCATGTAATAAGCATGCAAATTCATGCTGTGTTAAAATTGGAGCAGTAATTGGCTGCTCATTACTTTCCTGTCGGCTCAGGCACTGACAGGAAAGACAAACACAACAACAAAATGAAGCATGCCCTGCAGCCTGCAATGGCCCCTTCCTCCCAACCCCTTCCCTGAGCCCAAGCCTGAACCTCCACCCAAACCTAAAAAAATCCTGGTGGTCTGGTGGACCCCTCCTGAAACCTAACAGAATCCCTGGTGGTCTGGTAGTGCCCCCCGCAGCGGGGCCCCAGCCGACCAAAGAGACCCCAGGCCAGGCTGAGCTGATCCCGACTCCCTAGTTACTACTGGCCCTAGTGGTCTAATGAAACCCCACCCCCTCAAACCCCTCCACATACCTTGCCATAGGAGACAGGAGGGGTCCACTGGAGACTTGTTTAGGTCAGGGAAAGGGGAGGGGTCCACTGGACCACCATTTTTTTTAACCCGGGGGAGGCTCGGGTGCGCCTTTGTGGAAACCTGTCCGGGGCAGGGTGGTCAGGTTGGTGGGAGAGCAAGGGTACTGCTAGATAGGCAGCTGAGGGGAGATATGATAGAGGTCTATAAGATAATGAGTGGAATGGAACGGGTCGATGTGGAGCGTCTGTTTATGTTAGGTATTATTAGGAAAGGAATAGAAAACAAAAATGAGGATGTTATAATGCCTTTGTATCGCTCCATGGTGCGACCGCACCTCGAATATTGTGTTCAATTCTGGTCGCCGCATCTCAAAAAAGATATAGTGGAATTAGAAAAGGTACAGAGAAGGGCGACGAAAATGATAAAGGGGATGGGACAACTTCCCTATGAGGAAAGGCTGAAGCGGCTAGGGCTCTTCAGCTTGGAGAAAAGGCGGCTGAGGGGAGATATGATAGAGGTCTATAAAATAATGAGTGGAGTTGAACGGGTAGATCTGAAGCGTCTGTTCACGCTTTCCAAAAATACTAGGACTAGGGGGCATGCGATGAAGCTACAATGTAGTAAATTTAAAACGAATCAGAGAAAAGTTTTCTTCACTCAACGTGTAATTAAACTCTGGAATTCGTTGCCAGAGAATGTGGTAAAGGCAGTTAGCGTAGCGGAGTTTTAAAAATGTTTGGACAGCTTCCTAAAGAAAAAGTCCATAGACCGTTATTAAATGGACTTGGGGAAAATCCACTATTTCTGGGATAAGCAGTATAAAATGTTTTGTACTTTTTTGGGATCTTGCCAGGTATTTGTGAACTGGATTGGCCACTGTTGGAAACAGGATGCTGGGCTCGATGGACCTTTGGTCTTTCCCAGTATGGCAATACTTGTGTACTGTCTTTCTTCTGTGTTTGTACAGCGCTGCGTACACTTTGTAGCGCTCTAGAAATGTTAAATAGTAGTAGTAGTAGTACTTATGTATGTACTTATTCCACGTTGTTACCAAGCGCTGCAGGGTTAGAAATGATAGCTTTGCTAATTGAATGATCTACAGTTCTCCGCTTCACTCCCTGCTCTCAGATAAAGAAAATATTACATCACACCACCTACTGCACTCTGCAAACACAAGGAATAATGCCAGAATGGGATGATACCAAGAACAAGATAGATTCAATGCAAACACACAATGAAATGAAAAGCACGAACTAGAGAAAGGATGGAAGTGGTTCAGAGGAGGATGACACGAAAATCTACCCAGAGAGGCTTAGGACTTCAGAACGAGCTCTCCAGAAGAAAGGTGGAAACTCAAGGAAAGGAAGAATGAAATGGAGAAGGCAGAAGCACAGCTCCAAGGAAGTACCTCTTTAGGGAGAGGGGGCAGCAAAATTTAGCGGTCCTATTACAAAGGCGCACTGGAAAGTGGCTTGCGGTAGTGTAGGCGAGGGTTCGGGCGCATGCAGAATCCTTTTTCAGCGCGCCTGGAAAAAAGGCCTCTTTTTTTTCCCGAATATAGATGTGCAACAAAATCAAAATTACCGCACGTCCATTTTGGGTCTCTGACCTTACCGCCAGCCATAGACCTAGCGGTAAAGACTTTGGGCAGTAAGGACCTACACGCGTGAGATGCCACTTGGCGCACGTCCACTAAAACTTCTTTTACAGATGTGCGTAGCGGACGCACACCAAAGATTAAATTACCGTAAGAGCGACACGGTAAGTCTATTTTGGCGCATGTTGGGCACATGTAGGCGCCTAGGTGGCTTAGTAAAAGGGGTCCTTAGTCAATTATTAGAGCTCCTTAAATTGTTTATGGATTGTATTTTGCTTTGGAGCTCTTACTTCTGTGTTTGGGCTGGTCACTTGGACTTGGTTCTCTTCCACCCTGTGTTTGTTTTGCTTGCATTATTGTGGAAGGAGTGGGGACCCCCTTTTCTCCCTAGTTTTAATAGTGGCATAAGTACATAAGTATTGCTACACTGGGACAGACCAAAGATCCATCAAGCCCAGCATCCTGTTTCCAACAGTGGCCAATCCAGGTCATAAGTACCTGGCAGAAACCCAAATAGTAGCAACATTCCACTAGAACCCCAAAGAGTAGCAAGATTCTAGAATTCTAAAGAATAACAAGATTCCAAGCAGAGTTTCAAAGTGTAGCAACATTCCATTCAGAATCCCAAGTACATAAGTACATAAGCATTGCCATACTGGGAGAGACCAAAAGTCCATCAAGCCCAGCATCCTGTTTCCAACAGTGGCCAATCCAGGACACAGATACCTGGCAAGATCCCAAAACAGTACATTTTATGCTGCTTATTCTAGAAAGAAGCAGTGGATTTTCTCCCAAGTCCGTTTTAATAATGGTCTATGGACTTTTCCTTTAGGAAGCCGTCCAGACCTTTTTTTAAACCCCGCTAAGCTAACCGCCTTTACCACTTTCTCTGGCAATGAATTCCAGCGTTTAATTACACGTTGAGTGAAGAAATATTTTTGGAGAGAGTAAACAAATGATTCACGTCTACCTGTTCCACTCCACTCATTATTTTATAGATCTCTATCATATCTCCCCCCAGCCGTCTTTTCTCTGAGCTGAAGAGCCCTAGCCACTTTAGCCTTTCCTCATAGGGAAGTCGTCCCATCCTCTTTATCATTTTCGTCATCCTTCTCTGTACCTTTTCTAATTCCACTATATCTTTTTTGAGATGCGGCGACCAGAATTGAACACAATATTTGAGGTGCGATCTGATACAAAGGCTTTATAACATCATCACTTTTGTTGTCCAGTAAGGGAAGGTGGAGGAAAAGTGAGTTAAATAAAGGGGGGAGGAGACTGGGTATTGGGTTAGGCATGGAAATACAGATGCCCATCTGGGAGGCATGTTATTGGGCCATAAGGGAGAGTGAACAAACACTGGAAAAGCTGTGTCATGCAGTGGCGTTCCTAGGGGGGCTGACACCCGGGGCGGATCGCTGATGCGCCCCGCCCCCCAGGTGCAGTGCCCCCACGGAACAGCACGATGCCCCCCCCCCAGCGAAAGAACCCCCGATCCCCTGGCGAAAGAACCCCCCCCCCGGGTGCACACTGCTGGGGGAGGGGGGGTGCCGCGCCTGCCGGCTCTTCGTTTTCATGCTCCCTCTGCCCCGGAACAGGAAGTAACCTGTTCTGGGGCAAAGGGAGCATGAAAACGAAGAGCCGACAGGTGCGCGGCACCCCCCCAGCGGCGTGCCCCCCCCTTGGTACGCCAAGACACCAGCATGAAGCAGCAGTAGGCACTGGTATGTCCTCAGCACAGCATCGGCAGCAGGGTGTCCCCGGTTTAGGACAAAAAGAATAAGAATCAATTTTCTGCAGGAGGGCAAGTTGGTACAGCTGACAGCTGGGAGAGCTCCTGAGGGTGATACCAAGAAGGAAGGAGGGGCTGTAACCAGAGCTAGTGTAGATACACCACCGGCGTACCAAGGGCGACGCGGTGGGGGCGGTCCACCCCGGGTGCACGCTGCTGGAGAGGTGCAGAGAGCAGCCGTGCACCTGTTGGCTTCGCTGGTTCCCTGCTCCCTCTGCCCCGGAACAGGTTACTTCCTGTCCCGGGGCAGAGGGAGCAGGGAGCCAGCGGAGCCGAGAGCCGCGCGGCTGCTCCAAGCAGCCAAGAATGCACCCGGGGGGTGGGGGGGGTGCGCATCTGCGATCCGCCCCGGGTGGCAGCCGACCTAGGATCGTCACTGAGATACACCAGGACATCTTAAGAGGCTAACTGGTCCTTAGATGTCACTTTATCATGGAATACATTTTTGAAATTGTCTATCCAGCTAACCTCAGGAATTTGACAGCTAGACCCAGGATTTTAAATGATCCAGCCCCACAGCGTGATTAATGTAAAGGCCTAATTTCTAGGAGATTCTATTTAGCCACTCAAAAATCTGTTGTCCGAGGCACATGGTAGGGTCAGAAAAGCAGAAATAGGACTTAGGGGCTCTTTAATCAAGAGTGCTAAGCAGTCAACATGCAAATTAGTCCATGCTATTAGCACACAAGCACAGTAACTGTTACCATACTCAGGGCCGCCGAGAGTGGGGGGGGGGGGGGCCAAGATTCCCCAGGCCCGGCCTCCAGGGTCTGTCTCTCTACCTCTCCTGTGTTTCGGGACATGGGTGATTGCGTTAATGCGATGGCCCGGGTCCCGGCACACAGGAGCAGGAGAGTGACAGACCGAGGGAGAAGCAGATGCAGGAAGGTAAGGGGGCAGGTGCGGTGGCTGCAGCCCAAGTGGGGGGCAGGGGGGGCCTGAGTGGAGGGAGTGGGGCGAAGCGGCGGTGAAGACGGCTGCGGTGGCCCTGTCCTGGCTCTGTCTCTTGGAGGCCCTGACCATGCTGGGAGGACAGTGTGTGCCAACTGCATGCGGGAACTGGGCGGTTATGGGTGCAGAATAGGCTTGGACTGCACCTTGCAGTTTGTGTATATTTGTCGTGTACTGTCACTTCTGCAGTTAGCACATATATCCATGCTAATTGAGAATAAACTCAATGTGCAATAAAGACCTTTTCTATTCAGTAATTACAAGGAGCATACTGGCCATACACCCAAGAGTTAGCCACAGCCTTTGCACTTACTGCGTGTCAGCGCCGTAGCCAGACCTCGGCGGGGGGGGGGCAGAGGTGGGGGGGGCACTGTTTAGCCGGCGACCTCCCCCCCCCCCCCCGCCACCAGAACCGCAAAACTCACCACCACTGCAGCAAACCCCCGCCCCCTGCCCTGCTGTCGCATCAGGTCCCTTTTTTGCTGGCGGGGGTCCCCAAACCCCAGCAGTCGAAGAGTCTTCTTCAACGCCGGTCGACTCTGGCGCCTTCGTTGTGTGATCATCTGTTTCTGATGCCTTACATCCTGCACCGTGCATGTAGCCCCATGCAGGACGTAAGGCGTCAGAAACAGATGATCCCACAATGAAGGCGCCAGAGTTGACCGGCGCTGAAGAAGACTCTTTGGCTGGTAGGGATTGGGGACTTTGGCAGGAGGGGGGTCCAGAGCCCAAGGTGAGGGGGCACTGTTTAGCCACCTCCCCCTGCCGGCGCCCCCCCCCCCCCCCCCGCCACCACAACCGCAAACCCCACCACCACCGCCGCAAACCCCCGCCCCCTGCCCTGCTGTCACATCAGGTACCTTGTTTGCTGGCGGGGGTCCCCAAACCCCGGCAGTCGAAGAGTCTTCTTCAGCGCCGGTTGACTCCGGCGCCTTCGTTGTGTGATCATCTGTTTCTGATGCCTTACGTCCTGCACAGTGCATGTAGCCCCTATAGGACGGCCCGCCCACCAGCCTGCCCGTTTGTCCAGAAATCCGGACAAACGGGCAGATTGGCAAAACCCGCCTAGTTGCCCGGACATGTCCTCAAAAAGAGGACATGTCCGGGTAAATCCGGACATATGGTAACCCTAAGCATGCGCAGAACAGCCAATCGCTATGCGTGGCTGCTCTGCACATGCTACAGATGTCTCGCAGACACGCTGCGTGTATGAAAGCAGTAAATGTAGAAAACGCAAAAGCATCTTTTTTTTTTCTCCAGCCACCTCCCTGTCTTCCTTCCAATCCTCACCACTCCCACTGCCCTAAAGTTTGCCTCCTTACCCTTCTCAACAGAGAATCCTAGAGACAAGCCTGTCTGAACTGCCCCACATGGGTGTTATGTGCTGTGAAATGAACACAAACCTCTCCTAGCCAGACCACACCCTCCCTGGCAACAACATATGGTGACCTGCTGTGACAAAAATATAATTCCTCTTTCAGAAACCATGGCTTTTTTTATTTACTTGGATAAGATTCGTATCAAAAGAAATCAAGTTTTCAGAGAACAAACTTTGTAAGCAATCAGTTAACCAGATAACCTGAAGGATCAAACATTACAGCTCCTACAGATCCCAAAAAACACAGTGTGAGTTGAATCAGCTTTAGTAGAACCAAGCAGGGCCTGCAGCAAACGCAGGGGACACTGCCGTGGACAATCTATTTTACAATGCAGTCTCGGGCTTCCCTTCTCTAAGACTGGCCTTCCCGCTTAGGCCAGTAACTTTATTTCCTAGAAGAGGCCAAGGCCTCACGGTGCAACTAAAGGTAAGTAGAAAGACTAGGGGACACTCAATGAAATTACACAGAAATACTTTTAATACAAATAGGAGGAGGTATTTTTTCACTCAAAGAATAGTTAAGCTCTGGAACTCATTGCTGGAAGATGCAGTAACAATGGTTAGCGTATCTGCTATTGAGATAGACATGGGGGAAGCCACTGCTTGCCCCAGGGGCGTAGCCAGACTTCGGCGGGAGGGGGGTCCAGAGCCCGAGGTGAGGGGGCACATTTTAGGCCCCACCACCACCAGTTTTGATCCCCCCCCCCCTCGCCACCACCACCAACAACAACTTTGACCCCCCCCCACCCATGCCGATGACCCTCTCGACCCCCCTCCCGCCGCAAACCCTCCCCCGCCGTCGCCGCCAGCTACTTTTGCTGGTGGGGGACCCCAACCCCCCCCCCCCAGCCGAGGTCCTCTTCTTCCGGTGCAAGGCTTCGTTCTGTTTCTGTGAGTCTGACGTCCTACATGTACAGAAACAGAACGAAGCCATGCAGATCAGCCAACAACGCCGCTCACAGAAACAGAGCGAAGCCTTGCAAATCAGCCAGCAACACCGCTCACAGAAACAGAGCGAAGCCTTGCAAATCAGCCAGCAACGCCGCTCACAGAAACAGTGCGAAGCCTTGCAGATCAGCCAGCAACACCGCTCACAGAAACAGAACGAAGCCTTGCAGATCAGCCAGCAACGCCACTCACAGAAACAGAACGAAGCCTTGCAGATCAGCCAGCAACGCCGCTGGCTGATCTGCAAGCTGATCTGCAAGGCTTCGTTCTGTTTCTGTGAGTCTGACGTCCTGCACATTGTACGTGCAGGACGTCAGACTCACAGAAACAGAACGAAGCCTTGATCCGGAAGAAGAGGACCTCGGCTGGCGGAGGTTGGGGTTCCCACGCCAGCAAAGGTAGCCGACGGCAGGGGAGCGTTGGTGGCGGTAGGGGGGGGTCAAGAGGGTCATCGGCAGGGAGGTCCAGGGCCAAATCTACGGTGGCCCAGGCCCCTGTGGCCCCATATAGCTACGCCACTGGCTTGCCCTGGGATTGGTAGAATGGAATGTTGCTCTCTTTGGGATTCCAGAATCTTGCTACTCATTGGGATTCCGGAATGTTGCTACTATTTGGGATTCTGCCAGGTCTGCCTTGGCCACTGTTGGAAACAGGATACTGGGCTAGATGGACCATTGGTCTGAACCAGTATGGCTACTCTTATGTTCTTATATATTTTCTTGGTTATCTTTATTTAGATATTTATCCACGCCTATACTTACACCTATGCTAAAAAGTGTGTGAGTAGATTTAAGATAGGTATTTGTGCTGACGGAGGCGTCTACACAAATTAAACCAAATGACACTGAATATGATACCACTGGACTGGATATAGAAAGCATTTTTGAGGAATGCCTCGACCTCTCTTCCATTGTTTTTCACCCAGTTACATCTTATTCTATAACGTGACACCTACATTTACGTTCTGAGTGCACACATATGATATTGAATACTTGCAATAGTGACAGTTACATGCATAATCCTGAATTATATATAGCATGCCTAGAGATGCAGACCAAAATCAGTGTGGATTCTATAACAATGCACATAACTTATCAAGCTTAAGCTAATGAGCGCTGATAACAGCACTTAACAAGCAATAATGAGCACTAATTGGCACTGATTAGAATTTAGGCGCACAACTTGCTCAGCGTATTCTGCAACAATGCGCACTGAACTTCTAACGCGTGCAGGCAAAAGGGGGCATGGTTATGGGTGGGGAAAATGGGTGTTTCATGGGTGTCCCAAAATTTACACGCCTAGTTATAGAATATGGCCCAGTGCGCCTGCAAATGTGTGGGAAAATGTGGGATACAAATGCAATAAATAAATAAATGACCTCTTTAGCCTTTCCTCATACGAGTGGAGTTCCATCCCTTTTATCATTTTGGTCGCTCTTCTTTGAACCTTTTCTAATTCTGCTATATCTTTTTTGAGATACGGCAACTAGAACTGAACACAATACTGAAGGTGCGGTCGTACCATGGAGCGATACAGAGGCATTATACTATTTCCGGTCTTATTTAACATCCCTTTCCTAATAATTCCTAGCATCCTGTTTGCTTTTTTGGCCGCCACTGCACACAAGATTTCAGCGTATTATCTACAATGACACCTAGATCATTTTCTTGGGTGCTGACCTCGAAGGCGAACCCTAGCATCAGGTAACTACGATTTGGATTATTCTTTCCAATGTGCATCACCTTGCATTTGTCCACATTAAATTTCATCTGCCATTTGGATGCCCAGTCTTCCAATTTCCTAATGTCTTCCTGCAATATTTCAGAGTCCGCATGTGTATTAACAACCTTTAGTTGTTTTGTAAATTTAATCACTTCAGTCGTTTTTCCAATTTCCATATCATTTATAAATATGTTAAGTAACACTGGCCCAGTACAGATCCCTGCGGCACTCCACTGTTCACCCTCCTCCATTGAGAGAAATGTATTTATTTATTTGTAGCATTTGTATCCCACATTTTCCCACCAATTTGCAGGCTCAATGTGGCTTACATTTGCCGTAATGGCGGTTGCCATTTCCAGATAACAGAATTACAAATGGTATTGTGTTAAGGTGCATACATACATGGTAACATACATGGAACGTAACATACATGGAATAGATCATGGTATGTATATATACCATGTGCATACATACATGGTAAAAAAGGATACATTATAAGGTTCCTGAATAATAACTTGGATTGTACCATACATTAGGTCATCGACTAAAGAGATCAAATTCGAAATAAGGATTAAAGTTTTAGTGGTTGTTCATCTCTAGTAAGGAGGTTGATCAGTCAAGTGTTAAGATTTCGGTTTTGTCTATGACCATTTAACCCTACCCTCTGTTTTCTGTCCGCCGGGAGCAAGAGGTCTGCAGCTGCACCAGGCAGGAAAGAGGGGCTCCTTCCTGCCCCGGAGGCCACTAGACCACCAGGGCACAATAATAAGGTAAAGGAGGGGAGGGGAGGATAGGACACCCCGAGTCCCACCTGCTTGTCTGCCCGCCAGCCTGCCCATCCGTCCGTCTGCAAACCCAGAGAAATGGGCAGGCTGGCAAAACCCACCCAGATGTCCCACAGTGTCCTCAAAAAGAGGACACGTCCGGGTAAAACCGGACATATGGTAACCCTAGCCTTAGCGTGTGGGAATGACCCACGTAAGGACACGCTAAGGACACGTTTTACCACAGTTTGGTAAAAGATCCCCTTTTTCCCTTGGTTCACACGCTCACGATGCTTTCATTCTGTTTTTGCAGAGCTGCATTCGAGTCCTCATTTGCATGCATTTCCAATTTGCAAATGCAGTTTAATTGAATAATTGAGCCAATTAGTGCCAATAATTGGCTTTTCAACCAGCAATTATTGGCACCGATTAGATTTAATTGGAACTTATATGTGTAAATTTAGGTGCAGGATCTGGGTCTACATTTTATAAGTGAGTAAAAATAGGGGGGCACAGAAATGGGAGGGCCAATGGCCACGCCTAAAGTTAGACGCAAGTCCCGGGTGTAAACTCCATTCTATATACCGGGCCTAACTTTAAGTGCAGCTTACAGAATAGCACTTTTTTCAGCGCCATATATAAAAATCATCCCTCAGAGTGCTCTAATGTTGGTTAACATGCACTATGCTTTAGCAAAAGGGCCCCTGTGTTTGTTCAACAAAAGGGGTTTGTCTCTTTAATTAAATAGGGTCTATGTTTTGGATACCCCTTGCTTGATGTGAGCTTGTGATCAATAAAGCTTGTTTTTCCATGATGGACCTACTAAAGTGCCTCCTTGTATCCCCCACTTGGCCATCTCCGCTCTTTCTTCGAGTGTACTCAACCAATAGTAACATAACATAGTAACATAGTAGATGACGGCAGAAAAAGACCTGCACGGTCCATCCAGTCTGCCCAACAAGATAAACTCACATGTGCTACTTTTTGTGTAAAACTGACCTTGATTTGTTTCTGCCATTTTCAGGGCACAGAGCGTATAAGTCTGCCCAGCACTAGCCCTGCCTCCCACCACCGGCTCTGCCACCCAATCTCGGCTAAGCTTCCCCTACAGTGTTAGTATAACATGAAGAAAGAAATCCCTAAAACATTCAAAGTAATGAATAGAAGAAAGAATGAAGAAGAAATGAAGTGTGGCAGCCTGCAAAGATTCTAGTATTCCCCGGTCCCAGGACACCTATAGGAGCTCTGCATCTGAC
The DNA here is from genome assembly GCF_901765095.1 of Microcaecilia unicolor. Lineage (NCBI taxonomy): Eukaryota > Metazoa > Chordata > Amphibia > Gymnophiona > Siphonopidae > Microcaecilia > Microcaecilia unicolor. The sequence goes on along the minus strand of NC_044035.1, from coordinate 16,801,580 downwards.
CGAAATGCTGCTCCAGGTTTTCTCTCTTGCACGCAGGGTGCAGCCCTGGGCTCTACTCTGTAGCCGGAGCTGTTCACTGCTGCTCTCTGCTGGTGACCAGGCAGATAAAAGTTTCACACATTACATTTTGCTTTGGTGGCTTCAGGCTTTGATTGCCAGCACTGGTGAATCGGGGGACAGCACACAGCGACAGCACTAAAGACCAGATGCTTTAATGGGAAAGGAGAACCCAGCAAGGTCCACTGGGAGACTAAATGGATGTTGGCAGCCTGCAAGAAAGAAGCTGTAGAGTGCAGGCTTTCTTTTTCCATCCATAGTGGAAAGGAAGAGGACTTTGAAGGGACACATGACAAAGAAAGCTAGGTGCGTCAGAAGCATAACCAAAGGCTTGCCATGTACAGCGGAGCCATAATAAACAGCTTTTTCTTTCAGACTGCCAACAAACACCTAAAGAGTCAATCATGAGCCCTCAGGACTGGTGGTTTTTAAAAACACTGTCAGCTATGAGCTTTTCTAAACCTGGATAGTCAGCTCTGGGCCATAACTAAATACCAGCACGTAACATCCGGCTATTAGGTGGCTGCCTGGGTACTACTGATATTCAGCAGCAGAACTCAGATAGCTACCCGATTAATTTAGGACAGACTTATGTCTGACCCAAATTATCCAGTTAGCTACAATGTTACCGCCGCTATCAATGTTCCCAGACTCCACCTCCAGACCACCCTGGCACTGCCCGGATAGTGTGCTAAGGTAGTCTTATCCAGGTAAGAGCTGATGAAAATCTAGGTTACAGTCACTTGCCCTTGACCGTTGTCCTCTGGTTCTGCTCCTCCAGCCACCAGTCGATCCCAATCTGCTAGCGTAATCCGGTAATTGGGTGATCCCCAATATTCCACAGTAATCCTCAGCGATCCAGCAATAGGTCCATCCACAATAATAATCCACAATAGGTTAATCCACGATAATCCAGCAATAGGTCCAACCACGATAATAATCCACAATACGTTAGTCCAAAATAGTCCTCAGTAATCCAGCAATAAGGTCCATCCATGATAAGAGGAGAAGTTAACCCGTCATAATAGTAGCCCACGTTGATATCTTATATAAATTGTGCTATAGAACAGGGTCCCATTTTATGAAATGAGACCCTCTGCTAAAATAGCATAATTTGTGGTAAAATAACCCATCTTAACTGTAAATCACATTGAGGGGCATAATCGAGCGGGGCGCCCAAGATTTCCTGAGGGCGTCCTCGCAGGACGTCCCTGCGAAGGGGCGGGGAAACCCATATTATCGAAACAAGATGGGTGTCCATCTTTCGTTTCGCTAATACGGTCTGGGACACCCAAAGCTTGACATTTAGGTCGTCCCTAGAGATGGTCATCCTTAGACTTGGTCGTTTCTGATTTTCGGCGATAATGGAAACCGAGGACGCCCGTCTCAGAAACGACCAAATGCAAGCCCTTTGGTCGTCGAAGGAGCCAGCATTCGTAGTGCACTGGTCCCCCTGACATGCCAGGACACCAACCGGGCACCCTAGGGGGCACTGCAGTGGACTAACTGATGCACTAACTGAACGGAAAAAGCCCTTCCCTTACCGATCCCTTAGCGATTCGGAAAGGAACGGGCCTGCATGAAGGAAATCGCATGCAAATGAGCTGCTCGCTGTTAGCTCATTTGCACACGATTTCCTTCCTAAGGAGGCGAAGCCAGTGCAGAGCAGCCAAGCATTATATTGTACTGACAGGGGATAATTCCAGAAAGAAGGTGCCAAGATTCTGTTATAGAATACAGATGCAAATCAGCATTGGCAAATACGTTCGTACACATGCACGTCAATGTGACCACACATGGCACACAGGTACACGCAACCCAGAGGAGCTTCTTGGGGCCTTTTCTCTACCTTTTATTTTTCTGTTTCAGTTATCAGGCCACAAACATGGCCTCCAGGGACTTGTGTTGGAGACCACTGGACTACATGCTGCTCTATAACACAGTGCTTAAATGTGATGCCGGATAGTTTGAAAGTGGGTGTACACATGGGGTGAAGGTAAGGGAAACGGTTACATGCATAAATTGTAGAATGAGGGACATTCTAGAACAGTGTGCCCAAGAGGTTACACTAGAGTGGAGGAGTAGCCTAGTGGTTAGTGCAGTGGACTTTGATCCTGGGGAACCAAGTTCGATTCACACTGCAGCTCCTTGTGACTCTGGGCAAGTCACTTAACCCTCCATTGCCCTGGTACAAATAACTACCTGAATATATGTAAACCGCTTTGAATGTGGTTGCAAAAACCTCAGAAAGTTGGTATATCAAGTCCCATTTCCCTTTCCCTACTGCAGATTCTAGATGGAATGTTGCTACTATTTGAGGTTCTGTTGCTACTATTGGAGATTCTACATGGAATGTTAATGCTGCTATTCCACTAGCAACATTCCATGTAGAAGCCTGCCCTTGCAGATCAGCAACACGGCTGCGCAGGCTTCTGTTTCTGTGAGTCTGACGTCCTGCACGTACGTGCAGGACGTCAGACTCACAGAAACAGAAGCCTGCGTGGTTGCATTGCTGATCTGCAAGGGCAGGCTTCTACATGGACTGTTGCTAGTGGAGGAGTAGCCTAGTGGCTAGTGCAGCAGACTTTGATCCTGGGGAATTGAGTTCAATTCCCACTGCAGCTCCTTGTGTCTCTGGGCAAGTCACTTAACCCTCCATTGCCCCTGGTACAAAACAAGTACCTGAATATATGTAAACCGCTTTTAATGTAGTTGCAAAAACCTCAGAAAGGCGGTATATCAAGTCCCATTTCCCTTCCCTTTCAACAGAACCTGCGCATCCAGCGCAAAGCGTTTTCTGATGTACTCCCGTTTACCCAGCATTCGGAAGAGCTGCAAACTTTCACACAGTAAGGAAGGATGTGACCTCATTTCCAATCTTTTTGTGATACACGCATGCTTGGGAACGACCCAGAGAGTGAGAAGTCTGCAGCATATACTCCTGCAGAAATCTAGACTGTCAGCATGCGTACCAGAGTCAGGAGATGGATGATATCTGCAATCCTTCATATTCTGTGCAAAATCCTGGGGAGTGTGTGTACATCCTCAGCCAATTTTTTTCCAAAGAATTAGCTGGAATTTAAGCGCTAGAGGTGCTGTATGCATTAAAAGTTAATCAGGTCTCTAAGCAAATGACTCTTAAAGAAAAAGAGGTATCCCTTGGTTTGTGGTCATCCCCCCCCCCCCCCCCCAGTGCTCTCAGGGTGACGTCAGTGTCCTTCCTGTGTCTCTTTATACAAGTGCTGCTCCAGAGATATTGTAACGGTATTCTATATATTCTACGCTGAAAACCCACCTTTTCACCACTGCTTTTGGCTCCTAACCACTACTCAATTACCTCCCCTTGTTCCTTCTCACCCAGTACTTCCCTCGCCCTTAATTGTCTTGTCTGTCTGAATTTTTAGATTGTAAGCTCTATTGAGCAGGGACTGTCTCTCTGTGTCAGGTGTTCAGCGCTGCGTGCGTCTGGTAGCGCTATACAAATGTTAATAATAATAACATTCCATGTAGAAGCTTGCCCTTGCAGATCAGCAACGCGGCCACGCAGGCTTCTGTTTCTGTGAGAAACAGAAGCCTGCGCGGCCGCGTTGCTCATCTGTAAGGGGAGGCTTCTACATGGAATGTTGCCAGTGGAGGAGTGGCCTAGTGGTTAGTGCAGTGGAACATGGAATGTTGCTACTATTGGAGATTCTACACGGAATGTTGCTACTATTGGAGATTCCAGATGGAATGTTTTGGCTCCTAGCCACTACTCAAGTGCCCTCCCATTGTTCCTTCTCACCCAGTACTTCCCTCGCCCTTAATTGTCTTGTCTGTCTGTATTTTTAGATTGTAAGCTCTATTGAGCAGGGACTGTCTCTCTCTATGTCAGGTGTTCAGCGCTGCGTGCGTCTGGTAGCGCTATACAAATGTTAATAATAATAATAACAGATGCTACCTACCTCCAGGACTTTGCCAGTAATGAACTGGTGACAGGACTCACACTTTACGCCGAACAGGACTTGGTAATCCTTTTCACAGTATGGGGCTCCATCCCTGAAGAGAAACCAAAAGCACAATCACTTTCCACACACCAGTGGTCACCTTTGAAACATGCACCACACTGAAGGTGAAATTGGGCTACTGGAGGAAAAGCCCAGCTGATCTGTGACTGCTGAAGATATGCCCATAAGCCTGGAGGAGTTCAGCAAAGTCAGAGACGGTCTAATTGAAGTGTTACAGATGAGACAGGTTGTATCTGTGTACACTTAATACTGGGTGCAGCTAAACTTTAGCAGGAAGCCATCGTGTCCTAATATTACACCAGGAAACCTGGTACATGGGGACTTTAGCATCTGATTACCGGGTAGCTTATTATCAGTGGTGTGCTGGAGCCGGCTCGCACCAGCTCGCAAGAGCCAGTTGTTAAATTTTTTACCATCTTGCGAGGTGGTTCTTCAGGGCGAGTCGGCTCTCCTCCCTCCCTCCCCCGAGCTACAGGGTCCCAGGCTCCGAGTCCAGTGTACATACCTGAATAAGGCAACCACCCTGGTTGTCCAGTGGATTCTTCGGGGCAGGCAGGAAAGATCCCCAGTCTTGCCTGCCCGCTGCCGGCGCTGACCCTCCCCCCGCTGCCGGATCACTCTTTACAAATGACCACCAAGACTTCCAGCGGCGACCTCGCGAGACTTCTGCTGAAGTCTTGGAGCCCACCCTTGTAAGTCTTGGTGGCCATTTTGAAGAGTGATGCAGTAGCGCCGCGGGAGAGTCAGCGCCGGCAGTGGGCAGGAAAGACTGGGGATCTTTCCTGCCTGCCCTGAAGAATCCACTGGACAACCAGGTTGCCTTCTTCAGGTACGTACTGGACTCAGAGACTGGGACCCTGTAGCTCGGGCGGGGTGGGGGCAGAGCAGAAGAGCAGAGCCGGCTTGCCTTGCACCACAGGGGCGGGGCGGGGAGAGAGTACCCAGGCTCTCTCCCTGGCTATAGCCAGCTCTGCAATTTGGGGGGGGCGCAGAGGTGGACTGGGAAGAGAGCCTGTTGTGGGGGGGGGGGGCGCAAAGGTGGACCTGGGAGAGAGCCTGTTGTGGGGGGGGCGCGCAGAGGTGGACCTGGGAGAGAGCCTGTTGTGGGGGGTGGGGGGGCACAGAGGTGGACCGGGGAGAGAGCCTGTTGTGGGGGGGGGCACGCAGAGGTGGGCCGGGGAGAGAGCCTGTTGTGGGGGGGGGCACGCAGAGGTGGACCGGGGAGAGAGCCTGTTGTGGGGGGGGGCACAAAGGTGGACCGGGGAGAGAGCCTGTTGTGGGGGGGGGCACAAAGGTGGACCGGGGAGAGAGCCTGTTGTGGGGGGGGGGGCGCACAGAGGTGGACCGGGGAGAGAGCCTGTTGTGGGGGGGGGGGGGGCGCAAAGGTGGACCTGGGAGAGAGCTTGTTGTGGGGGGGCGCGCAGAGGTGGACCGGGGAGAGAGCCTGTTGTGGGGGGGGGGGCACAAAGGGGGACCTGGGAGAGAGCCTGTTGTGGGGGGGGGGGGGCACAGAGGTGGACCGGGGAGAGAGCCTGTTGTGGGGGGGGGACGCAGAGGTGGACCGGGGAGAGAGCCTGTTGTGGGGGGGGGCACAAAGGTGGACCGGGGAGAGAGCCTGTTGTGGGGGGGGGCGCACAGAGGTGGACCGGGGAGAGAGCCTGTTGTGGCAGGGGGGCGCGCAGAGGTGGACCGGGGAGAGAGCCTGTTGTGGGGGGGGGGGCACAAAGGTGGACCGGGGAGAGAGCCTGTTGTGGGGGGGGGGGGGGCACAGAGGTGGACCGGGGAGAGAGCCTGTTGTGGGGGGGGGGCACAAAGGTGGACCGGGGAGAGAGCCTGTTGTGGGGGGGGGGGGGCGCACAGAGGTGGACCGGGGAGAGAGCCTGTTGTGGCAGGGGGGCGCGCAGAGGTGGACCGGGGAGAGAGCCTGTTGTGGGGGGGGGCACAAAGGTGGACCGGGGAGAGAGCCTGTTGTGGGGGGGGGGCGCAAAGGTGGACCTGGGAGAGAGCCTGTTGTGGGGGGTGGGGGGGCACAGAGGTGGACCGGGGAGAGAGCCTGTTGTGGGGGGGGCACGCAGAGGTGGACCGGGGAGAGAGCCTGTTGTGGGGGGGGGCACAAAGGTGGACCGGGGAGAGAGCCTGTTGTGGGGGGGGGGCGCGCAGAGGTGGACTGGGGAGAGAGCCTGTTAAAAATTTACCAGCACACCACTGCTTATTATCATCACAAAAGGCCGGCCCAACCATTAGGCAAGACTTGGCAGCCGCCTAGAGCAGCAGCTTCCGGGGGATGGACAACAGCAGCTGCAGTTAAAGCAAAACAATAGGTCCTGACAGCTACACAAACTCAAACAACCCACAACGTGTGCTATATATATATATATATATGTACAGACACACACACACATGGTGTCTGGGAAAACAGGACCCCTTACATAGTTTCAAAATATTTTACTATTGTTTAAACATTTAGTACCACCTCCATTAGGAAACGCCCTTAGCAAATGCTTTGTGCCATGTGCCATGTGCCTTATTTTGTCACAAAAATTTAATTGCAACTTTATCTTCTTTGCTAAAACGGATCTTAATGGTCAGTTCCTGAATGGCATTATTTTGAAAAGAAGGACCATTAATTTTTTACTGCATCTTGCAGCAATACCTGTTAATTTTGGGGTTATTCGGAAAAATGTTAGGGGTCCCATTTTTTCTACACACACACACACAGATATAGATAGATAGATAGATAGATAGACATACACATACAGAGAGAGAGAGAGAGAACAAACCAACCAGAAAGCAAAAGCCATAGATATATTTTGCCCATTAACTCTTCCAAGCCAGAAACCAACATCTAACCCCCTGATCCCTACCCCACCTTCCCTTCCCTCTCTCCCCCAAGAACGGTTCTGTTAATAACAAATAAGATGGATGATGAGCAAATATTAAAGAGAAAAAAAAAATTTAAGAGTAATTCAACAATTAAGTAACCGACTTCTGGCCCTGAGGTGTAAAGGTCTGCAAAAAGGGCTCCCAAACATGACAAAAACGTTTGCCCAGCGCATCGGAAAAGTCGTGCACTTGGAGCCTATCTATTCGCATTTGATAAGTCATGTAGGAGCGCCAACGCTATCTCGGCTGAATATTAGCGTACAGCAGGGCCGGCGAGACACTGAGCCGGGACCAGGGCAGGGCCCCCCTCCCCCCCCAAGATCTTCGCCGCTGCCTCCCTCTCCCCCCAGGATCACCACTGCCAACCTTGGGGCTGGCAGGGATTCCGAAGCCCCGCCAGCGGAAGACCCCAGTGCTGCTCTTCACTCCATGCCTGTCCAACTCCTGCTTCTTTTCTTCTCTTGTTGCACATGCTCTGTTTCAACCGAGCACGTGCCTGAGGGGAAAAGCAGCCGCTCGGCAGCACGGCGGTAGATAGAGGTGAGAGAAGAGCAGCGCTGGAGGGGGGCCCAGCGTCGGAGTTTTCTCTCTCCCGCTCCTGTCAGGATGCAATCAGGAGCAGGAGAGAGAGAGAGACCCTTCGCCAGTCCCCCCTTGGAGGGTGGGAACAGGGAATTTTGCCCCCCCCCGCCCCCCCTCTCGGCAGCCCTGGCACTCAGCAGCTAGCTGGTCAGCGCTGATATTCAGCATCTGGCCGGCTAAGTTCGGTGGCCAAATCGGGCCGCCCAAATAGCAGGCCTATTTTTGGCCACTATGAACTTAGCCGGCCAGCAGCACTGAATATTACGAAGTTAATTTGATGAGTTCAGAACTTAGTCCCATGAAGAAGATTTTATAAAAGTGAAACAGAGAGCCCCACTGGGTACAAGAATTTAGAGCTAAGTGCTTCCTATATCTGTCTAACGTTTGGACGTATTGAAAAATCCCAGTAAGGATTTGAATTATTTAAAGAAGTTTGAGTGCACAGTATACAAAAGTTGAAATAAAACGTTTTGAAGGGAGGTTTTTTTTAGATCGATGAGAAGAATGGAGTCCGATATACGTTGGCACTAAGATTTCCTTGCCTGCTGCCAAGTTGCGACATTTCAGGTCTGTTTCCTGCTTTTTAAGATTTTTAAATAGGATATTTTTGGTCCTGTTTACTAAGGTGCGTTAGTGTTTTTAGCGAGCCTACACTTAGCGCACACACTAACCATGTAGGCACCTATAGGGATACTGTAGGCACGTACACGGTTAACGTGCGCTAAAAATGTTAACGCACCTATAACGCTGCTGAAGTTTTGCTATGTTGTTGTAATGAAACCTTTGTTAGGCCAGAGGAGGCAGGGCCGCCGAGAGGGGGGGGCAAAATTCCCCAGGCCCGGCAGCGGGGACAGGCCGCCGGCGCTGCAGTCCTCGGTCTCACCTGCTCCGGGCCCCCTTCATTCAAAGCGGCAGTCGCAGATTGCCTCTCTTCTGTCCTTCCCTCTCTGTGTCCCGCCCTCACGGAAACCAGAAGTTACATCAGATGAGGGCGGGACACGGGGAGGGAAGCCCAGAAGAGACGCGATCCACGACTGCCGCTTTGAATGAAGGGGGCCCGGAGCTGTGGAGGCAGGCAGGTGAGACCGCGGACTGCAGCGGTGAGGAGAGCGGCGGGGGGGGGGGGGGGGGGGGGGCAGTGGCGGGGGGCCGAGGCGGGGCGGCCTTGTCTCGGGCCCGGCCCAGTCTCTCGGCAGCCCTGAGAGGAGGCACTGAGACATGCCAGCAGTCTTTGCTGGCTCCGCAAGGCCCAGTGCAACACGCAGTGCTCGGATCTCACACTGTCAGGTCCAGCACACGTTTCTGTTGCTGCAGGCTCCCAGTGCACAGTTCTAACATTACAGGCACCTACATGAGCTTTTCATGTGCTCGGCAGGGTGCAGAGCTGTAAGAGGAGGTGCTTACTTGCTGATGTATTCCCCAGTGAGAAGCTTGCCACAGGCTTTGCATTTAAAGCACCCCAAGTGCCACTGTCTGTCCAGAGCGAGTAAGGCTTGTCCAGTTTTAATGTCTCTTCCACAGCCAGCACAGCCTGAAACAAAACACATTGACAACATACACTTTTAAAATCATTTGTAAAGTGCCTGACTTAAGACAAAAAGCCTGCTTTACGCTACAAAATGAGAAAAATCCCTTCAAATCTGACACCCAAGTGGTTGCACAAGTAGTTCCCAAACCGGGTCCTGGAGGCGCCCCAGCCAGCCAGGTTTTCAGGATACCCACAGTGAATATTCATGAGAGAGCTTTGCATGCAGTGGAGGCAGTGTATGCAAATCTCTCTCAGGAATATTCATGGTGGATATTGTGAAAACCTGACTGGCTGGGGTGCCTCCAGGACCAGGTTTGGGAACCACTGGATTACACAATAAAACCCTAAAAAAACAAAGAAGACGACGCCCAGCATGGTGCAGTACTGAGGGATGTGCTGGGTGTCACAGCAGAATAATGATGGATGCAGAATTTATTTACCGCCTTTTTGAAGGAATTCACTCAAGGCAATGTACAGTAAGAATAAATCAAACATGAGCAATAGGCAATTACAGCAGTAAAAATATTAAAATAATAACACAAAGTATTGGCATAGTATAATACTTGCAATGTCAACACAATACATAATACAACATTATAATTGATAGTGAAGGGTAAAGCAAAGATGTAGCATATAGATAGGTAAGAGAGTAGGAGGAGTTAGAGAGTAAGGTGACTGATTTAAAGAAAGTTGCACATGAGGTCAGAGAGATGGTTAAATATTATCTCAGCTAGGGTAGGAGTGGATAAACATGTCCTGCTGCAGTATGTATGGCAGTGTGTATAGCGCTAAAGCAGGGTGTCAGTGTGTGGAGTGCAGAAGGCTAAGCTAAAAGCCCACCTTTTTGATGCTGCTTTTAACGCCTAACCCTTGTTCCCTTGTTCAGAACCCTTATTTTACCATCCTCACTTTAATATTCCCTTATCTCTTGTTTGTCCTGTTTGTCTGTCCTAATTAGATTGTAAGCTCTGTCGAGCAGGGACTGTCTCTTCACGTTCAAGTGTACAGCGCTGTGTACGTCTAGTAGCGCTTCAGAAATGATAAGTAGTAGTAGTCTTTGGGATTTCGGAATCTTGCTTCTCTTTGGGATTCCGGAATCTTGCTACTCTTTGGGATTCCGAAATCTTGCTACTCTTTGTCCTTATCTCTTACTTGTCCTGTTTGTCTGTCCTAATTAGATTGTAAGCTCTGTCAAGCAGGGACTGTCTCTTCATGTTCAGGTGTACAGCGCTGCGTACATCTAGTAGCGCTTTAGAAATGATAAGTAGTAGTAGTGTTTGGGATTTCAGAATCTTGCTACTTTTGGGATTCTGCATGGAATCTTGCTACACTTTGGGATTCCGGAATCTTGCTACTCTTTGTGCTTATACCTTATTTGTCCTGTTTGTCTGACTTGATTAGATTGTAAGCTCTGTCGAGCAGGAACTGTCTCTTCTTGTTCAAGTTACAGCGATGCGTACGTCTAGTAGTGCTATAGAAATGATAAGTAGTAAGTAGTCTTTGGGATTCCGGAATCTTGCTACTCTTTGGGATTCCGGAATCTTGCTACTCTTTGTCCTTATGCCTTATTTGTCCTGTTTGTCCTAATTAGATTGTAAGCTCTGTGGAGCAGGGACTGTCTCTTCATGTTCAGGTGTACAGCGCTGCGTACGTCTAGTAGTGCTATAGAAATGATAAGTAGTAAGTAGTCTTTGGGATTCCGGAATCTTGCTACTCTTTGGGATTCCGGAATCTTGCTACTCTTTGTCCTTATCTCTTATTTGTCCTATTTGTCTGTCCTAATTAGATTGTAAGCTCTGTGGAGCAGGGACTGTCTCTTCATGTTCAGGTGTACAGCACTGCGTACGTCTAGTAGCGCTATAGAAATGATGAGTAGTAGAGTAGTAATGCTGCCAGTAGGTGCAGCACTGAAAGAAACGTAGTGTGTCAGAGCAGTGTCTTAGCAAGAAGGCAGGGCATTATGGCTGAGACCCAACCAATGCTAAATGTAGAAAGAGCCAAAGAAACACTGAGGCCCTGATGCTCAGAGGCAAACGCTGGAACCAGAGACCATTAGTGCTGGACTAGCGCCCCTGTTTGCCGGTGCACCACGGTCAAAGGCCCCCCACCGCAGGGAATAACGAGCATGCTGAGGGAATGCAAGTCGCATTCAAATCACATTTAAATGAGGTCATTCCCCATTCCCCCCTCATGCTTGAAAAACAACACAGTAAAACTAGGGCACTCTTACCGCAGGAAACCCTAAGCCAGCTCGGAGCTGGCGTTAGGGTTTCTGCCGAAGCAAGGAAGCCTCAGCAGCGGGAAAGAGGGTGACCGTCTTTAAATCCCCACCATGCCCGTTGGATACATACAATGAAGGTGGCTCTGGTTTTGTGCAGTTCGGGATCCTTCGGGTCACGGCTCAGATAGGGACTTGCTTCTCGCTTGGGATGCCTCTCATTTGAAATAGGTTGGAATTGGGACTCCTAGGATTAGGAGGGGTATTTTTTCCTTTCCGATTGGAATGAAGTTCTTGTTTTATATGTATGATCTGTAGAAACCCATAACTACTACTACTACAAATCATTTCTATAGCGCTACCAGTCGTACGCAGCGCTTCACAATTGAACATGAAGAAAACAGTCCCTGCTCAGAAGAGCTTACAATCTGAATCAAGACAGACAGACAGGACAAAAAAGGGATAAGGGTAGGACAGACAGATAGGACACAAAGGAAAAAGGGACTATTGAAGAGAGGAAGACAAGATAAAGGTTACGAGCAGGTGACGTTAGGAATTAAAAGCAGCATCAAACAGGAAGGCCTTTAGCCTAACAAGAAGGGAAATAGAAATTTTGGCAGTAACAACAGACTCACCAAACTCTGGGGGAAGGAGCTGTTCAGAAGCAGTACAAGAAGGGTGCACGTGTGCTAGGCACATCCCCCCCCCCCCCCCTTTTACTTCCCAATGCTCAGTGCTTACAGCACACATAAAATTTGCATGCCATTAGTACTGAGCATTGCAGTGGCGTTCCTAGGGGGGCTGACACCCGGGGGGGAACACCGATGCACCCAGCCCCATGTGCAGCGCCCCCCCCCGAGTGCACGCCGCTGGGGGGGTGCCGCGCGCGCCTGTCCTTCGTTCGTTCCATGCTCCCTCTGCCCCGGAACAGGAAGTAACCTGTTCCGGGGCAGAGGGAGCATGGAACGAAGGAAGGACAGGGGCGCGCAGCACCCCCCCCCCCCCCAGCAGCGTGCACCTGGGGCGGACCGCCCCCACCACGACCCCCCCCCCCCTTGGTACGCCACTGGAGCATTGGAAAGTTTGGGTGGTATTCTGGAGTTTTGCTTTCAGAGTTGCTAACTCCAGACACCGTTCCTTTTACCTTGCTGCACACCATATGCCTGGGATAGACTTCCTGAGCCGGTACGTCAAGCTCCATCTCTGGCCGTCTTCAAATCTAGGCTGCTTTTAATTCCTAACCCATGTTTTATCATTCCCACCTTACTAATTCCCTTATCTCTTATTTGTCCTGTTTGTCTGTCTTGATTAGCTTGTAAGCTCTGTCGAACAGGGACTGTCTCTTTATATCCAGTGTACCGCGCTGCGTACGTCTAGTAGCGCTTTAGAAATGAAAAGTAGTAGTAAGTGGAGACTGCTCAGAGTTGGTGGATTGACTCAGGGCAGCAAAAAGTTTCACAGACACCAATTACAGTGCAATAAATGACGTTTTCCTTGCACAAAGACTATCTGAATTTAAGAAAGCGTGGGGCAAGCACGTGGGATCTCTTACAGAAAGAGAGAGTAAATGGTATGGATGGGAAGACTGCATAAGCTGTATGGCCTTTATCTGCCGTCTTGTTTCTATATGGAAGAGCAAAATGATAAGGAGGATGGAAAGCTTCTCATTTCGGGAAAGGCTAAAGAGGTTAAGGCTCTTCAGCATGGAAAAGAGACGGCTAAGGGGGATATGATTGACGTCTACAAAATCTTGAGTGGTATAGAACGGGTAAAAGTGATTTTTCACTCATTTAAAAAGTACAAAGACCAGGGGACACACAATGAGATTACATGGAAATTCTTTTAAAACAAATAGGAGGAAATATTTTTTTTCACGCTTAGAATAGTTAAGCTCTGGAACTCGTTGCCGGAGGATCTGGTAACAGAGGTTAGCGTATCTGGGTTTAATAAAGGTTTGACAAGTTCCTGGAGGAAAAGTCCATAGTCTGCTACTGAGATAGACATGGGGGAGACCACTGCTTGCCCTGGGAATGGTAGCACGGAATGTTGCTACTCCTTGGGATTCCGGAATCTTGATACTCTTTGGGATTCTGTCAGGTACTTGTGACCTGGATTGGCCACTGCTGGAAGCAGGATACTGGGCTAGATGGACCATCGGTCTGACCCAGTATGGCTATTCTTATGTTCAATCATTGTAATAGGACTAGAAAACAGGTGGGTAACATGCATCATCACTGCTAGAAACATACATGAGATTCCCATGAAAGATGTGTTGTATGTGCCAGATTATCAGGGAAAGCTCTCCACAGAGTGGATGAACACAAAATCCCATGGGGTAAAGATACAGAAAAACAAAGTGGGAAGTGGACCAATGACTTCAGGACCCTGAGACTATGATGGTATATAAAGGAGTAAACTTTATTGCAGACTCGACACAGTACTGTGTTTCGGCCACAGGCCTGCCTCAGGAGTCTAGAGCGATGCAAAAAAATATATCCAATACTGGTTGGTCTGACATGGCCGTGTTTCACCCAAAGGTTGTGTCAGGGGTAAAACTAAGAGGGGTTTAATCACACTATACCTCTTTTACTACTTATAATGAAACCACCTAAAAGCCCTACAAATTTGTCAGTTTCGTGAAACAAACGGCTTTCAACTCGCAACTAATTGCTGGGACTCGGAGGGAAAGAAGTTAGTGAAAGGATTGTAACAGCACTGCCACACTTTCTCTTCTACCCCCTAAAACGAGTTGGTTTCCAAGTAGGACGTAAATTAGTTGTAATTTTTTAATCTTATTATATATCTGTTGTATTATGTTAAATACTGTTTTGTTCTTAATTTATTGTTTGTGTTTGATGTAGACCCCTGACGCAGGCACTGTGCGCAGAAACACGGCTCGTGTCGGGTCTTGAAGACTATTCTTTAAAAGTGTACGATTAAAGAATTATGTCCCCTTTTTTTGAGGCCCCTGGTGCTGTTTTTTTGATGAATGAATTGAGGCAGACTACCACACACTGGAAAAATACACAAACCAGAAGGCAGAAAGTTACATTGAATGGCAAACAGTGCTGTTTGTTGGCAAAGCGAAATATGAAAACGCCAGACCCTTAAGAGAAAAACTACACTGGCTTCCACTAAGAGAGCGCATTACGTTCAAGGTCTGCACTCTGCTTCATACGATCATACACGGTGAAGTTCCGGGATATATGTCAGACCTTATAGCCTTGTAGCGCTATAGAAGCGATAAGTAGTAGTAGTAGTAGTAAATCATCACGCACGTTCCTGAACCTTCACTACCCCAGCTGCAAAGGAGTGAAATATAAATTAACATATGCATCCAGTTTCTCCTATATAAGCACGCAAATGTGGAATGAATTACCTAAATCAATACAAACAACACACGGCATAAATAATTTCCGTAAATTATTGAAAACTAACCTATTCAAAAAACTATACTACAATAATCCATCCTAAATACCAGTTAACAAAATTTACACCGAATCTTCACTAAACGTAATTCTGTACTTCCCGATTGTCCATACTAATTTAACAAGATTGAAGTTTAATATTCCTGATTGTTCATGTTAATCACGATTGAAGTTAATCCAACACCTTTATTTCTGATTATGAAAATGCACTTTCTGTAACTGTATACCTAATCCTCTCTGTCTCCTTCACCTTAAATATGTATTTCTCTTCCAGAATTGGTGATCACCATTACAGAAAAATGTAAGCCACATTGAGCCTGCAAATAGGTGGGAAAATGTGGGATACAAATGCTACAAATAAATAAATAAACCCTCTACAAATTAAAAATGCAGAGCAGCTTTGAAAAACTTATACAAAGGATATGCAGAAAATATGAAACAATATACACAAATGTGATGTTCGGGAAACGGCGTACTATCCCAGTGTTACAATGTTTACAAAATAGAGTTTAGCGCATATTTTTTTCGGTGCTCCATGTGGGCCAATCATGGGAATGGATACTTTGCAACCCTCACTGAGGATTACTCCAGGTACAGAAAGGCTTGAATCACAACATGAAACATCAGACGAACTCAAGGAGTTTGTGGCTGCACCAAACATGTTCCTACAAAAACCTGAAATCAGCCACACTGACAAGGCGAATCGAGCATCAGCCCACTGGATTCTACATTCCTAAGCAAAACGGCATTGGAGAAACGGAAAACCACACACTGGTATAATGGGAACGAGCGTGTTGCTAGATACCAGCCTTCTGTGCGTCAGCTGGCATTTTGCAACTTCGGACCTACAATACGGAATTCAGGACCTCAGGAATTTTGAACTGAGCCAAACTATTCCACTTTCCATACAGCGATTAAGGCTTAGTGTCAGGCTCCAGTTCAGGCATGCTGATTGTGAAGGATATTCACTTAGAGGAAACAGTGAGCCCAAACAGAACTGTAACTGATCTTGCAATTATTGGGGCTGAGGGTGATCTCTGAAGCAGATATAAAGTTATTTTGTGTGAGATTTTTGCTAGAGACACCATCTCCTCTGCCGTCTCCCATACATACAGAGCAAAAACAAAGGGTCCCCAGCATTTGAGTGAAACTCCCTTACATGGTAGATAGGCCCTGCCCAGTGCATCTCAGGATGCACTGCACAGGGCTAGGCACTGCCATTTTGAAGATTTCAGTGCCCAGAGGCATGAGCAAATGGGGTTTGCTCTTGTCTTGTATGAGGTATGGAGGTAGGGAGTTGGCTTCTGTTAGACCAACCGGGTATTTTTTTGTGAAGGAGGACGGGGGACCACTTGATTACCAGAGCAATTTTTTTAGCTTGAGGAGAGGGGAGGGGGGCTGTAGGGGGCCATCAGGGTATTTTTTTTTATTTGGGGAAGGGGGTTGGGTCAGGAGGGGGGGGGTCAGTTATGTGGGGGTAGGGTGGGTGGCACCAAAGATATGTTTTTTTGTTGAGAGGGGTCTGGAAGAAGTGTCGGGTTGGGAGGTAAGGGGTAAGGGGCCAATGGGTACTACGGCATGCCTATGTTAAATGTCAACCCTTCTGTCAGTGCCTGAGCCAATCATCGCTCGGACACTAATTAGAAAGTTGATATTTTGCGCTAAGCTGCAGATTACTGCTGCTATTTTAACATGGCAGTAATTGGCATGCTCATTAATTTGAGCATGTTGTGGCTATTTTTTAGGACTTTACAGTGAACCTTTGAGCATTGGCCCCCATGTCTCTGTTTAGACCAGCTAGTTTGGAACCTATGGCCTAGAAGTGGTATGAAATAAATTGCAGTACTGCCTAGAGCCACTAGATGGAAGCATCATCTTGCCAAACCCTCATACACTTTTATAAAGACACAAGATCCTTATCTTATTATTGAAATACTAGACAATTCTGAGATGGAAAAAAAAAACCCTGAATATACGAAGAAAAAAAAACATCTGAAATTGAGAAGACTATAGATAACAATTCATTCTGGAACTTGAACATAGCCAGATAAAGGCACAGGCAAACTTTAGGGGGGGGGCACTGTTAGATGTGCCTATTCAGGGGATCACGACTGATATGCTCAGGAGGAGTGCCAGCAGATATCTCTCTGTGGTAACACAGCTGCAGCCCAACAGAAAGAGGAGAGAGGGCGGGTCAGAGATGCTGCCAAGGCCTACCACATTCTTTCTGTCTCTCCTTCCCCTGCCACCATCCACTGTCCTTCAGCTGGAACAAGGTTTTGATGGAAAGACACACCTAGCCACTCAGGTTTTCAGGATACCCTCAATGAATATTGCATAGAATGGAGGTAGCACATGCAAACGTATCTTGTGCATATTTATTGTGGGTATCCTGAAAACCTGGATGGTTAGGTGTGTCCTGAGGACTGGGTTGACAGATTTCTTTTCAATCCAGTTCTCAGGGACCCACCTGGCAGGTCAGGTTTTCAGGATATCCACAATGAATATGCATGAGTGATAGAATGCACATCTGTAGCCTTTTGCCTATTCTATTGCCCACCAGGTAAAATAACCGCTGACCAGTGGCGTTCCTAGGTCGGCTTCCACCCGGGGCAGATCACCGCTGCGCACCCCCCCCCCCCCCCCGGGTGCAACGGTGTCCGTCCCGCAGGGTGCAGCACGACACCCCCCCCTGGTGCCATGACACCCCCCGGCACGATGACACCCCCCCAGCGCGATGACACCCCCTGGCGCATCAACCCCCCCCCCCCCCCCGAGTGCATTCTTAGCTGCAGAGAGCAGCCGCGTGGCTGTCGGCTCCGCTGGCTCCCTCTGCCCCAGAACAGGAAGTAACCTGTTCCAGGGCAGAGGGAGCAGGGAACCAGCGGAGCCGACAGGCGCGCGGCTGCTCTCTGCACCCCTCCAGCAGCACGCACCCGGGGCGGACAGCCCCCACCGCCCCGCCCTTGCTACACCACTGCCGTTGACTGTTCACCATTCTTAGAATTTCTATCAACTTTACCAACTGATCTCCAGAAAGTATGCATATTAGGTGACTTTAATGTGCCAGGTGAACTACCTATCGATGAATTATCGCTACAACAAAGATCATTGAAACTAATATTAGAGCAACTTCAAATTAGATAAATTGTGAAAGACTCTACACACACAGTAGGTCGCATATTAGACCTAGTCAGGGCTTTTTTTGTGCCGGTACGCACCAGTACGGCGTACCGGCACCTTTTTTCCCCCGGCGAGTCCTGCACCAGATCACTCCCCTACTTACTGTTTTTTCAAAGACTCGGCAGCGCGAATGTTGCTGGCAGCGAGCGATTGAGAGAGGCTGGCAGCATCAGAGCTTCCCTTTGCAAGTCCCGCCTATGTGGAAACAGGAAGTTGAAACAAAGTAGGCAGGACTCGCAGAGGGAAGCTCCGACGCTGCCAGCCTCTCTCAATCGCTGCCTGCACCGTTCGCGCTGCCGAATCCAATGCTGGCAGCCTTTCTTTATTCCTTCGTAGCAGGCAGGCAGTGGAGAAGGAGGACAGGCTGGGGAAAGAAGAATCGATAGAAGGGGAGGGCAGGGGAGAGAAGAGAGTTGCTGGACATCGATGTAAGGGGAGGGCAGGGGAGAGAGGAGAATCGCTGGACATGGATGGGAGGGGAGGGCAGGGCAGGGGAGAGAGGAGAAATCGCTAGACATGGATGGGAGGGGAGGGCAGGGGGAAAGAGGAGATTCGCTGGACATGGTTGGGAGGGGAGAGAGGAGACATACTGGACATGAATGGAAGGGGGGGTCAGGGAAGAGAAATTCGCTGGACATGGAGGGGAGGGCAGGGGAGAGAGGAGAATCGCTAGACATGGATGGGAGGGGAGGGCAGGGGAGAGAGGAGATTCGCTGGACATGGATGGGAGGGCAGGGCAGGGGAGAGAGGAGAAATCGCTAGACATGGATGGGAGGGGAGAGAGGAGACATACTGGACATGAATGGAAGGGGGGTCAGGGAAGAGAAATTCGCTGGACATGGAGGGGAGGGCAGGGGAGAGAGGAGAATCGCTAGACATGGATGGGAGGGGAGGGCAGGGGGAGAGAGGAGATTCGCTGGACATGGATGGGAGGGGAGGGCAGGGGAGAGAGGAGAATCGCTAGACATGGATGGGAGGGGAGGGCAGGGGAAAGAGGAGAAATCGCTAGACATGGATGGGAGGGGAGAGAGGAGACATACTGGACATGAATGGAAGGGGGGTCAGGGAAGAGAAATTCGCTGGACATGGAGGGGAGGGCAGGGGAGAGAGGAGAATCGCTAGACATGGATGGGAGGGGAGGGCAGGGGGAGAGAGGAGATTCGCTGGACATGGATGGGAGGGGAGGGCAGGGAAGAGAGGAGAATCGCTAGACATGGATGGGAGGGGAGGGCAGGGCAGGGGAGAGAGGAGAAATCGCTAGACATGGATGGGAGGGGAGAGAGGAGACATACTGGACATGAATGGAAGGGGGGGTCAGGGAAGAGAAAATCGCTGGACATGGATGGGAGGGGAGGGCAGGGGAGAGGAGAATAGTTGGACATGGATGGGAGGGGAGGGCAGGGGAGAGAGGAGATTCGCTGGACATGGATGGGAGGGGAGGGCAGGGAAGAGAGAATTGCTGGACATGGACGGTTCTGGCCAGCTGTTGCGCCGCCGTCAAAATAGATCGCCGGCGATCTATTTCGCTGGCGATGTTCGATTATGCCCCTCCACGTTTCTCTTAGTAACATTTACAGAGGATTTTGTTTGGTTCCGTGTCCAGCACTGCTCCTCTTGTTTAGCATTTATATTCTTGCAATGGTCTTTTTATATTCTTTGGATATCAGGTTTCCTTCTGTTCTGTCGTACGTGGAAATGAATAGACTGTTGTCTAATATTTTCCAGCCAAATTCGTAAATTGTAGAAATAAAAAGTTACAAAAAAAAAAAGAACTCTGAGTTGTCTGAATGGAAGGCACTATTTAACCCAACCTGTTTTGGTCCCACCTGTCGAGTCAGAACATGATGATTTGGGTCAGTTAGAGGAAATCTGAACGCAACATTCAAACCACGAAGACATAGGCAAGCTGCAGCTTGAGAATTTCAGTGCAAAAAGAGATTTCCAATTACAACTTGATTCGAAATCCAGACCTAAGTCAGAATCTGAACAGGTCTACCTAAGCAGGTCTACGTAAGCCACATCGAGCCTCCAAATAGGTGGGAAAATGTAGGACACAAACGTAACAAATAAATAAATAAATAAAAAACACAGTGTTGTCTGAATGAGGTACCCGTCTCCCCTATATTAGGGCTGAGCCCCTGCCCCAGCCTGTCTCAGCACTGAGAATTCACTGCAGAATCAGCACACTCTCTGCAGGTCTGGCAGACACTCCCCTGTGCCCTGAGATCTCATGTGTTGGCTTTTCATCTCTCCTGTCAGCACTGTGCATCACTCTGGAGAAACAAAGTTATGGCTCTCAGACAAATGGCTTTATAGGCAACAAGCCAAACATTACACAATCCCAGACGGATGGAAAGAGAGAGAGACAGATCGAACGTAGGCAAGAGGATGAAGGGATCTGTAGGAAAGGAGAAATGGGCCGCAGGATTTCGAGAGAAGTTGAAAAAGTGAGCATAGAGCGAAAGATGATCGGCACAGGAACAGAGAAAGGGACAGAAAGTGGAGGAAACTACAGAGAGGCCTAGATGTTGAAACCGCCTCCACTGCTAAATTTTCAGAGCTGCTGCAGTACTGTTCAGGGGCGTAGCTGGGTGGGGCCACGGGGGCATGGGCCCCCGCAGATTTAGCCCTGGCCCTCCTGCTTTCACCCCCGCCCCTCCCCGCCACATTCAACCCCCCCCCTCCCACCACTGCCAATCCCGCCAGCCAAAGTCCTCTTCAGCGCCAGTCTCCGGTGTGTTGCTGATCTGGATTCTGTTTCTGTGAGTCCTGATGTCCGACGTCAGGACTCACAGAAACAGAATCCAGATCAGCGAACGCGCTGGACTCAGAGACCGGCGCTGAAGGGGACTTCGGCTGGCGGGGATTGGGGACCCCTGCCAGCATAGGTACCTGACGGTGGCGGGGGGGGGGGGTATTGGCGGGGGGGGGGGGTCAAACGTGGTGGGTAGGTCGGTGGCGCCAGGGGGAGGGCTAAAATGTGCTCCTTCACCTTGGGTTCTGGACCCCCCCTCCCGCCGAAGTCTGGCTACGCCCCGGTACTGCTGCTGTTTCCTATCTCTTACCTGTCTTGCGCAGTAGGACTGCCCCGCAATAGCGCCAGTTCCTGGATAGACATTCAGTACAGGTCAGTGAGCCTCTGAGCCCCACCCCTGGCTAGGGTTGCCAACTTCTTGAAAGAGAAAAACCTAACACCTGTCACTTCCCTGCCCCATTCCTTGCCTCACCCATGTCCAACCTCCTGGCCCACGCCCAACAAATAACAGCAGCGAGAGCAGAGTGCAGGATTCGCCACACCGAGGACAGGGTAGCGGTAGTAGAAGAGGTTGTACTCTTCAGGCCCCATTGAGCCATATCTCCCCCTCTGCAATCCCTCAACATACATATGCTTCCCCCCATTACAGTATTGAATCCAAAAATATATTACTGCATCCACAGAACCACTCAGTCCCTCCCCAACAACTGGTGCAGGACATAGCTAGGGCATTTTCCAATAAAATTTGCCATGCTGAGATTATAGTACAAACAAATATTTTTAAACAGCAACATAAACCCTCTCAGTATCAGGAGCCTATCCTGCCCAGTTACCCCACTTTGAATGTCTACCCCACTGGTCTCAGGCACTCAGTAAGACATAATGTCCTCTCAGGGTGCCAAGACGTAGGTGCTGCATGCAGAAATTCATTAGCCTCCCTGTGTGCCTGTGCGTACAGATGTTTCCAAGGACACTGGGCAGGTTTGTACAAACTCTCTTCTGTTCTGGTATTCCGGCAGCAACAGGAGTGCTCAGAGCAGGGTCCTAAGAGCCAGCAGAGGGGCTGGGGTGAGGGGAAAGAGGTCGCTGGGCTCTGCCACTAGCATACCTCTCATTTTTTCCATGCTCAGGTCACTGTTGCTCTCTCACGTCTAATCACTGGCTTCAAGAGAAGAGAATAAACAATCTCTCCTAACGAGACGGATTAGAGAGAATAATTATTCCAGCTCAGATACTGGAGAACAAGTGCCCAGGCACTCAGCAGCTCAGCTCCGGCTCTGATAGCAACGGAAAAACTGAAGGTGCTGAACGATGCAGCTGGAGCTCTCCCAGTCCTGACTGGCAGCTTGGCCTTCTTCCCAATAAGGAGCGGAAAGGCTTCAAAGCATCAAGGGTGGACTTGGAGGTGATGTTTCTATATTTCTAGCAGGAGGGCTTAGTTAACCCAAAGGTACATAAAACCAAAAGAAAAGTGGACTTCAGAATAAGACCAAAGCAGACTACAACAAAGTTGATGAACAGATATGAAAGGTATTAATCCGCAAACGAACCTTTTCCGGAGGTGCGAAGGCGGTAGAACGAGAGGACATGAAATGAGATTGAAGGGGGGGGCAGACTCAAGAAAAATGTCAGGAAGTATTTCTTCACGGAGAGAGTGGTGGATGCTTGGAATGCGCTCCCGCGGAAGGTGGTGGAAATGAAAATGATAACGGAATTCAAACATGCGTGGGATAAACAAAGGAATCCTGTTCAGAAGGAATGGATCCTCAGGAGCTTAGCCGAGATTGGGTGGCAGAGCTGGTGGAGGGAGGGGGGGATAGTGCTGAGCAGACTTATACGGTCTGTGCCAGAGCCGGTGGTGGGAAGTGGGGCTGGTGGTTGGGAGGCGGGGATAGTGCTGGGCAGACTTATACGGTCTGTGCCAGAGCCGGAGGTGGGACTGGTGGTTGGGAGGCGGGGATAGTGCTGGGCAGACTTATACGGTCTGTGCCAGAGCTGGTGGTTGGAGGCGGGGCTGGTGGTTGGGAGGCGGGGATAGTGCTGGGCAGACTTGTACGGTCTGTGCCCTGAAGAGGACAGGTACAAATCAAGGTAGGTTCTATACACAAAAAGCAGCACATATGAGTTTATCTTGTTGGGTCTTTTTCTGCCGTCATCTACTATGTTACTTTGTTTATACTTGTGCTAGTATTTTGTCCCATTGCTAATTTAAGTGTATTATCTTTTCTCTTTTCTTCTATTTATTTTATTGTTCCTATATACAGTAGAATCTGGCACTGGGAACTGGAACCTTAGTTTTGGGATTTTTTTTCTCCACGTCACTTCTTTTTCCTTTTATAATCACACCTTAAGTTAGTGGTGGGTGGGCAATCAGGGTTGTCCAACCTCAGTCCTCACGGGCCACTATCCAATCAGGACATACGAACAAGAGTAGCCATACTGGGTCAGACCAATGGTCCATCTGGCCCAGTATCTTGTTTCCAACAGTGGCCAAACCAGAAACCCCAAACTGTGGAAACATTCCATGCTACAAACGGGTTTTCAGGATTTCCCCAGTGAATATTGCATGAGATCTATTTGCATGCAAAGCCTCCACTGTATGCAAATAGATCTCATTCATATTCATTGGGGAAATCCTGAAAGCCTGACCTGGCGAGGGCCGAGGTTGGACACCTCTGATTGTAAGGTTTCTCAGTGGCATACATTGATACCTGTGGATACTTTCTCCGTGCTCTGTTAAGGGGAATTAGCATAATTAAACTCTGGAATTCGTTGCCGGAGAACGTGGTGAAGTCGGTTAGCTTGGCAGAGTTTAAAAAGGGGTTAGACGGTTTCCTAAAGGACAAGTCCATAAACCACTACTAAATGGACTTGGGAAAAATCCAGAATTCCAGGAATAACATGTATAGAATGTTTGTAAGTTTGGGAAGCTCGCCAGGTGCCCTTGGCCTGGATTGGCCGCTGTCGTGGACAGGATGCTGGGCTCGATGGACCTTTTTTCCCAGTGTGGCATTACTTATGTACTTATGTAGAACTGTACTAACATTTTGGGTTAACAGTATGGAAATTTTCAATCTTTTTCTGAGCTACAATCAATCAATCAATAAAAAATATGCAGACAGGAGCCCAGGAGCAAGATGGAATCCATCAAGTCTTTTTTGCAGTAAGGCCCACATGTCTTCCTATCAAAGAGAGATTGTGTGGGTGCACCTGGTGCAAAAAGCTCCTGACACTCAGACAATGAGAACACTTTTTGGAAGCTACACATATACCTTCTCATTCTATAACTTTAGTGCCTAAATGTACATGCCATTTGCATGCTAAAATGATAGAATATTAGCACTCAGGTGGGTGAATGTACATTTTCGTGTTTTAAGTGGTAATCGAGTACTCAGTGCTAATCTACAATTTAGGCACACATTTTACTTAGCATGTAAATGAAAGGGGGACTTACACATGGGCGGAGTGTGGTTGGGGCTCCCACCTGTGCGGGTATCTTCCAGAATATTGTTAGGATTTAGGTATGCATATTTACACCTGCTATCAATAAAGTTAAGCAGGCATGCCTAATTGGAGGCAAGTAGATGCCAATTTGTATTAGTTTTCTTTAATGGAATCTTTGTGCCCAGAATTCATTCATGCACAGTGCTGAATCTAGGTGCCTAACTTTGATGGACAGTCATAGTGGTCAAAAGGAGGCTCTGAATTTGCATTTACAAGCATCCTGAAAACTCTGATTACCCATCCTCTAATGTGACTCCTATAAGTACATAAGTAATGCCACACTGGGAAAAGACCAAAGGTCCATCGAGCCCAGCATCCTATCCACGGCAGCGGCCAATCCAGGCCAAGGGCACCTGGCGAGCTTCCCAAACGTACAAACATTCTATACATGTTATTCCTGGAATTGTGGATTTTTCCCCAGTCCATTTAGTAGCGGTTTACGGACTTGTCCTTTAGGAAACAGTCTAACCCCTTTTTAAACTCTGCCAAGCTAACCGCCTTCACCATGTTCTCCGGCAACGAATTCCAGAGTTTAATTATGCGTTGGGTGAAGAAAAATTTTCTCCGATTTGTTTTACATTTATATAGTTATTTATACGTTTAATTAGCAGATAACTATATAAGAGGGGCATTTTCGACATGATGTCTAAATCAAGTGGCAAAGATGGCCACTTTCAAAACAGAAAAACGTCTATCTGGGGTTTTGAAGGGCTCACACTTTCCACGAGTGTAACAGTTAGAGTGGGATATGGGCCTGGGTCCCCTTCTCTACAGAGCACTGTAACGACCACTAGGCTACTCCAGGGACCTGCTTGCTGCTCTTAATAGAACTGGCCATATCATCTGAAGCTGTCATAGAACCTGGTATGTACTTTTCTTTCACATCTTTGGGGGACTGGGAGGGTGGTCAGTGACCACTGGGGAGTAAGGTGGGGGAGTCATGCCTTAATCCTTCCAGTGGTCATCTGGTCATTTAGGGTCCAGACCAAAACATCTAAATTGTAGCCCTGGGCGTTTTTGTTGTGTTCCATTATGGCAGAAAAATGTCTACGTTTTAGGAAAATGATTAATTAAATTGGCGGTCTGCTAATTTGGCTGTTCCAGTCACATCCATAGGCTGGCACTGTAATATTAATAGTTTAGATTTAGTTTAGTTTATTCATTTATGTTCTGCATAAAACTATGCGGATCACAGGGAATCATACACAATCTCAAACAAATTAATACATAAATGTAAAAATCACAATTAAATATCTTCCATCTTCTGTAAAGTAAATTATTCTCATAGACTGCTAACAAACATACCTTCAACTCTCAATTCTGAAATGCCGAACAGAATAAATGCGTTTTAAGTAATTTTTAAACATTTTTAGGATCTGTCGCCAGCCTAATCTGCCTTGGCAAAGAATTCCACAACCGTGGACCAGCAAGAGAGAAAGTTTTTTTGCCTTGTTTCTTCAACATGAATTTTTCACAAAGATGGAATGAATAATAGGCCGGCATCCATCAATCTACTACTACTACTACTATTTAGCATTTCTATAGCGCTACAAGGCGTACGCAGCGCTGCACAAACATAGAAGAAAGACAGTCCCTGCTCAAAGAGCTATGTAATAAAAGTGAGCCAAGTATAGGACAATCAAGCCATTGTGACATCACTGATGAGGTTGGCTCTTATTGGTGGCCTGAGGCATTATGACATCACAACATTAGCTCTGGTTACAAGAGACTACTACTACTACTACTATTTAGCATTTCTATAGCGCTACAAGGCATACGCAGCGCTGCACAAACATAGAAGAAAGACAGTCCCTGCTCAAAGAGCTATGTAATAAAAGTGAGCCAAGTATAGGACAATCAAGCCATTGTGACATCACTGATGAGGTTGGCTCTTATTGGTGGCCTGAGGCATTATGACATCACAACATTAGCTCTGGTTACAAGAGACTACTACTACTACTACTATTTAGCATTTCTATAGCGCTACAAGGCATACGCAGCGCTGCACAAACATAGAAGAAAGACAGTCCCTGCTCAAAGAGCTATGTAATAAAAGTGAGCCAAGTATAGGACAATCAAGCCATTGTGACATCACTGATGAGGTTGGCTCTTATTGGTGGCCTGAGGCATTATGACATCACAATATTAGCTCTGGTTACAAGAGACTACTACTACTACTATTTAGCATTTCTATAGCGCTACAAGGCGTACGCAGCGCTGCACAAACATAGAAGAAAGACAGTCCCTGCTCAAAGAGCTTACAATCTAATAGACAAAAAATAAATAAAGTAAGCAAATCAAATCCAGATCCAGCTGGTTGATAAATCTTACTGTTCTCAGAGAGTAATCAGATTCCAACTTCAATACCATATCAATTTAACAACAGTACTTTAAAATTAATTCTCTTTTCCACTGGTAACCAGCGGAAATCCCTCAAAATTGGGCAAATATGTTGAAAACGTGGCTGACCCAATATCAACCTAGCCTCTGTATTCTGGACAACCTGCAATGCCCTAATACTGGACTTTTCCATAGACCATTATTAAATTGACTTGGGGAAAATCCACTGCTTATTTCTGGGATAAGCAGCATAAAATGTATTGAACTTTTTCGGGATCTTGCCAGGTTTTTGTGACCTGGATTGGCTATTGTTGGAAACAGGATGCTGGGATTGATGGACCTTTGGTCTGTCCCAGTGTGGCAATATTTATGTACTTATGTAAATATAGAGCATCAAAGTAGTCCAGACTACTCATCCCCAAACTCTGGACAGTCAACCTAAATTCTTCAACTGGAATATAGTCCTTCAACCCGCTTTAACATCCTAAGCTTTCTAACATGTGGTTTAAAATTCAAGACGACATCCAAGACTCCTCCTAGATTATGAGCCTCTGATGTCAAATGCATCTCATTTTCAAACAATTTAATCAAATCAGGAACCTGCTCTTCACCACAATTACCAAAAAAACATCAATTCAGTTTTATCAACATTTAAAGCCAGTTTGTTCTTTTTTTTAGCCACTTTGCAATTCTGATAAAAATCAATTGTTACCTAAACACTACATCTTCAATTCATGCGTCAAAAGGAAAGAAAAACTGGATTTCATCTGAGTAAACTCATAGTGAATGTTAAGGGAGCTCAGCAAATGACAAAGCGGAATCAAATAGATGTTAAACAGGACAGAGGAGAGAGACGAACCTTGTGGAACCCATCACTAAATTGTGTTTTTGTGAAAATTGATTCCCCATTCTTACCTCTAACTTTTGATTACTCAAAAAGGACAAAAACCAATTAACAACATTAGCTGCAATACCACATGCCCTCATTCTCTGTAACAAGATGTCATAATTCACTGTATTGAAGGCGGTGGATAAATCTAACATGACCAGGAAGAATGGTCAAGACCCTGTCTCAAAACTTCCAAAGTGAAAATCAGCAAGGATTCCGTACTATGAACCCTACAGAATCCCTACCGATAAGAGTCCAGAATCTTTGCAGTCTCTAGATACCTTTCCAACTGTTTTAAAACCACCTTCTCCAAAATTCATACCATCATAAGGAGAGAAAAGACACTGCTCTGAAATTCTTCAAACTAGATGGATCTAACAAATCTTTTTTTCAGAAGTGGTGTTAACAGTGGCAACTTTCAGGTCTGGTACTTCCCCGGTAATTAATGACACATTTCATAGGTTGGAAATAAATCTTCCCAAGTTACTATCTATGGCCTTGATCACCACCAGAGAGCATTTATCCCCCCCCCCCCCCCCCCCCAAGGAATTAGTTGGCCTAAGATCTTTAACAATGGACCAATCCTCCGATTCTGTAGAGGTTTCAAAACTTGACCAACTACAATCCTTTGTGGTTAAATGACATCCCTCAGGTAAATCAGAATGGAGCAGTGGCCTAATGGTTAGTGTAGCAGGTTACAGGCCTGGGGGACTGGGATCGATTCCTGCTACTGCCTGATGGTCGGCAGTGGGTTCTTTTTTTTGTTATATTTGTACCCCATGCTTTCCCACTCATGGCAGGCTCAATGAGGCTTACATGGGGCAATGGAGGGTTAAGTGACTTGCCCAGCGTCTCAAGGAGCTGCCTGTGCCTGAAGTGGGAATTGAACTCAGTTCCTCAGTCCACCACCCTAACCACTAGGCCACTCCTCCAGGTTGAGATCCTGGGAAACTTATCAATTCCTTCTGCAGATCCGTGTGACCCTGGGCAAGTCACTTAACCCTCCATTGCCCCAGGTACAACAGTAGTACACTGTACCACCTAGACTGTGAGCCCAATAGGGACAGACCCAGTACCTGCAAAATGAAGCTATAAACTGCTTAGGACTACGCGGTATATAAATACTCAAATGAAATGAATAAATGTTGAAGCTAACTTCTCAACTTTCCGCGCAATAAAAGCTTACAAAACAATCGGGGGTAATAGAATCAACACTAACATTCACATTCGTTTCTCGGGTCAATGTTCTAGTAGTTCTTTAGGTGTATTTAGTCCCCCCCCCCCCCTAATCTTCTCCTGATAGTATAAATCCCAAGTTTGGATCATATTCATCCAACTTCTTCTGGAACAACTGTTTAATATCCTCACTTCTGGATTTTCTCCATGTTCTTTCCACCCTTCTAATCTCTCTTCTCTTCTCATATTCCCACAGCCTAACAACCATAGGCTGCCGGCAACACCGTCATTATTAAATGTTAACAATGTTCCCTCTAAGTTGTATGATTCTGTTTTAGAAAGTCCTGATGTGAGGGGTTTTCTGGGGGAAGGGGTGGTCTTACAGCTACACGGTTCTCAATTAACTTTCCATCACGAGTATATATGTGATATATATGTGGTATATATTATTCAGTGTAAAAAATGTAACGAAGGATGCTATATTGGAGAAACAGGCCAGATGCTTAAGACAAGATTCAATTTACATAGACACAACATGAAGAAAGCTGGTGCCAGTCAGATTCCCACCCCTGTGGGCCAACACTTTACAGTGATTTCACAGTAAGAATCCTGAAAGGTAACTTTCAAACAATACAGGAACGTAAGACCTTTGAAGTCAGAATGATTGAATATTTTGACACCCAACAGACAGGACTTAACAAGGATCTGGGTTTTCTAGCCCATTATAAACCATAAAGTTGTATTTCTCTGTTTATCACTCTCCTCTCACTTACCCACACCCATCCTGTTAGACTATCAATGAAATGAAATGCTTTGATGTACCCATGCATACCTCCTACCCACCCCCACCTTGCCAGACTGTCATTGAAATGCTTTGATGCTTCACTTATATATACTATCAAATAACACATTTGCTTATTTCCAATCTAACGAAGAAGGGCAACCTTCGAAAGCTAATCAAGAAATGTATTAAGTTATGTCCAATAAAAAAAGGTATCATCTTATTTTCTTTTCCATGCTTTATTTTGTTTGATTTCTATTGATAACCATCACGAGTATGAAACACCATTCTTTTTTGTAATATTAATTTAGGTTAAGTAATATATTAATAAAATTGTTACTATTTAGGTATAATAAAAATGTAACATTTCCCCACATTTTGCACCTTATTATGAATAGATGTTCTGTTACACAAAATTGCTCACAGATTTGGACAGTGGAAAGTTTTGCATATGAAGTGAAAATGTTGCAAACATGCATGGGATAAACAAAAAGGAATCCTGTTCAGAAGGAATAGATCCACGGAATCTTAGCGGAGATAGGATGGCGACGCTGGTAATTGGGAAGCAAAACCAGTGCTGGGCAGACTTCTACGGCTTACGCCCTCATGACTGAATAGATATGGATGGGCTTGAGTGTAAATTTTAAGGGGCTTCGACGTTAGCTTCAGAACTTTTAGTACAAGAACAGTGCTGGGCAGACTTCTACGGTCTGTGCCCTGAGAAAGGCAAGGACAAATCAAACTCGGGTAGGATTACCATCTGTCCGGATTTACCCGGACATGTCCTCTTTTTGAGGGCATGTCCGGGCAACCGGATGGGTTTTGCCAATCTGCCCGTTTGTCCAGAAATCCGAACAAACGGGCAGATTGCTAGCCTCCCCTCCCCTTACTTACTAGTGCCCTGGTGGTCTAGTGACCTCTTCCGCCTTCGGGGCAGGAAAGAGCCCCCTCTTTCCTGCCCGGAGCGCTGCCCTGCATGCATCCTTGCTGTTGCTGATCCTCGGAGCCAATTAAAAATGGCCACCGAGAGTTGAAGTGACCTCGCGAGACTTCAACTCTCGGCGGCCATTTTGACTCAGCGCCGAGGATCCGCAACAGGAAGGATGCATGCAGGGCAGCGCTCCGGGCAGGAAAGAGGGGGCTCTTTCTTGTCCCGAAGACGTCACTAGACCACCAGGGCAGTAGTAAGGTAAGGGGAGGGGGGGCGACGGGGTATGTGACAGGGGGAGGGGGAAATGTGACAGGGGGGCGGAGCGAGGGTGTGACACAGGGCGGGGTGGGGGTGTGGTGGGGACAAAATATGGTAACCCTAAACTCGGGTATACATATAAAGTATCACATATCATGTAAAGTGAGTTTATCTTGTTGGGAAGACTGGATGGACCCTACAGGTCTTTATCTGCCGTCACTTACTATGTTACTATGTTACAAGCTATCAGTCCTCACAGGGAACATTGACAATTACTTTCACCATAGGCAGAAACATTACTGCAGGGCTTCACTTTCTGAAAAAGATATGGGAATAGGAAATCAGCTTCACCCCTGTTATGGACGGGCATATCCTGGCCTGCAGTTTCTGCACAGAGGCCAGGGGCATGGGAACCAACATCGATGTAGCCCCTCCAGAACAGTATTGCGGCACCTTGGAGTGGGAGACAGAGGAGAAATGGAACTACTGCTGAGAAGGCCGTTTCACACGGGCCTGTGATATGGTCATGTAAAAAGCTTCGGTCTCCAGTGATTTCAAGTCTCAGCAAGACAAGGAACAAAGATATAAAAAAAATAAGCAAGTACATAAGTACATAAGTACATAAGTAATGCCATACTGGGAAAAGACCAAGGGTCCATTGAGCCCAGCATCCTGTCCATGACAGCGGCCAATCCAGGCCAAGGGCACCTGGCAAGCTTCCCAAACGTACAAACATTCTATACAATCAAGCCATTGTGACATCACTAATGAGGTTGGCTCTTATTGGTGGAATGAGCCACTATGACATCACAATAGGTTAAATCACTGCTCTATGTAATAAAAGTGAGCCAAGTAGAGGACATAAGTACATAAGTAATGCCACACTGGGAAAAGACCAAGGGTCCATCGAGCCCAGCATCCTGTCCACGACAGCGGCCAATCCAGGCCAAGGGCACCTGGTGAGCTTCCCAAACGTACAAACATTCTATACAATCAAGCCATTGTGACATCACTAATGAGGTTGGCTCTTATTGGTGGAATGAGCCACTATGACATCACAATAGGTTAAATCACTGCTCTATGTAATAAAAGTGAGCCAAGTAGAGGACATAAGTACATAAGTAATGCCACACTGGGAAAAGACCAAGGGTCCATCGAGCCCATCATCCTGTCCACGACAGTGGCCAATCCAGGCCAAGGGCACCTGGCGAGCTTCCCAAACATACAAACATTCTATACATGTTATTCCTGGAATTGTGGATTTTTCCCAAGTCCATTTAGTAGCGGTTTATGGACTTGTCCTTTAGGAAACCGTCTAACCCCCTTTTAAACTCTGCCAAGCTAACCGCCTTCACCACGTTCTCTGGCAATGAATTCCAGAGTTTAATTACGCGTTGGGTGAAGAAAACTTTTCTCCGATTTGTTTTAAATTTACTACACTGTAGTTTCATCGCATGCCCCCTAGTCCTAGTATTTTTGGAAAGCGTGAACAGACGCTTCACATCCACCTGTTCCACTCCACTCATTATTTTATATACCTCTATCATGTCTCCCCTCAGCCGTCTCTTCTCCAAGCTGAATAGCCCTAGCCTCCTTAGTCTTTCTTCATAGGGAAGTCGTCCCATCCCCGCTATCATTTTAGTCGCCCTTCGCTGCACCTTTTCCGATTCTACTATATCTTTCTTGAGATGAGGCGACCAGAATTGAACACAATACTCAAGGTGCAGTCGCACCATGGAACGATACATCATAAAACGCTTTCTACAAAAAAAGAATAAGCGTCTGCCAAAATGACTAAATAGTGCTGTGAAAGAGACTATTAAAGCCAAAAGGCATCCTTAAAACAAATAGAAAGAAGGGCCAGATGAGAAAAATAAGATGATGCAGAAGTACTGAGCATTAGCAAATCAGAGTCAAGAGAGAATCTGGGGAAAGACTTGCCATAGAGGCAAAAGCTAATAATAAAAGCTTTTCAAATATATTAAGATCAAGAAATCTGCAAGGAAAGCAGCTGGTCCATTAACGAACCAGGGGATAAAAGGGCACTTGGAGAGGATAACTAAAGTAACAGAAAGGCAAAATTAATCCTTTGCTTCAGTCTTCACTGTGGAAAATGTTGGGAAGATACTCCGTGCTGGAACTGTTCTTATAGAAGACGCTTCAAAAGAACGCCAAGCCCCCTCCCTGCCCATCTTCAAGTCTTTGCTTAAAACCCACCTCTTCAACGCTGCGTTCGGCACCTAACTCTTACCGTTCAGTAAATCCAGACTGCCCCAATTTGACCGCCCCTATCGGACTGACCGTTCACTTGTCTCTTAGATTGTAAGCTCTTTGAGCAGGGACCGTCCCTCTATGTTAAATTGTACAGCGCTGCGTAACCCTAGTAGCGCTTTAGAAATGTTAAGTAGTAGTAGTAGAACTGAAACAAATCAGTGTGAATCTAGAAGATGTGCTATATCAAGCTGCCAAACTGAATAGCAAATCTTCAAAACCTGATGGCATTTACCCCAGAATTTATTTATTATATTTGTACCCCGTGCTTTCCCACACATGGCAGGCTCAATGCGGCTTACATAGTAACAATATAAAAAAATTACAAGTCATGAGAAGAATATACAATTTGTGGTCAACGTAATATTAATGGGGTTAATGGATAAGTAAATTGAACAAAGGAGGAATTAGGTGCAGAAGGAAAAGAGCGTTAGGAAGTAGGCGTACGAAGATGGAGAGGAATAGATATGGGATAGCAATAAGGATAATGGGAAACATGGTCAATGTATAACAATTGTCGGTAAGAATCATGTGGACAGGCTTTAGTTGAGTCGTTAGGGTAGGCTTTCTTGAAGAGATGGGTCTTCAATGCTTTTCTGAAGGGCAAAAGGCCTTTAATTGTACGGATGGATCTTGGTAGAGCGTTCCAAAGCTGGCTACCCAAAAAGGAGAAATTGGATGCGTAAAAGGATTTGTACTTAATACCTTTGCAGTTGGGAAGGTGTAGATTAAGGTAAGTACGGGAAGACGTCAAACTGTTTCTGGTTGGGAGGTCGATAAGGTTATTCATGTAGGTGGGGGCTTCTCCGTGTAGTATCTTGTAAATCATTGTGTTAACTTTAAAATTAAAATTTAAATGTTAAATTTAAAATTTAGAATCATAAAAGGAACTGAAATATAAGATTGCTGAGATCCATTGTTTGTAACCTACCATTTCAATTTGCCTATGTACCTGAGGACTTGAGGGTAGCCAAATATAATGCCCAATTCTCAAAAAAGGCTCCTGGGGTGACCCACTGTTGAGCCTTACTAGAGCACTTTTGCATTATTGCGATGTGTCAGTTCAAATTGAGTTCACTCACTGTCAATCCAACTTTGAAAGGAAGTTATTTGGTGCATTCTGTATATGTGATAGCTGTCTTTTCTAACCAACTATTTATGTCATCAGACCCCTGATGCTGGCCATCTTTCTGCTGAAACATGGCCGTGGCAAGTCATCAGCATTTTACTGTGTCTGCTGGGTGGAATAAAGATTGCTGGCTCTATTAAGTGTCTCCATCTCCTCACTGTGGGGCCCTTTTACAAAGTCGCAGGAGGGCTTATACACGGGTAGCACGCGCGCCCAGCACTAATTCCGAGTTTTGTGCGTGCTGAATCCCACAGCAGAAAATATTTTTCTATTTTCTACCGCGGTAGGTGTTCCTGGCGGTAACTGGCAGCGAGGCCATGTTGGCACACTGCACCGCGCGGGTAGCGTGTGAGCCCTTACAACTAAGTGAATGGCTTTGCTTCCATGCACCTGGGTCTGCTCTCTCTCTCTTCCTGGCTTCCAGGCTCCTTGATTGCTTTGCTTCCATGCACCTGTGTCTGCTCTCTCTCTCTGCCTGGCTTCCCTTGCTTCTCTCCTATTGGTCTTCAAGGTTCCTCCTTCCCCTGCTCTTGTCCTATGCTGTGCTCCTTCTCCCTGCCGGTCCCTGCTGATGTAAGACACCAGCACTTTACCAGCTGAGCTCTTCCTGGACCCCATGCTTCGGCTTCTACTTTGTTACTTGCTCAGTAGTTTGCTTCTTCTCTACTTTGTCCCTCGTTGCTGACTTTACCTGTGCCTGGATTACTCTCTTGCCTGCTGCCTTTGCCTGTACCTGGATTACTCTCTTGACCTGCTGCCTGCCTGGCCGATACGTTCACCACCCCGCTTCCAGTTCCGTCTCGTAAGTCCTGCAGGCCACCCGCACCTAAGGGTTCAACCTCTGGGGAACGTCGGTCAGCGCAGGTGAAACCTGGGGTTGTCCGGCTGCCAAGCAGAACCTGGTCCGAGTACTGGGCTCAGCAGCGCTCTACTTGGTACAAGCACTCACAAGTCTGACAACATTTTATACTGCTTATCCCAGAAATAGTGGATTTTCCCCTACTCCATTTAATAATGGTCTATGGACTTTTCCTTTAGGAAGCCAGTCAAACCTTTTTAAAACTCCGGTAAGCTAACCGCCTTTTCCACATTCTCTGGCAACAAATTCCAGAGTTTAATTACACATTGAGTAAAGAAATATTTTCTCTGATTCGTTTTAAATTTACTACATTGTAGCTTCATCGCATGCCCCCTAGTCCTAGTATTGTTGGAATGCGTAAGCAGATGCTTCACATCTACCCATTCAACTCCACTCATTATTTTATAGACCTCTATCATATCTTCACTCAGCTGCATTTTCTCCAAGCTGAAGAGCCCTAGACACTTCATCCTTTCCTCATAGGGAAGTCGTCCCAATCCCTTTATCAATTTCATCGCCCTTCTCTGCACCTTTTCTAATTCCACTATATCTTTTTTGAGATGCGGCGACCAGAATTGAACACAATATTCGAGGTGCGGTCGCACCATGGAGCAATACAAAGGCATTATAACATCCTCATTTTTGTTTTCCATTCCTTTCCTAATAATACCTAACCTTCTATTTGCTTTCTTAGCCACAGCAGCACACTGAGCAGAAGGTTTCAATGTATCATCAACAACGACACCTAGATCCTTTTCTTGGTCCGTGACACCTAACGTGGAACCTTGCATGACGAAACTATAATTCTGGTTCCTCTTTCCCACATGCATCACTTTGCACTTGCTCACATTAAACGTCACCTGCCATTTAGACGCCCAGTCTCCCAGCCTCGTAAGGTCCTCTTGTAATTTTTCACAATCCTCCCGCGATTTAACGATTTTGAATAACTTTGTGTCATCAGCAAATTTAATTACCTCACTAGTTACTCCCATCTCTAGGTCATTTATATATGTTAAAAAGCAGCGGTCCCAGCACAGACCCCTGGGGAACCCCACTAACTACCCTTCTCCATTGAGAATACTGACCGTTTAACCCTACTCTCTGTTTTCTATCTTTTAACCAGTTTTTAATCCACAATAGAACACTACCTCCTATCCCATGACTCTCCAATTTCCTCTGGAGTCTTTCATGAGATACTTTGTCAAACGCCTTCTGAAAATCCAGATACACAATATCAACCGGCTGCCCTTTATCCACATGTTTGTTCACCCCTTCAAAAAAATGTAGTAGATTGGTGAGAAAAGATTTCCCTTCACTAAATCCATGTTGACTTTGTCTCATTAATCCATACTTTTGAATATGCTCTGTAATTTTGTTCTTAATAATAGTCTCTACCATTTTGACCGGCACCAACATCAGACTGACCGGTCTATAATTTCCCGGATCTCCTCTGGAACCTTTTTTAAAAATCGGCGTTACATTCGCCACCCTCCAATCTGCCGGTAGCATACTCGATTTTAAGTCTAAATTACATATTACTAACAATAGCTCCGCAAGCTAATTTTTCAGTTCTATCAGTACTCTGGGATGAATACCATCCGGTCCAGGAGATTTGCTCTCTTCAGTTTGTAGAACTGCCCCATTACATCCTCCAGGTTTACAGAGAATTCATTAAGTTTCTCCGACTCATCAGCTTCGAATACCATTTCTGGCACCGGTATCCCACCCAAATCTTCCTCGGTGAAGACTGAAGCAAAGAATTCATTTAATCTCTCCGCAACACACCTATGACGTGGCTGGCAGGGATGCCCAAGCCCCACCAGCCGAAAACTCCCAACAACTGTCCCTCCTGCATACCTTGTAAACAGCAGATCTTTGCCTGCAGCGAGCAGCGACTGATAGATATCGTTCACACCGGCCCCACAGCCTTCCCTCTGAAGTATTCCCGCCTTTGCAGAAACAGGATGTTTCATCACAGGGATGGCTGTGGGGCCAACATGAGCAGTGTGTATTAGTTGCTGCTCGCTGCCGGTGAAAATCTACTATTTTAAAGGTATGCGGGGGAGGGGGGATGTTTGAGAGACCACACGGCATGCAGGTGAGAGAGGGAGAGACCACATCGCTTGTGGGACAGGGCGGAGTTCTTCTGCCCACCTATCTTGGACCCAGACCCACTCAAAATTGTGTCTGGCTATGCCCGATTCCAAAGCAGGTGTTTTTGGCTGTTTAAACTGACAGTGTATTGGGATTTTAAACACTTCTCTTCAAGTTTGAGTGCTAGGACTGCCAGGAGCAAGGCTTTTTTTTGAGGGGGTACTTGGGGGTACTGAGTACTGGCACCTATTCCATTGCCTGCTAAAATTGACCCACGGTCCCCACGTTTTAATGAAAGAGTTCAGGCTCTGCACACCAATTCTGCCTTGTCATAGATTCTGTGACTGGTTGCAGGGGGCCTGGCTATTGTAGGGTGGGTCCCTCAGTGATCACCCCACCCCTGAAGGGTGGCCTAGCATTTGAGTACCGGCACCTTTTTTGCTAGAAATAACACACTGGCCAGGAGTGAAGTACAACAGCAACCCTAGACCACACAGAAGACATGTGGAGAGCTGGTCGGGGTCTACTTACTGCTTGA
Source organism: Microcaecilia unicolor (assembly GCF_901765095.1). NCBI lineage: Eukaryota > Metazoa > Chordata > Amphibia > Gymnophiona > Siphonopidae > Microcaecilia > Microcaecilia unicolor. The sequence continues at coordinate 16,764,172 of NC_044035.1, read as the reverse complement.
GTTGGCCAGTTCCTTTGGACCAGGTGACATCGGTTGAACAGCACAGGACTGGCAGAGGCAGTCTCTCCCATTAAACGTTACACGATCTCCTGGTGGAAATGGGCGTCTGGAAAGAAAAACAACGCACATAGTTTCTAAAGGTCATTCTAGTAATATCAGTATTGTTATCTGTTCATTCTGTCTGTGCTGCAATCAATATCTTCAAGAAACTCCAGCCAAAAATGTCAGAAATGTGATCCTGGCAAAGGCTGAGAACTGGCCAGCATTCAGAACGCAAGTGCATCTAATTTCAGAGGAACCAAGTTTAGCACCATTCATCTTTCCTTCCTAGAACATCTTGGAACTAGAAGAGACAGGACCGGACTCGGCCACACCCACAGGACCACCACCACCCTCCTTCTGTATGTATCACTGGTTACCAACACTGACCCTCACAGCTGCCAAGTAAGCCTGGTTTTAGAGTAACTAAAGGATGTAATTCAGCCAAGTTCTTGAACTAAATGTATTCACATTTCTCTCCTGCATATTCAGAGAATATCTTAAAACACCTGACTAACTGAGGATTGGATATTAAAACCAGAGCTCTATGGCCACCCTAAATCTAGGCTGCTAGGGGGCACGCAATGAAGCTACTAAGTAGTAAATTTAAAACAAATTGGAGAAAACATTTCTTCACTCAATGTCAGAGAATGTGGTAAATGGAGTGGCCTAGTGGTTAGAGTGGTGGACTTTGGTCCTAGGGAAATGGGTTCAATTCCCACTGCAGGCACAGGCAGCTCCTTGTGACTCTGGGCAAGTCACTTAACCCTCCATTGCCTCAGATACAAATAAGTACCTGAATATAATATGTAAGCCGCATTGAACCTGCTATGAGTGGGAAAGTGTGGGGTACAAATGTAATAAAAAATTAAAAATGCAGTTAGTTTAGCAGAGTTTAAAAAAGGGTTGGCTAAGTCCATAAGCCATCCACATAGACTTGGGAAATTCACTGCCTATTTCTAGGATAAGCAGCAAAAAAAAAAAAATCTGTTTTACTCTTTTGGGATCTTACTAGGTACTTGTGACCTGGATTGGCTACTGTTGGAAACAGGATACTGGGCTTGATGGCAACACTTATGATCTTCTTAATTAATATTTCCGATCACACGATAATAGTTTCCAGCCTTTGCTGTCTCTGGCATCGTTTTTTTTTTCTCATTCTGTTTCTTGTGTCTATTTATATTTATGTTTATTATTCAAACTTGATATAGTGCCCTATCGGGCAATCAGGTCAAGTCGGCTTACATTGAGATAAATCAAGTCTAATCAAAAGGAAGAAAGGAATGCCAATAAAAATAATGCAGAAGGCAATCACTCAGATAAAGATAGAAGGGCAGAGCGTAACAGCCTGCGTACAAGTGCTGAGACTAATGGCCCAGAGCTGAAAGCAACTGCCCAAAGCTGCTTCAAACAGAATGTTTTAACCATGGTCCTAAATTTAGGAAAGGACGTTCAGAGCAAAGGTAGCGGGGGAAGATCAGTCCATAATTTTGGGGCCAGGAAGAAACATGCAGTCTACCCAACGTTCAACCACTCACAGCCTCAACCAGAACTGACCCCAGATAGTTAATGCCAGGGCATGGGCTGGCTCCTGGCATTGAACATTTGGGATTCAGCAGTCATTTCGAAGTTAACCGGGTTCTGGCCGATATTCAGTTCAGCACCCGGTTAACTTCACCGCATCAGCCTTTGTGCCAGGGGCGTAGCTACGGGTGGGCCTGGATGGGCCCAGGCCCACCCAGTTTCGTCTCAGGCCCATCCTCACCTTCTCCCACCCCCGCCGTAGCGCTGCCTCCTCTCCTGCACTTCACGGTGTCTGTCTCCCACCCTCACGGCAGCGCTTTCAATTTGCTATCAGCGCTGCCTGCCTGACAGCTGACAGACGCGACGCGATGTCCTCCTGCTCCGGGGCCTTCCCTCTGCCGCGTTGATTCAACTTCCTGTTTACGCAGGGTGGATTGCATGCGGCAGAGGGAAGGTCCCGGAGCAGGACGTTGTCGCACCGCGTCTGTCAGCTGTCAGGCAGGCAGCGCCGATAGAGCGCTGCCGCGGCAGTGGGAGACGGAGACCATGAAGTGCAGGAGACGAGTCAGCGCCACGGTGGGAGAAGGTGAGTGGAGGCAGCATCGATAACTTTAAAGGTGCTGTGCGCTGCGTGTGTGTGTGGGGGGGGGGGGGGGGGGGGTTGGGGTTGTAGTGCCCACCCATCCAACCCGCTGGCCCACCCAAAAATTGTCTTCTGGCTACGCCACTGCTTTGTGCTATCCTAACTTTATGGATCTATATTACGATAGTGCCATCAAACTACAATTTTATATATAAAAATGGATCCTCAGACGGCCCATTAGTGAATAACTTCATTCAAGCTAAACTCTGGCCAATATTCTCATGAATCCAGCCTTCTTTCATTTTTGTATATTTTTGAATTTTTCAAAATCGTTTCTCAATCGATATCTTTTTCAATCAAATGTGTACCACTTATCTTATGTACAAATTCAAACCTCTCCCGACAATGAATTCATGTTTCGGCAATCTGCATCAGGGTCAAGGTACCAAAGAATTTAGATGTTGAGCTTAAGTTAAGTTAAGTGGACTCTAAATTACATTAATGTGGTATTTCTACATTTAATTACCATATATACTTATGTTAGGGTCAAGGGGAGGGGGTCAACACTCAGCTGTCGTAAACCTCTGCAGAGTGCTTTGCTGATTTTTGAGGGGTTCTGGGTAGTAAGAACCGAAAGGATTTACTTGCAAATGGTGCAGGCGAAACAGTTCGGATGGTAGGTTTTCCCCAGGGCTGTCACCACCTCTCCTTCTACGAATTCTCCACAGCCATTACAGCGAGTCCCATACATGCGCTGGTAATCCAGGGTGCAGAGGTAGTCCCCGTTTTTAATGAAGAAGCCTCCCTGGGCCAGGTCACAGCCACAAACTGAAAAAAACAAACAACAAATCCCATTAGAAGAATATCTACAGCCTTTGGAAAGTTGGGAAAGGGTCAAGTGAAGTGGGATCGTTCAGGGTCAGAGAACTGATAGTCCAGAAGGTTTTTATTTATTCATTCATTCATACTTGTATCCCGCAATTATCCAAAAACGGTTTTAGTTCAACGTGTTAGTGAAAGTTAAGCCAAAATAGAGATATTTACAGCTCCTGAGTCCAAGGTATAGCGAAGGCAAATCCTGAGGACCAGTGAGGGAAAGGGAAGGGGATGGGATCTGATGTTCTACCTTGCTGTGGTTACAATCAAAGCAGTTTACATATTATAATACAGGTTCTTATTTTATACCTGGAGCAACAGAGGGTTAAGTGACTTGCCCAGAGTCACAAGGAGATGCAGTGGGAATTGAACCTGGTTCCCCAGGATCAAAGTCTGTTGTACTAACCACTAGGCTACTCCTCCACTAGCAACATTCCACGTAGAATCTCAGATAGGAAAAGGAAAATGGGACTTGACATATTGCCTTTCTGTGGTTTTTGCAACTACATTGAAAGAGTACATTTACTACATAGTAAATGGAGGGTTAAGTGACTTGCCCAGAGTCACAAGGAGCTGCAGAGGGAATTGAACCCCAGTTCCCCTGGATCAAAGTCCACTGCACAAACCAGTAGGCTACTCCTCCACTAGCAACATTCCATGTAGAAGCCTGCACTTGCAGATCAGCAATGCGGCCACGCTGGCTTCTGTTTCTGTGCAGGACGTCAGACTCACAGAAACCGAAGCCTGCGCGGCCGCGTTGCTGATCTGCAAGGGCAGGCTTCTAGATGGAATGTTGCTAGTGGAATAGCAACATTAACATTCCATGTAGAATCTCAAATAATAGCAACTTCAACATTCCATGTAGAATCTCAAATAGGGAAAGGGAAATGGGACTTGATATACTGCCTTTCTGAGGTTTTTGCAACTACATTCAAAGTGGTTTACATATATTCAGGTACTTATTTTGTACCAGGGGCAATGGAGGGTTAAGTGATTTGCCCAGAGTCACAAGGAGCTGTAGTGGGAATTGAACCCAGTTCCCCAGGATCAAAGTCCACTGCACTAACCACTAGGCTACTCCTCCACTACTAGTACAATGTCTAGAGAACAGAAAGGGGGAAATTAGAAACCAGAAGGGAAAACAAATACTAAAAAAGGGGAGTAGTTATCAAGCTGCATTACAGTGACAATATGTACATTATTTGCCTCTGAACATGTTGCGCTACCATAACACAGCATTATTTAGGTTACCACGGATACAATGCATGCAAAACACCTCATTTCTAGACGGTTTCTACAACACAACTTGTGGTGAATACTGAAAGCCGCGTTCTAGCTGGAAAAATAACCTTTACCAAAGCTGGAGTTCTTTTACAGTCCGAAGAGGACTGGACCACCAAGCTGCGGCCTGATACTCCCAGGTCACATCTTAAAAGGACTGTATATAGCGTGTGCAAAGTGCCCCCACACCCAAGCATATCCCCTTCCAGAGTCCCCTCTCCAAAATCAAGCCCCTGCCACCAGGGCCGCCAAGAGACAGGGCCGGGCCCGGGGCAAGGCCGCCCCCAGGGCTCTGCCGCCACCGCCCCCCCCCCCCCACCTGGGGTCATCGTCATCGCCCTCCTCCATCCACCACCGGGCCGGGCCCCCCTGAATTCAAATCATAGCGCCTCACCTTGACCTCGCTCCGTGTGAAAAAAGCGCAGCAGCGGCAGTCTGCAGATTGCCTCCCTTTGGGCCTTCCCTCCCTGTGTCCCGCCCTTGTGCAAGTTACATCAGAAGAGGGCGGGACACAGGGAGGGAAGGCCCGAAGGGAGGTGAGGCGCTATGATTTGAATTCAGGGGGGCCCGGCCCGGTGGTAGATGGAGGGGGGCGGGTGGAGGGGAATGCAGTGCCGGGCCCCCCTTGGAGGCCCGGGCCCGGGGAATTTTGTCCCCCCTGCCCCCCTCTCGGCAGCCCTGCGTGCCACTGGAAGGCTTCCTCCTAAGTATTGAACCCCCCCCCACCCAATAGGCTCCTCCTAGTGGGTTTGGGCAGAAGCAAACCCCAGTTGCTCCTGCCCTTCCACTGCCAGGTTAAAAATGGTGCTGGTGACCTCTGGCAGTAGATTTGTGGTACAACCACTAGGGATCATGTTTCCATATAAGGCTGGGGGAGGGGCCTATTATCTAGGGTTTCAATACTTGAAGGAGATCTTATGGTGAGAGGGGGGGACTTCCAGAGGGGGGAGGGCCTTGATTTGAGGAAGGCTTCAGGTTGGAGGCTCCTTACTGGGGGGCTTTATTTGGGAGGGAGAACTCTGGAAGGGGTTTATGCTTGGGGGGATGTTGGGCCATCTCATGGGTGCTATGCACAGCCCATTTTAAGATGTGGTAGCCCAATACTCCCGGGATGGTGGCATAATATGGCCTGTGAGGTTGATTGCAAGCAGTATTATGCATATACCTTGGGAGTCAGGAACCCGCAGAACTGAGATAATCGCGGGTTGGTGACTCCTCTAGTAAATCAAGGTGAGGTAAAAGCTTGACTTAACCACACCTTGATAACTTCCCCCCTCAGTGCCTTCCAGAAATTCTTTCAGGTCAGATAAAGATTTAGAGGTAGTAAATGCTTTGCTGTGGAGCACAGAACACTTTTGCCTTAGGTACCAGGATGTCTACAATGCTGGACTTATGACCTTATATACAGACACGATACTTCCTCAGGAGTGCTACAAAATTAAATCAGAGGTCACTGTTTTTATAATGTGATAAGACTACAGCATTCAAGGCCTGGGGCTGAGGCAATGCACTATTTCTGTCTGATCATTTTCTGTCTAGTAGGTGCTGCCCCAGCCGTTATTAAACAAATAGCCCAGTCCTCTCTCCCCCTCCTTAAATTCTGGGAAACTTGCTGTATAACAATATTATTTCTGTGCACAGCCCATGGGCTCACTCTCTTCCTGGAAGAGAGTTTGTACCAGTAAAGCCCTGACCTGTACGCAATCAGATCTATCACCAGCTACTTCATTCCATTAGGACACTGCGATACAAACGCCATGCCAGCAATGGAAAACCTGCATCTCTTCCCTCCCAAAAAGCAATGAGGAATAGGGGTAGGCCAAGATAAGACGCCTACCTTGGACTGCCTTCCGGAACAAAGCTGAAAGGCAATTCTCAGCCAGGCTGTCACTGTCTAAATTGGATTACAAAGAGCCCCCCGGAGGACCAAGGACCATGCCCCACGGACATCTGGCTTCAAGGTTCAGCCCTGCCAAGGAAGCTGTGTGTAACCTTGGACAAGTTACTCTGTACTTCACGGTCTTCAAGTGTAAGAAGAGCTGCCCAAGTTACCCAGTTCCAGGTAGGAGACATTTGGCCTGTCCTAGTTTTGAACTTGTATCAGAAAGCGGTGTGGGATTTGTAGTTCCTGATTCTACACATTGAAATCAGTGCTGCAGGTCCCATAATGCACCAGGATGCGTCAGAATTCCAGAATTGACCCAGAAAATCTACCCCCACAAGCTCGGTAACCTGGCAGCTCTGTGTAAGTATCACAGTGATACTGAGGTTGGTCCTTCTTGCCTTTGGCTGTGTAGCTTGTATAGACTGAAAGAGCATCCTGTGGCACCCTACCATTAGGCCACCTGAGGCGGGGGCCTCAGGCAGCACTTTCCTGGAGTGACATCTCCCCCCTTTTTTTTTGTTGGTTACATTTGTTCCCCGCGCTTTCCCACTCATGGCAGGCTCAATGCGGCTTACATGGGGCAATGGAGGGTTAAGTGACTTGCCCAGAGTCACAAGGAGCTGCCTGTGCCTGAAGTGGGAATCGAACTCAGTTCCCCAGGACCCAAGTCCACCACCCTAACCACTAGGCCACTCCTCCACTGTTGCTACTATTGGAGATTCTACATGGAATGTTGCTATTCCACTAGCAACATTCCATGTAGAAGTCGGCCCTTGCAGATCACCAATGTGGCCGCGCAGGCTTCTGCTTCTGTGAGTCTGACGTACTGCACGTAGGTGCAGGACGTCAGACTCACAGAAACAGAAGCCTGCGCAGCCTTCTACGTGGAATGTTGCTAGTGGAATAGCAACATTCCATGTAGAATCTCCAATAGTAGCAACATTCCATGTAGAATCTCCAATAGTATCTATTTTATTTTTGTTACATTTGTACCCTGCGCTTTCCCACTCATGGCAGGCTCAATGCGGCTTACATGGGGCAATGGAGGGTTAAGTGACTTGCCCAAAGTCACAAGGAGCTGCCTGTGCCGGGAATTGAACTCAGTTCCTCAGTTCCCCAGGACCAAAGTCCACCACCCTAACCACTAGACCACTTCCTTTCTCCACCCCTTTCCCCCGAGTTTACCTTTTCCTATTTTCCAAAAGGCAGCGGTGGCAGCGATTCCCATACATTGCCTTGCCGTCGGCACCGGCCTCTGCTCTTTACTGTGGCCCGCCTCTCTGATGTAACTTCCTGTTTCCTCAAAGGTGGGCCACAGTAGAGAAGAGGCTGGTGCTGGTGGCAGGGCAGCCTATAGGAATCGCTTTCACCGCTGCTTGAAAAACGGGAAAAAAGGTAAACTTGGGGAAGGGGGGGGGGTGGAGGATGGAAGGGGAGATGTCAGACCGTGGCCCGGGGGGGGGGGGGGGAGGGCAGCATCTTAGCCTTTACCTCAGGTGGCATCTTGCCTTGGGCCCAAGTTGGGCATGGAAACCAAATAAACACTCCAAGTGTCTTTTTGGAACACCCGTGATCTTCCCTTGCCCCTCCCATGGCCACGCCCCCTTTAGGTGCCCAGCATTATAGAATAACACGTATCCGGATGCGCACACAAATCCTAAGTGGTGCTAATTAACATCAATAATTAGTTGACAGCATCTAATTATTGATGGTTAACAGTTCATTGGCCAACTAAGTTGGGCACTCATCTCAGAAGGGCACCAAATATAGAATCCGGGGGTAAGTGCTTTTTGTGTGAGGGAGTGTGACACAGGCAGAGTGAGTGTGGAAGATTTTTGGTAGTTAGCACACTGCACTAAGGCTCCGATGCCCAGAAGCAAATGCGGGCGCTAGAGCCCAATAGCACCGGAGTAGCATCCTCATTTGCTAGCATCAAATGCTCAGAGCCAATGAGTGAGTGAAAGAATGAGCTCATCGGCTCTGAGAACAATGAGCATGCAAATGCATGTTAACAGGTCATCTACTGTTCCTCCCTAATGCTCAGCGGGCAGCGCACCAAACAAGGGCGCTCCTCCTGCGGGAAACCCTATCAGGCTTATTTTCGACACAAATCGCAAGATGGGCGTCCTTCTCACAGGGTCGCCCAAATCGGTATAATGGAAAGCCGATTTTGGGCGTCCTCAACTGCTTTCCGTCACGGGGACGACCAAAGTTCACAGGGGCGTGAAGGAGACGTAGCAGGATTTGGGCGTGCCTAACACATGGACGTCCTCGACCCATAATGGAAAAAAAAGGGCGTCCCTGACGAACACTTGGATGACTTTACCTGGTCCTTTTTTTCTTATGATCAAGGCACAAAAAGGTGCCCAAACTGAACAGATGACCACGGAAGGGAATCTGGGATGACCTCCCCTTACTCCCCTAGTGGTCACCAACCCCCTCCCAACCTAAAAAAAAAAAAAAATTTTGCCAGCCTCTATGCCAGCCTCAAATATCATACCCAGCTCCATGATAGCAGTATGCAGGTCCCTGGAGCAGTTTTAGTGGGTGCAGTGCAGATCAGGCAGGCGGACCCAGGCCCATCCCCCCCCTACCTGTTACACTTGTGGTGGTAAATGTGAGCCCTTCAAAACCCACCAGAAACCCACTGTACCCACATCTAGGTGCCCCCCTTCACCCATAAGGGCTATGGTAGTGGTGTACAGTGGTGGGTAGTGGGTTTGGGGGGGGGGGGTTGGGGAGCTCAGCACACAAGGTAAGGGAGCTATGTATCTGGGAGCTTTTTCTGAAGTCCACTGCAGTGCCCCCTAGGGTGCCTGGTTGGTGTCCTGGCATGTCAGGTTGCCACATTAAGGGGTGTGTTTACTAAGGTGCATTAGCGTTTTTAACGCGCCTGTACATTTAAGGTGCATTAAACGCTAACACACCTATACATTTCTATGGGCACGTTAGCATTTAACGTATGTAAACTATTTACACGTTAAAAACGCTAACACGCCCATAGCACCGCTTAGTAAACATAGATGTAAATATGAAGATACCATGGGGTAAAGTCCTGTAATAAGCTACAGTAACTACAAAGATTTATTCTCTTTTGTTAAGACTGGCAATAATTCTAAAACATTAATACAGATTCCTGCTCAAACTTTTGCAGATGCCTTTTCTATAAAAACTACTAATATAATGGAGACTTTTCATTCTTTACCTTTCCCTTTCTCTGATCAATGCTGTATTGATTAGGGTTACCATATGTCCAGATTTAGGGACACTACGGGCCGTTCGGGCAGGTTTTGCCAGCCTGCCCGTTAGTCTCGGATTGTGGACGGACAGGCAGGCAGACCTCAGGGTGTCCCCCCTCCCCTCCCCTCCTGTACCTTGTCATGCCCTGGTAGTCTAGCGGCCTTTTTGGAGCAGGAAAGAAATCCCTCTTTCTTGCTCCTGGCGCCGCTTTAAAATGGCTGCGGAGAGTTCAAGCGGCAGCCTCGTGAGACTTCTGCAGAAGTCTTGCAAGGTCACTGCTTGAACTCTTGGCAGTCATTTTGAAGCGGCACCGGGAACAAGAGGTCTGCGGCAACGCCGGGCAGGAAAGAGGGGGCTCTTTCCTGCCCTGAACAGGCCACTAGAGCACCAGAAGGTGAGGGGATGTGAATGGAGTCATGTGGGTGGAGGGAGGCTGGAAAAAAGATTGGGTAAGGGACATGCAGGGAGGGAGAAAGGGAATCTGGCTTTCTTGTGGGGTAGGGTTACCATATGTCCGGATTTACCCGGACATGTCCTCTTTTTGAGGACATATCTGGGCATCCGGGCGGGTTTTGCCAGTCCGCCCGTTTGTCCGGATTTCTGGACTAACGGGTGGGCGGGCGACGGACCTATCCTAGCCTCCCCTCCCCTTACTTACTATCTACTGCCGTGGTGGTCTAGTGACCTCTTAATCGGGACAGGAAAGAGCCCCCTCTTTCCTGCCCGCAGCGCTGCCCTTTCCTGCATCCTGTTGCTGTGTGACGGTCTCGGGATTCAAAATGGCCGCTGAGAGTTGAAGGGGCCTCGCGAGACTTCAACTCTCAGTGGCCATTTTGAATCCCGAGACCATCACAGCAGCAGGATGCAGAGCAAGGGCAGCGCTCTGGGCAGAAAAGAGGGGGCTCTTTCCTGCCCCGAAGAGGTCACTAGACCACCAGGGCAGTAGATAGTAAGTAAGGGAAGGGGAGGGAAATATGTGACCCCTGGGAGGGGAGGTGACGGGGGGGGCAGGGGAGGGGAATATGTGACAGGGGCGGGGTGAGAGCGAGAAAGGGCGGGGCGAGGATGCGAAAGGGGTGTGGTGTGGGCTGGACAGGGGTGGGGCAGGGGGCGTCACATGTGTCCTCTTTTTCAGAGGACAAAATATGGTAACCCTATGTGGGGGTCAAGGTGACACTGCAGTGTAGGATGGGGTTTGGTGTGGTGTGACAGGAGCGTGGCTGAATTATATTTTGTGTCCTCTTATTTGTCACAGCAAATATGGTAACGATGATTCAGAAAAGTGGGAGGGAATTTTTCCAGTCTCAAGGAAACAAGTTTTACAGACTATTAAGGAGTTGAATAATACATTCTAGACCCTTGTCTGGTTTCTGTTTTTAAGGTGATGAGTGATGCATTACTCGATCCTATAAATGGTCTTGAGAATAGATCTCTTACTGAAGGGGTGATGACTCAAAAGGGCCTCCAACTCTCCACTTTTAAAGAATGTAAAGCTGGACATCTCTGTTCCAAGTAAGTATTGTCCAGTTTCTTCCATTCCTTTTTTTAGCTAGTTTTAGAGAATGTTCCTCCTCAGCAATGACAGGATTTTATTGGCCAACATAATTTACTTGATAAAAATCAATTTGGATTTCGACCAAAACACAATACAGAAATACTATAAAACTTGGTTTTTATTGTGGGACTCAACATTTTACGGCAACCTTGGACATATCGGCTGCTTTTGACACAATCATAGAATCTTACTCAAAAGACTGCAGAGTTTTGGATTATCTCGTAGAATTTTGGAGTGGTTTAATTCTTTTTTAATCGATTGCTCTTGTCAAGTTAGGTCTAGCCAGGATGTTTCTTCTTGGATCCCTATGGAATCTGCTGTTCCACAGGGATCAGCTCTCCCAGCTGTCCTCTTTAATTTATACATGACACCAACTTGCGAGCTTTTGACCTGTTATGGATTACAAAATAAGATTTACGCAGATGACTTGCAATTCTTTTTCCCTGTTAATACTACAATTGATGAAGATTTGAAACATTTGTCTCAAGGTCTGATTCGAAGATGACTAGCAATGAACACATTTCAGTTGAACGCTGCCAAAACTCAAGTGTTGTTTTGGTCTAAAATTAAGAATAACAGTCGTCCTATTAGTTTTATTCTTCATGGTTGCAATCTACCAATTCTGTCAGAAATTTGGTATTTGGGTGTCCTTTTAGACTCCTTTCTTTCTTTGAAGAGCCATATTAAACAGGTTATCAAAACTGTTTTCTTTCATTTACGATGCTTAGGAGACTGAGGGAGGGTCTTTTACAAAGCGCTCACTAATCCAGAACTACCGCCAGCCCCAATGCAGCTGTCAATGGTGGTTCCAGCTGGAATGTGCAAGAAGAAATCCGTCCAAAGACGGAGAACTCAGAATGCTCCACAGAAAACAACAGTACAACAGAAAACGTGGAAGGGTGACCAAAGACTGGAAGATGTATGTTGGTGAATGGAGTTTATTGAAGTACGAAGAATCGACACAACGTTGTGTTTCGGCCGTTAGGCCTGCATCAGGACTCTATAAAATGTGTATTTACAATAAAAGTTAAAAACAAGTTCCAGCTGGAATGTGCGCAATTTCCGGAGATCCAGAAATTTTTTTTCTGTAGTGTGGCGCTAGCCCAACGGTAATCGGGTTACCGCAGGAGCACTTACCGCCACCTCAATGGGTGGCTGTAAGTGCTCCCCACCGAATGGCCACATGGTGAGGGTCATTTTACCACGTGGCCATTTTTGGGGAGGGCATTTTACCCGCTGTGGTAAAAAGGATCCTGGAGTGCGGGAAAAACAGTCCCTGCCCCTAGCACAGGGCCTCCCCCCCCCCCCCCCCCCCGCAGCTTAGTAAAAAGACCCCTTGAGAGATTTGTTATCTCCCACTGATTTTAAGACAATGCTGTAGTTTTGTGTTATCACATTTTGATTATTGCAATGGCTTTACAGATTGGTCTGCCAGCTTTAAAATCTTTGCAAGTGGCTCAGAACTCTGCAGCTCATCTAATTACTCGGACCTCAAGATTTGGTCATATTTCTCCGCTTTGGGGTTCTCTTCATTGGTTGCCAACTGAGAAAAGGACTCATTTTAAGATTTAAAAAAAAATGAAGCACCTTGTCTGTTAGAGCTTTAAGATCTGTTGACAAATTCCTTTGGGAAATTCTTAGTTAAGCACATAAGCATAAGCGCATAAGCACCGCCAAAAGACCAAAGGTCCATCAAGCCCAGCATCCTGTCTCCGACAGCTGCCAATCCAGGCTTCAAGAACACGGCAAAACTGAGGTCGGGCAGGTGGGGACCAGAGGCTGGGGCTGGAATTGTGGCCTGCCATGCTTACCGCGCTTACCGGGTTATGCCAACCCTGATTGGAATGCTTTGATGTTTCACTTATATATACTGTTATTTATTAACATTTGCTTATTTCTGATCTGAAGAAGAAGGGTTACCTTCAAAAGCTAATAAAAAAATGTATTAAGTTAGTTCAATAAAAAAGGTATTATCTTATTTTCTTTTCTATGTTTCATTTTATTTCTATTTATTACCTGTATCACCACGGAAACTGATAGACTGAGGATGTGACAAATGGAAGGATGACTGCAGGAGAAACAGCTGAGGAGCTGAGCAGGAATGTGGAGAACTATGCTCAAAAGAACCAGTAGTGAATCAGGAGGAGGAGAGAAGATGGATGGGTTTACAAAGACTGCCACTAGAGATCATGGCGGCCATTTTGAAAACAGAGCCGGCATGGGAAGGAGCGAATGGGGATCACTCCCAGCTCAACTTCACCAGTAGACCACTATGGACTGTAGGGTGGCCTACAAGTGGCTGAGGGAGGAGGCACTTTGGGGGAGGGGCAGGACATGTGAATTCTAATGTTCAGGAGGGTGGGTGGGTGAGGGGGGAGGCCCTCTAGGGAGGCAAGAGGCATGGGTGCTACTACAGAATGACATGGGGACAGGGGGCCCGGGATGAGAACGGGGACAGAGTCTACAGGGACGGGGCAGGGACAGAGCCTGAGGGGATGAGGTGGGAATGGGGACAGATCCCACAGGGACAGGGCAGGGATGGGGACAAACTTTGATACAGTCATTATCTACTTTGAAGGCTGTTAATGAATTGGACAGTTATTTATGTTCCAGTGATGCAGGCAATGATGTTTTCATTTTTTGGAAAAACAAGCAAAAGTGCTGACCACAACTGGTAAAAATTTGCATGGGGGATCCTGGACCAGAACATCTTCTGAGAAGACATTTTCTATTGCAGGTTGGACTGTGGAAGACAGAAGAGCTAGACTGAATCTTGAGATTGTTGATGACTTATTCATCCACAGATTTAAAAAAATCATAACAGTGTTTCATAGGGCATATTTCTAGGGCATACAGAATGGGATGTATTTTGTACCCCTGCACATTTTAACTGGGTGGATTAGGGTTCCTTGGGGTAGTAGAAGTCAGCTATTGTTGGGGTTGGAAGGGTAGAAGGTAGTGGTGGGGAGAAGGGTTATTATAGCTGTTCGCTGTTATTATTGTTTTCTATTTATAATTTATACATAACAGTTGCACAGCATATTGTTCCTTTATATACATTAATAAAAGATTTAAATATAAAATCAGAAGTGTTTGAGGCTTCTTTAGATGAGGAAAGAGCCCGCGGTGATGGGGACAGAATCTGTGGGGCTGGGACAGAGATGGAGACAGAGCCTGCGGGGATGTAGCGGGGGTGGGGACAAAACCTGCAGGGATGGAGACAGAACCCACGGGGACAGGATGGGAACAAACTTTGTCCCCATGTCATTCTCTAGGTGCTACTGTTAGAAGGAAGGGACAAATGTGGTGAACGTGGTAGTGGTGCCCTGATTTGTCCGGATTTTCCAACATTTTCGGTTATCCATTTATGTCAGACCAGCCGTTGAGCCCATGAAAACGGGCTACTTTTGGAATGGGGGGGGTTCCGAGCCCCCCCCCTGGAGTCACCGCCGCCACCACCGCCCCTCACCCGGCCCGAGCAGCACTGTAAACTTACATCAGCACGCAGCAGCAGGCACATCAGCAAAGCTGCCGTCGGGGCGGGCTTCCTTCTCTGCCTGTGTCCCGCCCTCGTGTGACGTAACGTCGGTGAGGGCGGGACAAAGGCAGAGAAGGAAGCCCGACGGCAGCTTTGCTGATGTGCCTGCTGCTGCGTGCTGATGTAAGTTTACAGTGCTGCTCGGGCCGGGTGGAAGGGCGGCGGCAACTCCGGGGGAGGGGGAGCGGTTCCGACATCTGCAGCATGCCAGTAAAGACTTACATGGAGGGGCATAATCGACCAGAAACGCCCATCTCCATGGGCGTTAATCTCCGAGAACGGGTCCGTGAAGGGGCGGAGTGAACCGTATTTTTTAAAAAAAATAGACGCCCATGTTTTATTCGCCAAGGTGTGAGCTGGGCGTTTTTGCTTTTCAGCGATAATGGAAAATGAAATCGCCCAGCTCAAAAACGAATACATCCAAGGCATTTGTTCGTGGGAGGGGCCAGGATTCATAGTGCACTGGTCCCCCTCACATGCCAGGACACCAACCGGGCACCCTAGGGGGCACTTTTACAAAAACAAAAAAAAAGGTAAAAGAGCTCCCAGGTGCATAGCACCCTTCCCTTGGGTGTTGAGCCCCCCAAATCCCCCTCAAAACCCACTGCCCACAAATCTACACCATTACTATAGCCCTAAGAGGTGAAGGGGGGCACCTACATGTGGGTACAGTGGGTTTGGGGGGGTTGGACGACTAGTAGCATTAAGCAGCACAATTGTAACAGGTAGGGGGGGATGGGCCTGGGTCCACTTGCCTGACGTCCACTGCACCCCCTAACAACTGCTCCAGGGACCTGCATACTGCTGCTTGGGAGGAGGGTATGACATTTGAGGGTGAAAGTAAAAAGTTGTGAAACATCATTTTTTTGTGGTGGGAGGGGGTTAGTGACCACTGGGGGAGTCAGGGGAGGTCATCCCCGACTCCCTCTGGGGGTCATCTGGTCATTTAGGGCACTTTTTGGGGCCTTATTCGTGAAAAAACAGGGTCCAGGAAAAGTGCCCTAAATTCTAGCTACAAACGCATCCATTATCGGCGAAGGGCGCCCATCTCTGTTCGCCCGATAACCACGCCCCAGTTCCGCCTTCACCACGCCTCCGACACTCCCCCGTCAACTTTGTCCGCATCCGCGATGGAGTGCAGTTGAAAGCGTCCAAAGTTCGGCTTTCGATTATGCCGCTTTATTTGTTTTTGTGAGAAGAACGCCCATCTCCCGATTTAGGTCGGAACTTGGGCGTTATTCTCGTTCGATTATAAGCTGGTTGGTAACATAGTAGATGACGGCAGAAAAAGACCTGCATGGTCCATTCAGTCTGCCCAAGACAAACTCATATATGTATACCTTACCTTGAATTTGTACCTGTCCTTTTCAGGGCACGGACCATATAAGTCTGCCCAGCAGTATTTCCCACCTCCCAACCACCAGTCCCGCCTCCCATCAGCGGCTCTGGTACAGACCATATAAGTCTGCCCTCCCCTATCCTCGCCTCCCAACCACCACCCCCTCTTCCCCCCACCTGCTCCGCCACCCAATTTCAGCTAAGCTTCTGAGGATCCATTCCTTCTGCACAGGATTCCTTTATGCTTATCCCACGCATGTTTGAACTCCGTTACCGTTTTCATCTCCACCACCTCCCGCGGGAGGGCATTCCAAGCGTCCACCACCCTTTCTGTCCCGCCCCCATATTGAAGCTGGGGCGGGGCAGAGAGGGAAGTCTCTACTGCGCATTTGCGAGTGAGTACGGTCACTCGCCATTTAAATGTTTGATAATTTGGATTCTGCTGTATAATAGAAACCAAACAAAATAAAACATGGAAAAGAAAATAAGATGATACCTTTTTTATTGGATTCTTAATACATTTCTTGATTAGCTTTCGAAGGTTGCCCTTCTTCCTCAGATCGGAAATAAGCAAATGTGCTAGCTGACAGTGTATACAAGTGAAAACATTCAAGCATTACTATGACAGTAAAATAGATACTATTGGAGATTCTACATGGAATGTTGCTACTATTGGAGATTCTACATGGAATGTTGCTATTCCACTAGCAACATTCCATGTAGAAGGCTGCGCAGGCTTCTGTTTCTGTGAGTCTGACGTCCTGCACGTACGTGCAGGACGTCAGACTCACAGAAGCAGAAGCCTGCGCGGCCACGTTGGTGATCCGCAAGGGCCGCCTTCTACATGGAATGTTGCTAGTGCAATAGCAACATTCCATGTAGAATCTATAGAAATCAAACAAAATAAAACATGGAAAAGAAAATAAGATGATACCTTTTTTATTGGATTCTTAATACATTTCTTGATTAGCTTTCGAAGGTTGCCCTTCTTCCTCAGATCGGAAATAAGCAAATGTGTTAGCAGATAATAAAAACAGTTACAATGGTAGTTTTATTAGCTGAAACTAGCTGGGGTGATTCTTTATATAGAAGGACTTTTCCACGTAGTGCCTTTTAGAGCTTATTTAAAGGCAGAGATGGGATCAATCATGTGGTCATGGGCACGATATGCAGAAGCATACTGGTTTTGCCCCTTTCCATACCCCACTGCTGCCAGAGCTGGTATTGAGAATGCAGAGGCAGCATTCAAAACCCATGGAGGAAAGATGTCTCGGTCAGTGTGCAATGGCGACACCTGGTGGTCAGATTTAGAACCCAGGATTGCAGGGTTCCAGAAGGAACGCTGGTGCAACAGTCACTGTAATGACTTGAGTTGGGAGGGATAAAAGAAGAAAAATCCTTGCTGATTGCAAATAAAGGTTCGTAGTTCCACATCCCAGACCTGGTTCTGACTGAGCCAGGGGACCCAAAGGAGGAGGAGGAAACTGCTGGGGCTAAAAAATGGATCTGCTCAGGCTCTATTTCTCTCTATGACTGATGCTAAGCAATGTGACAGTCATTGCAGAAACGATGCCAGCTACATGTCCAAACGCATCCTGAGCATTCCATTCCTCCTGTCACTCTGCAGTAACACCAAGTAGGCAGTAAGCGAGCTGGAGGCTGCAGAGCAGAACTGGTTCATTTTTGCAGAGTCACTTTCAAAACAGATGTGCATATCAACCCAACAGGAAAACATTAGCAATGGGGGGGGGGGGGGGGGCAGAAAGAGTTGCAGGAGCAGGAATCCAGCAGCAAACCGCCACAAACATGGCATTGAGCTGCAAGGAGAATTACTGGGAGTGGGGAAGCACTGTACAGCTGACTTCCTATTCCTGTGCTTGAGGGCTGAAGGCAGAAGTGGTGGCTTGCAAAGGATTCTTGAATTTTTGAACTCAGCTGTGTCAACCTTCTTCTCGGTTGTGAATTTCTTCCTGGGTGGAGCTGAAAGGAAGCCAAGTTAAATAGCAGAGCGCTTCATATCTCTAGGAAGCGCCAAAAATCTTCTCAAGGTCAGTCAGGAGAACACGAACGAACGTCACTATGAGCCCAGGAAAAGACAAGGCAGAGGTTGGGCCCTGCTGGAACCAGCTGATATTATTACAATGTCACCAGATGATGTATCACCAGGGTTCCCCACCTCAAGAGGCATGTCAGCATCAGGGAATCTGCTATCAGTGTTAAGGAGGGGTAGTCTCATGGTTAGTACAGCTGGCTTCGATCCCAGTGATCACAAAGTTCCATTGCACGGCTACAGCCTGTCCCCATCAGTGTGCAAGTCACTTAACCCTCCATTGCCTCAGGTTCAAAAACAAATCTTGTCCCCTGGAGGGCTCTTGTGTTCAATTCTGGTCACCGCATCTCAAAAAAGATATAGTGGAATTAGAAAGGTACACAGAAGGGCGACGAAAAATGATAAAGGGGATGGGATGACTTCCCTATGAGGAAAGGCTAAGCGGCTAGGGCTCTTCAGCTTGGAGAAAGGAAGCTGAGGGGAGATATGATAGAGGTCTATAAATACTGAGTGGAGTGAAATGGGTAGACATGAATTGCTTGTACACTCTTTCCAAAAATACTAGGACTAGGGGGCACACAATGAAGCTACAAAATAGTAAATTTAAAACGAATCGTAGAAAAATATTTCTTCACTCAGCGTGTAATTAACTCTGGAATTTGTTGCCAGAGAATGCAGTATAAGCGGTTAGCTTAGCAGGGTTTAAAAAAAGGTTTGACTGACTTCCTAAAGGAAAAGTCCATAGACCATTATTAAAATGGACTTGGGGGAAAATCCACTGCTTATTTCTAGAATAAGCAGCATAAAATGTATTATACTGTTTTGGGATCTTGCCAGGTACTTGTGACCTGGATTGGCCACAGGATGCTGGGCTCGATGGACCCTTGGTCTTTTCCCAGTGTGGCATTACTTATGTACTTAACCAGTGCTGGGCGGATTTTTACAGTTCTACGCCCTGATCACAGCTGAATAGATGTGGATGGGCTGGAGTGTAAATGTTAAGGGGCTTCGATCTTAGCTTCAGAACTTTTAGTACAGGAACAGTGCTGGGCAGACTTCTATGGTCTGTGCCCTGAGAAAGGCAAGGACAAATCAAACTCGGGTATAAAGTATCACATGCCATGTAAAATGAGTTTATCTTGTTGGGCAGACTGGACGGACCGTTCAGGGTCTTTATCTGCCGTCATTTACTATGTTGTTATGTTACTATATCCCAAACCAGTGTGGCATTTTGTAGTCCCATGATTCTACCCGTTGAAATTAGTGCCGCAGGTCCCAAAATGCACCAGGATAAGGATGGCAGAAATCCGGGACTGACCTAAAATCTCCCTTCTGGAGCTGGGTAACTTGGAAGCTCTGGAACTGGCTTTCTCTCACGTGAGAGCCGGAGAGATCAGTGAAAGGAAATCTTGCACACACAAGCAGTGCAATAAAGATCTTAAACTGGGACTCAGACAGCTCAGCATCTAAATGGCTGAGCCCTGCATTTTGGGAGCAGTAAATAGGCATTTTTACTGCCTAAACCATAAGAATGCTGCTGGATATGCATTAGGAGCCTGGCTGTCCAGTGTGGGCCTGTCATTTCCCCTTGTTAGCCTCTGCTGCCAGGCAGGTGCCCTGATTGCTGACGTAGCAAGCTCCCTCCCCTGGGCACTGGCAGAGCCTATTCCTGCTCCTCTGTTCTCTGAGGCTATAATTAGAAGGGAGCCAGTTTAGTCCTGCAGCTCTCGAGGGAGGGAGCAGCTGCAGATCGGGGCTTCAGAAATAGGGTAGATATATGAGGGATGTGGCGGGGGGGGGGGGGGGGGAGTGTTAGTTCAAGCTGATTCTCATAAGAGGGCCATGAGCAGTCACTAGCGTTTTACTACTACTACTTATCACTTCTATAGCGCTACAAGGCGTGCGCAGCGCTGTACACCATACATGAAAAGGCAGTCCCTGCTCAAAGAGCATTTCTTTCTTATAAGGAGGTGAAAAAAATGTAGCATCTTTTGGGTTACAAACAGGCTTATTTTCGAAAGAGAAGGGCGCCCATCTTTCAGCACAAATCGCAAGCTGGGCGTCCTTCTCACAGGGTCGCACAAAAATCGGCATAGTTGAAAGCCGATTTTGGGCGTCCTCAACTGCTTTCCGTCGCGGGGGCGACCAAAGTTCACGGTGGCGTGTCGGTGGCGTAGCAAAGGCAGGACTGGGGCATGCCTAACACATGGGCGTCCTCGGCCCATAATGGAAAAAAGAAGGGCGTCCCTGACGAATACTTGGGACGACTTTACCTGGTCCTTTTTTTCTTATGACCAAGTCACAAAAATGTGCCCTAAAAGACCAGATGACCACCGGAGGGAATCAGGGATGATCTCCCCTTACTCCCCCAGTGGTCAGTAACCCCCTCCCACCCTCAAAAATGTTTTAAAATATTTTTTCCAGCCTCTATGCCAGCCTCAAATATCATACCCAGCTCCATGACAGCAGTATGCAGGTCCCTGGAGCAGTTTTAGTGGGTACTGCAGTGCACTTCAGGCAGGCGGACCCAGGCCCATCCCCCCCCCCCCCCCCACCCGTTACCCTTGTGGTGGTAAATGTGAACCCTTCAAAATCCACCAGAAACCCACTGTACCCACATGTAGGTGCCCCCTTCACCCATAAAGGCTATGGTAGTGGTGTACAGTTGTGGGGAGTGGGTTTTGGGGGGCTCAGCACACAAGGTAAGGGAGCTATGCACCAGGGAGCAATTTCTAAAGTCCACTGCAGTGCCCCCTAGGGTGCCCGGTTGGTGTCTTGGCATGTCAGGGGGACCAGTGCACTACGAATGCTGGCTCCTCCCACGACCAAAGTGCTTGCATTTGGTCGTTTCTGAGATGGGCGTCCTCGGTTTCCATTATCGCCGAAAATCGGGGACGACCATCTCTAAGGACGACCAACTCCAAGGTCGACCTAAATTTCATGATTTGGGCGTCCCCGACCGTATTATCGAAACGAAAGATGGACGCCCATCTTGTTTCGATAATACGGGTTTCCCCGCCCCTTCGCCGGGATGTCCTGCAAGGACATCCTCAGGAAAACTTGGGCGCCCCTTTCGATTATGCCCCTCAAAGTATCCAGGAAACAATTCATGTGTAACTGTGTTGCGAACAAGAAGGATCAGAATGAGGGATCCTGCATGACTGGAGATTACACAGTAAGGTGGTTTTTATATCAGTGCATGAGGTGGTTTATTTCTGCAAAATCAAAGGACAGTAATGAACCTTCATGCTGCAGCACTACAGTAGTGTATGACTAGGGAGAGAATGACCCCTCCCCCAATGCTGCAGTGTTGTAGTGACCGTCTGTGGACAGAATGACCCCTCCCAACACTACAGTTATAGTGACCATCTGTGGACACAATCGACTCCCATATGCAGCGTTACCGTGACTATCTGTGGACACAATGGCCCCCTCCCCCCACAAACCATAATGTTACAGTGACCATCTGTGGACAGAATGACCCCCCACACCCCAAGATGCAATGTGTGGTGATCATCTGTGGACTGAATGTCCTCCAATGCTGCAACATTACAGTGACCAGCTGTTCGGAGAATGACCCCCCTCCCCCAAAGTGCAGTGTTACAGTGACCATCTGTGGACAGAATGACCCCCCCCCAAGCTGCAGCGTTACCGTGACTATCTGTGGACACAATGACCCCCTCCCAAACTGCAATGTTACAGTGACCATCTGTGGACAGAATAATCTCCCCCCACACACACACACAAACTACAATGTTACAGTGACCATCTGTGGACAGAATGACCCCCACACCCCAAGATGCAATGTGTGGTGATCATCTGTGGACTGAATGTCCCTCTAATACTGCAATATTACAGTGACCAGCTGTTCGGAGAATGACCCCCCTCCCCCAAAGTGCAGTGTTACAGTGACCATCTGTGGACAGAATAATCTCCCACACACACACACACACACACACAAACTACAATGTTACAGTGACAATCTGTGGACAGAATGACCCCCCCCCCCCAAGCTGCAGCGTTACCGTGACTATCTGTGGACACAATGACCCCCTCCCAAACTGTAATGTTACAGTGACCATCTGTGGACAGAATGACCCCCCACACCCCAAGATGCAATGTGTGGTGATCATCTGTGGACTGAATGTCCCTCCAATGCTGCAACATTACAGTGACCAGCTGTTCGGAGAATGACCCCCCTCCCCTAAAGTGCAGTGTTACAGTGACCATCTGTGGACAGAATGACCCCCCCCCCCAAGCTGCAGCGTTACCGTGACTATCTGTGGACACAATGACCCCCTCCCAAACTGCAATGTTACAGTGACCATCTGTGGACAGAATAATCTCCCCCCACACACACACACAAACTACAATGTTACAGTGACCATCTGTGGACAGAATGACCCCCCCACACCCCAAGATGCAATGTGTGGTGATCATCTGTGGACTGAATGTCCCTATAATACTGCAATATTACAGTGACCAGCTGTTCGGAGAATGACCCCCTCTCCCAAAGTGCAGTGTTACAGTGACCATCTGTGGACAGAATAATCTCCCCCCCCCCCCCCCCCACACACACACACACAAACTACAATGTTACAGTGACAATCTGTGGACAGAATGACCCCCCCCCCAAGCTGCAGCGTTACCGTGACTATCTGTGGACACAATGACCCCCTCCCAAACTGCAATGTTACAGTGACCATCTGTGGACAGAATAATCTCCCCCCACACACACACACAAACTACAATGTTACAGTGACCATCTGTGGACAGAATGACCCCCCCCACCCCAAGATGCAATGTGTGGTGATCATCTGTGGACTGAATGTCCCTCCAATGCTGCAATATTACAGTGACCAGCTGTTGGGAGAATGACCCCCTCCCCCAAAGTGCAGTGTTACAGTGACCGGCTGTCAGGAGAATGATCACCTTGTAAAGAATGCAGCCTGGATTATGTCTGCTAGCTTCGCCCTACTTCAGATCCCCCTATAGAGAATAACACAGCTGACCCAGAGCTCTTTTCCTAGCGCGCACATCGCAAATCAATGCTTGGCTCCCTCTCTTATTCCCGTAATAAATGCTGTCTCCAGCTTGGCTGATGGATTTCAAGTACACCTGAAACTGAGCTGAGTTTATTTACGCTGGCTGGTGCCGGGTCACAGGGTCACATTTTCAGAAGGAAGTACAGAGCCTCCCCACTTCTGGGTATCAAGGGGAAGAGAGGGAACGCTGAAGACCTAATTTGCACAGAGAACCAGATGATTGTCTACCTCAGTGTGGGTGGTGAACTAGCGTCTGATCATATAGCAAGGAAAACCAATCCCAGTCTGATCAGGGCATCGCAGTCTTGCCAGGATGAAATGATCACAAAGGTCCGTCGCATGATTACATCCTGTCCATCAGTGTGCGGAAAATGGAGGAAGTCTTCTGAGCCAGTTCTCTTAGGCCATCTTTTACTTCTGCTCTTTATATTTATGCAAAGCAACTGTGAGGCCTTCTCACCCATTCTGGGAGGGTTTAGACCAACCCTCTCTGGTACTGGGTAGGTTCATGCACCTGAAGCCCTGTGCAATATACCATAACAGTAATACAAACCTAGCCCTGTTGCTGCTGCTATGTCTTCTTGCTTTGTTGTAGCTACGGGGTTAATATTTGGAAGAAAGAATTCACAGCATCATCAAACTGCCCTACAGAGAGGTTATTTTTCATCTCTGAGCACTCTACCAGAACCCTTGTCCACACTCTTATCACCTCTCGCCTAGATTAATGCAACCTACTTCTCAC